>NW_004955493.1:4889694-4909370 GCF_000276665.1 Chinchilla lanigera | reverse complement strand
CCTTGTGGGTTCCATTTCTTTCCTATGCTGAGCATTCATGGCTTCCATGATTTTCTTAAATTCTTCTATGTTTTTCTCTGTAGCTGCTCTAGAGTCACTAAGTGTGATTTTCATTGTGGACACCATCTCTGCAGTTATCTGAGGATTATTTCTCATTTCATTTTTCTTCTAGAGTCTAACTTAATTGCTTTGTTGTTATCACTTCAGAGAGTCCAGGCGTGTGGCTTGTGTATTGACCCACCTCATTGCCCCCTTGGTTTGCCTTTGGTGAACTTGATGTCAGGGGTTGCACCTTAAGTGTCTTCTAATTTTATTTTCTTATTTTAATTTAATTTCTGGGGTGATGTTCATAAATTGCCTAAGGTAGATTGCTTTATCGCTAGTATTTAGAACTCTTAGGAAATGAGTACTTCTCCAAGGTATCCTCCACATGTAGCTAGTTTTTAGGTTTTGAGTCTGTTGCAAGATCCTACCTCTTTAATGTGTTGGAGATGAGAAGTTGCTGTCTGTTTGGCCCAGCCCCTGGTTCTTTGGCACTGTGCCACAATATTTTCTGTGACTCTTAGTCAATCTCAGTTTTGGAATATGAGGAAGAACAGCTGTTTAGAACTATTGTGTCACTTTTGGCTATAGTGGTACTATCAACAATAACAATAGCATCAAACACAGCCTAGAAAATGATAAACTGAGCTAACCATTAACTTGCCTCCTTTAACAGTATGAACTAGATTTGTACTTACATAACAAAACCTAAAAGAAACCAGAAAATTATATGCAATATATAAGTCCTTAATATGTCAATTTCCCCTTGGTGTTAAAATTTAAGATGGGTTAGAAAGAAAAATAGGCACATGGAAGAGAAGAAGAGATTAAGAGTAAGGCTGAGGACAAAGGGGGGGGGGAGTCACACTAACTTTGAGCAACCAGTGTACAAGACTGGAGGGAAAGAGAAGAAAGAAGAACAGAAAAAAACAGAACCACAACCACAAAGAGGCTAGAAACCACATTCACACTCATATAGAAACAAGATCAAACACTGATGGAGAAAAAGCAAGAACAAAAGCAAAACCACAACAATATCAAGAACAGAAAACAAATGAGAGAGAGAGAGAGAGAGAGAGAGAGAGAGAGAGAGAGAGAGAGGAGAAAAAAGTCCACTTCCAGGCCTGTCTCTGTTGTCCCTGGTAGATAATGTGTGGAGGTAGAGTCCTGATCTGTTCCATCTATCCCAGAAAGCCAGCAGTAGCTTTTTGGTGGGATAGTGGATAATCTCAGTGAGCCTGCACCTGCTGGAAAAGACCAACTCATTTGGCCTGCAGCCATCAGTACACCTTCCATGGGCCTGAGCCCAGTAGGGAGCTGGTAGATGAAGCCCACAGCTGGTCTGAGTTCTGAGTTCAGCCAGCCCCTCTCCAAGATGGCTCCCAGCCAATCACTCTCTCCCACACATGATGACTGAGCCCTCAGCACTCACCACCAGCTAGTGCAGTCCTTCACATCCACTCTTCCCCTCCACTGCTGCCTCTCTCTGTGGAGGGCTCTGGGGTCACCAGCAGTCACTGTATATTCATAGGTTTGAACTGCTTCTCTTGCATAGTGAGTCCCATCTCAGGGAGAAGAGCTCTCTGGCTACTTTCCTCTTCTTCATTGAAATTTCCCCCGTCACTCTTTCTGTGGGCTTCAATTCACACTTCAGATCCTTTCTTGGTCCAGGGGACCCACTTCCCGTCTTCTTGTCTTCCTCCTGTTGCTATATTCCATCATCTGGACAGTGACTCTCAGAGGCTTTTTCTCTCCTGCTTACCCCTCTGCCATCTTGGTGCTCCCCTGGAGTGACTCTTCTTGTTCCCACAAAAATCTGAATGTCCTTGGCTAGATTAAGCTGAACAGGTGAAATTGGCAGGTGGGAACAGAGCTTAGCCCCATAGCTTTCCCAGGAGTCTGGGAGGAAGTGGTAGAGTCAGCCCAACATACACTACCAGATTTTGTGTATTTAAAGGCTGGTTCCCTAAAAAAGTGGGTTATATATCTTGCTTGCTAGCAAGCACACACAACTTACATTAGTGGAAATAAGAAAGACTTGCTTGGGAATTCTTGGGAGAAGTCTGAGGCCTTGGTGAGTCTCTGGCCTCTGCCTACAATTTTAACACTAGGCTCTCCCTAATAACAAATTTGACATTAGTTATTCCTTCGTCTGGGTCAGAACTTGTCATGCATCTCCCAGCCTGACAGTTTAGAACTGTGATATTGACCAGGACTTTGCTCGTTCAGTCCATAAAGCTGCTATCATAATGCCAAAAGGAACTAGGACAACAGGACATTTTTGGGAGTGAGTTGTCACACAAATAGTTGTTATCTATGAATCATTTCATTGCACAACGTCATTTGGCATCAAAAGGGCAAGAATACAAAGGTGACCACTTGGAGTGTTCTTAACAAAAATTTATATATCTCTGTGGGGCATGGTAGCACATGAATACAATCCCAGCCCTCAGGAGGCTGAGACAAGAGGATTGGCATTAGTTCAAGGCTAACATGGGCCCCATATTGAGAACAAGGTCAGTGTGGTCTACATAGAAAAACCTTGTCTCAAGAAACTATATATATATATTTTTTTTTCATGTATATATACATATAATGTATATGGATATGTATAAATATAATGAAGGTGGTGTCATTGTCTATGTCCTGATTTATGTGTCAGATCAAGATTGACTTGGGCTGCTAGAAGAAAACCAAAGATACACATATAGAGATACAATGTACCTTTTTAAGGTTCAAAATATGAGTGAAATCATGTAGTATTTATCCTTTTGTGCATAACTTATTTCACTCAACATTTTGATCCATGTTGTCACAAATAACAGGGTTTCATTCTTTTATGGCTGAATAGTATTCCACTATATGTATTCATCTGTTAATGTGTTCTTAGGTTTATTTCTTATCTTAATATTAAATGTATTTTTAAGATACTGCTGAGATATGCATGGAAGTGCAGAATCTACAAAAGCTGAGCTCTTAATAGTGGGGATTAGAATAGCGGCTCTTAGAGGTGGGGGAGAGATTGCTAGATGAGCACAAAGCCACAGCTAGACAGGAGAAGAAAGTTCAGGTGTACTTTTGCACAGAAGAGTGATTATAGTTCACATTATTGTACTGCATAAATCAAAAATATCTAGAAAAGAACATTTTAAACATTGTCATCAACGAAATGAAAAATATTTGAGAAGATGAATAACCTAAATATTCTGAGTTGACTATTACATAACGAATACATGTAATGAAATATCACACTGCTTCCTATAAATAGGTACAATTATTGTCTGTCAGTTAAAATTAACTTAAAAAGATAGAAGCTTCAGGAGCATCAAGGTATGAATACTTCTTTTTCAAGTAAGCTTTGGATAAACAGACTTAGATTGGTTCCTACAAACATAGAAGGCATTTTCCTTTAGCTATGAAGTTCTTCCATGTAATAAAAAGGAGATTAGCAGATACAGAAGGCAACGCCCCCCCCCAATTTCATCAATCCCAATATTAGAATATCCCCCAGCTCTCATTTCTCAACAAAAGTCTTAGGGAAGCTTCTGACAATTATTTGGGGAGGAGGATTGTATTGTTATTCCTTTTGACAGTTCTTGATATATATCACAGATGAATTGGCTGGGGCCATGGCTCATTGAAAGATCCAAGTAATTCATCAGAAATTCTGACCTGAATAGGTTACACTCACCAGACAGAGGATGTGATCTTTCTCCCCTCTTTTCTGTTTGTATCCTGGTTTTTATCTTTGCCATTTTTTTCTGTACTGTTTTCCCATTCATCTATCCACCTACTTATCCATCTATTCAGTGAAATTTAGGAGTGTTGCTCATTCATAATGTGTCTTAGCTTCTTCACCTTCGTAGAACAGATATGCAGATTAAATGGGCTAACACAGCGTTCATGTGAAGTACTTTAACAGTGCCTGGTACAAAATAAAGGCTGAACAAGTGTTAATAAGTTTTTCAATCACTCATTCATTCATTCATTCACTCATTCAACAATCTTTGCTGATAGGCTCTTTCAGACCCAAGCTTATCATATTTTGCTGCAGATCTGAAAAGATACCTCCAAGGAGGATGAAGCCAGTGTGGCTGGGAGCCTCTAAAGGGGATGAGTATACATATTGTGTCAGAGGAAGTGACAAGACAGGCACGCCTGTAACTCCCTCTGACTGTTCATGGCTCTTCTTGCTTCCTTCCCCACTTGCTTCCATGGAGTCCAGTGTACCGAATATGCTAGGAGAAGAGGAAGAGAATGCTTCCTTTTGCCCCCACTATTCCAGTTCCAGTCCCTTGTTTTATGTGTTGTGCATCTCCACAGATTTGGTGTTTTATCCCACATCCTTTCCTCCTCTGCTTGTGCTCTATTCTCTGCTTGGGCCCTGGACCTCTGTCTCTGTCCAACTTTACCCACAATAACTGTCCTAAGCCACATCCTACAGCAACATGGATGAATCTCCTACAGATTGGGTTGTATCCATAGATGGTAACAGAGTAACAGGCGGTGGTCCTAAACCTCCTTTTCTGTAGTTTATTTTGTGTCATTGTCTGGCATTGACACAGTTATATGAGTTGGTCTCAGATTTAGGTGAGTAGAATTCCCATTAGTGCTCCCCATGGTACTGTGTTCTGAAAGCTAAAGTGGATTTCATTGGTTCTACAGGCATCTGTCTGAGAATTCAGAATATAGACTCAAAGAAGGAAAGACTTTTCTGTATGCTTTATTCACAGTTTAATACTCTCCACTCATAACTATGCCTGCACATAGTAACTATTCAATAAACAATTTTTAAAGAAGTGAGTGAATCTATAAAAATTCAACTGTGGGAGCATAGAATTTAATCTCTGTTGTCTTGGAAGGTAAGGAACATTTCAGAGCATATTTCTCCTCAAGATTCTCTGAAACAGCCATGGATGATGGCACACACCTGTACTCCTAGCGCTAAGCAGGCTGAGGCAGGAGGATCACTGCGAGATCAAGGCTAGCCTGTTCTTTATAGTGAGACCTTGTCTCAATAAAACTAACTAACTAGCCAATTAACTAACTAACTAAATTCTCTGAAACTGAATTTGTTTGGAAAGTAAGCAAGGATAGGCTTTTACATGGTCACCTCCATGGCCCTATAACTGTGTGTAAATATATATATACTTGGACATGTACTTGGATACCACTTCATGCATGAGGATGCATAAATGCAGAATAGGAATGCATGAATATGTATGCATATTTATTGCATTCCTACAAAGAGCTGTAGGTATGTGCACGGGAAGACATGTATGCCTATGAGCTTACATTTGGGAGTGTACACACATGTATGAGCATGTTTCTTGGGAAGATCTGTGTGTGATGAAAGTGTAAACTATGTCAGACCATATTCATGTGTAAATGTGGACACAAACATGTATGGACATGCATGTACGCTCTGAGGATGTGTGCTGTGATAAACAGAGGAAGATTCTCAGTGTGTGAGTTGAGGTAAAATTATGAGACAGGGCTCTGAGTGCTAACTTGAGGTCTCCTCTTGCAAGTTTCCCTGGATTGAACACAAGCAGATGAACTTATGTTGGCTTTCTTGAGTGGTAAGGGAGATTTCTGTGTTTTGGTTCCTGGGATAAATGAGAGAACTACACTCTCTGCAGAACAAGAAGGGCGCATCAGAAGGGTGCAGGGAGCTCCAGATGTTGGGACCTACATCCAGAGGACCCAAGGAAATGCAGGCTCTGAGTCTGGCTCCAGTGCCAGGCGTCCTGGTCTTGATCTCAGCTCTGGCCTTTAGCAGTCCTGCAGTCTAGGGTAGCTGTTGGACCACATAGTGCCTCAGCTTGTCCATCTCCAGCTTGTCCATGTTGTCTAGATACTAATAGTACCTACTTCACAGCATAGAGGCAGGAGAATTGTTGTAACGTGTAAAGACAGGGTAAATGCTGCATAAGTGTTCACTCTTTCCGGTTGGACACAGATCAGGAATTATTTTCTTATTCTTGAAAACAAAGGGTGATTTTGAATATTTTACTTATCTAAAACTCACACATATTCACTCCAGACACTTTGGAAAACACAAATAGACTGATATTAGAAGAAAAAATTCAATCTATATTCTTTTCTTGTGCCTATATAACCAGTGTTAATATTTTAAAGTGGAACACAGCCATCTTATTTTTGACAAACGGGCCAAACATGTTCACTGGAAGAAAGTTAGCCTCTTTAATAAATGGTGCTGGAAAAACTGGCTTTCCAAATGCTGAAGACTAAAACTAGACCCATGTCTATCACTACACACTAAACTAAAGTCAAAATGGGTCAAAGATTTAAATATTAAAACAGAAACACTAAGTCTACCGGAAGAGAAGGTAAGTAGAAATCTTGAAGACAGGTGAAGGGAGATAGTTCATGAAAAAAAAAAAAAAAAAAAAAAAAACAACCAAAACTGCATAGGAAATCAAAGACTTTTCAAAGAATCAACAACTGGGACCTCATTTTATTAAAAAGTTTTGCACATCAAAAGAAATAACCAACAGAGTGAAAAGAAAACACACAGAGTGGGAAAGAAATTTAGCCAATTGTCCCTCAGACAAAGGACTTCTATTTAGAATACATAAAGAATTGAAAAAACTCAGACCACCAAATTTGAAGACCCAATCCAAAAATGGGCATCTGAGATGAATACACACTTTTCAGATGAAATACAAATGGCAAATAAATATATGAGAAAATGTTCAGCATCACTGGTCATTCAAGAGATGCAAATTAAAACAACACAGATTTCACCTCACTCTGGAAAGAATAGCTATCATCAAGAAACCAACCAATAACAAATGCTTGAGGAGCTGTGGGGAAAAAGGAATGCTTCTCCACTCAACTGGAGTGTAGACTGCTATAACCATTGTGGAAATCAGTATGGAGATTCTTCAAAAAGCTAGAATTAGAAGTCCCTTTTGACTCAGCTATTCCCCTTCTTGGTATATTCCCAGAAAAATTAGAAACATCATACCACAATAGTATATGTGCACCCATGTTTATAGCAGCACAATTTGTAATAGCTAAATCCTGGAAACAACCTTAATGCCCATCAACCGAGGAATGGATAAAAAGGGTGTGTGGTCTTTTTATACAATGAAACATTACTCAGCCATAAAGAAGGATAAACTGGAAACTTTTATAGGTAAATGGATACAACTTGAGGCCACACTCAAAAGTGAAATACATCAGGCTCACATGTGTAAACATTATATTTTCTCCCCAGTGTGAGAAATTGAAAGAGTAAATAAGGTCTAAAATGTGCATACATATTGTGAAATAGGAAGAAATTGTTAAAAAGGAAAAATAAACTAGGAAGTGGGTAAGGGGAAAGGAAGGAAGGGAAAAGAGAAAAATGCAAGTTAGTTATACTATTAGTGTCTATAAGTTCATAGAAAAGTAAGGTTTATGCTGACATTGACTGGAGAATCTTTTATGCCTATATCTTATACTCTGAGTAACTACTTTAAAGATAGTAATATGCGAAGTACTAACTGTTGTTATTCTCCTATCATCTTGTTATGAAATTTTGTTTTACCTTTTTTCCATAAAGTAAAAAAAATATTTTAATATGTACCATTCTCGTAACTGGGATTCCATTAGGACATACTATGGTATCTATTGCACTGGTTGCCCCAGACACCACTCTTCCAGGATTCATGCTATCAGTCTTTTCCTCTTGCATCTAGGAAGGTGGTATCACTTGCTTTAACTAAAACAAGGAGAAAGCATTTGAGAGGGGAAAGTGTCAATCCCAGGTTCAAACCTTAAGAAATCTGGCAGTTTTCTCTCCAGCTTTCTTAGCAGTTCTGAGCAGCAATGTAGAAGTTGTCTAAGCTGCTGGAACAACATGAAAGGAGAGGCCCTGAGACTTCACTGAGAAGGAGGCCCTGTCTGTCCAGCTCTAGGCTAAGCCCAGCCCCCACCAGCTTGCCAGCTAAAAGTATGCATAAAAGGCTGCCAGGAAAGATCAGCAGAAGGACCACAGAACAGCCCAAACCCCATTGCAGAAGTTTTTGCAATGGTTTATTAAATAGTAACAAAAAACTGCAAATCAGTACATTTTATAAATTGTTTTGAAACTTAAAATTAGATCATATATCTATGTAATGGTGTTATAGTCTGTGTAACTGAGTTTCGGGTTAGATTCCTGCATTTAAATTCTGCCTTCTCCACATATTAGCTGTGACTTTGGACATGTTACTTTACTCATGTATAACATGGGTTTAGAAAGAACAACTTGTATGTCTTTAGGGAAATGAAATGAGCTGATACTTGTAATTTAGTGTCCAGAACAGAGTTAAACAGTAAAGGGAGAGTCTGATGCAGAAAGATCATTAGATTGAGACCAGCTTGCCAGGGTAACTTACAGACTTAGTAAGACCCTGTCTGAAAATAAATAATTAACAAAAGGCAGGGATATAGCTCAGTGTGAAGGCACTAGGTTCTGGTTCAATTTCCTGATGTCAAGAAAGAAAAAGAAAGAAAGAAAGAAAGAAAGAAAGAAAGAAAGAAAGAAAGAAAGAAAGAAAGAAAGAAAAAATGAAAGAAGAAAGAAAGAAAGAAAGGAAGGAAGGAAGGAAGGAAGAAAGAAAAAAAGAAAGAAGAAAGAGAGAAAGAGAGAAAAAGACAGAAAGAGAGGGAGAGAAAGAAAGAGAGAAGGAAAGAAAGAGAAAGATTTATTTGAATTCCATCGAATTATTTCTTAATGGTTATGATATGTTATTACATGAAAATGTCATAATTTAATCAATCACTCTTGAGTCGGTATGTTGTTTCCAATTCTAGAACAAGTAAAAGAAAAATTCTATTTTTCAAAGAAAGAGATAGAATAAAGCTGAAAAATCTAAGCAATGTGCTATGGGGGGATGAGCAATGGATTTTTGGCTAAAAGGCCTGCGTTCTCATTTCCAGGAAGTGCTGCTGGGGTACCCAGCTTGAGGATTCAGGAATTCACTCACCTGCAGGGATTTATCTATTGCCTGCAGCGTGACCTGTTTCCCTGGAGACTTGGGTTATGAGCATGGAGAGATTTCTTCACATGCCAGTTTCTGGAAGAGGGTGAAGATTCTTAACTTTTCGACTCCATTTGCTTCAGCCTTCTTTGTCAGAGAACATCCTCTTTGCATGGCCAGGGCATCTCCTGATAAGGAAGAACAGACGCCAGAGATGAGAATATATTAGATCACCTTCAGCCTGACTGCAGTACTGCACTGTAATTCTGTACGTAATTATGCAGCCAAGGACAAGTCACTCATTTCTTGGAGCCTCAGTTTCCTCATCTGTGAGAAAGCGTTACTTATCCCTCATTTTTCCTTCCCCCTTCCCACTCCCCTCTTTGTGAAGCTTACACGAGATAACCGATGTGCAGTGTTAGACCTAAGTGCTTGAGACAGTCGTTATCATTGGATTCTGGACATTAGCTCGTGAACCTCTAAGGAAGACTTAAATAATTTTTCATCTTTCTGGCCTGGAGGAAGTACAGCCCTGCGAACTGAAAATTCTTTGGACGGGAAATCTGAACTTGTTTTGGTGCTCTCTGAGGTGTCAGAAAAGATGGAAACAGAAAGTAAAAGTTATGTCTGTAAACGAAAGGATTTAAGGAGATAATTCATGCCAAATCATCCACACGCATAAAATCGTAATTTCTAACACCACTTTTCATACCCAGTCACCATCCACCTCCTTTCTAGCGTCAATTCACCATTCACATAAGACACTGACTGTCACAATGCTCCCTAAGCGGTTGGGGTTGGTAAAGGAAACAAGAGGACACTTCGGGGGTGATTGTTACTGGGAGACTTTCTGCTCCGTGCCTGCTGCTGTGTGCACTCCTTCTCAGCATCTCCGGGAGATGTCATTGTATGAATCAATGTCCAGGCACTTCTAGTAGTAATTTGGTCTCAGTAGAACTTGGACTCAAAAATGGTGATGTAACCTAGTCCCAGTTTTTCCGAGTTGAGTTTAGGTGGTAGTCAGTTTGGTAACTTTTCATTTTTTTCCTTTCTGCCTCTTTCCTGACAGTTTCATTGACATAGGGCTCCATCATTAAATTTAAGTACCGATGAAAAGCCTTTGTGCTTTATCGAGTTTATCACTGTTTTATCTTCCTTCTTTCCTTTTTCCCTTTCTTCCTCTTGCCCTCCTTCCCTCTTCTTTCTCCTTTCTCTTTTCTCCCTTCTTTTGTCAGACAGACCGGAGGCATTTTCTACACCCCAAATCACCTATTGGCTGTGGTAACTGTCATTTACATGTGAAGGGCAGTGCCTGTCCTGCCATTGCTCAGCATTTCACAGAAGAAAAAATCAAGTAAAAAATAAATATTTGTCATCTATTGCCACATACTGTTGTATAATTAACTGTCTTACAGCAAGTGTTTATTGGTTTGTAAATAGTGTTAGTTGACTTACAACAAATATTTGTTCTCCTGCTTGCAAATCTGAAAAAATATTCCAGTTTGGAGCATTATAAGGCAAGTGTAGGGCTGAGGTCCACTGATCCTACCTGCTTTCAGTTGCCAACCAGCTGGGTCCAGCTCCATGCTGATGGCTTGGTTCAGGCGTGACCCATTCCTCTATTTATTTTGGAGTTAGGCTTAAGGAGCATTGATTATTCAGGTTATTTTCCCATTGGAGCACAAGGGACATGGCCACCCATACAGGCACATTTAAGCATCTCTGTTTCATCCTGTTAACATGCCATTGGTCAAAGCTTGTCACATAGTCAAAACCAGCAGCCATAGAGTTGAGACCTACACAGTACTCCTCCCATAAGGAGAGACAGAGAGAATATTTTCTGAATATTTCCATCCATCATAAGAGGGTTAAAAAATGGCATACAAGTAGTAGAGAACACCAAACGGTGCAGAAGTGGAGGACTTTTGATATTGTGAGATAATAAATATGCATTTGGTCTTAGTCTCCTGTTTCTGGTACAGAGCTCCTAAAGCTTGGAATTTACTGAGAAGGGTGCTAGGAACATATTTTATTCTAACATTTATTCATTGACCCTGATTCTTGACATAGATCTCCTAACTTCTTGGAATTTCCTGGGCAATAGGAACATCTTTTGTTCTATTGAGGTGACTCTTGGTAGTCTCCTGGGAGGTTACCAGTCACCAGAAAGATCAACCCATGATTGGAAGCTTGAGGCTTTCAACTCTATCACTTTCCTTTGGAAAGAGGGAAGCAATTTCGATGGAGTTAATAAACCATGATTCAGGGACACCACACTCCAATATTTCTGAGTTCTGAGAACCATCTAGAAAATTTACCAAACCTTGTGAAGAAGTGATGGGAAACTTAGGAACACAGAGAAAATTCCCCAGGACTTTTAATTGGCGTCTGCACTGGGTGTAGGCAATCTTCTGGGATTGAGTCCTTTAACTGTGGAATCTAACATAGGGGAGGTAGTGACAGAATTAAATTGAATTATATGACATTTAATCAGTGTGTGCTGGAGTAGTGTTGGTATGTAAAAACCTCTTGAAACTAACACTCGTACATCTTAGTGACCAGCAGGGAAGTATTGTGCTGGGTGTTAACAGTGTAAGAGAGGAAAAAGTGCTTGTTTATCTGACTGAGCACCTAAACATATATAAGCAGGGAAAACATCCTGAAGGAGGAAAATCTTTAGATCAGCATGTAAGAGTTTTAAGAAATAAGGATGGTGAAGCTATTGGATTGTTGGTTGAAGGTATAGAAAGTTTCCCATATAATGGCATAAGAGTTAGAGATCTCAAGGCCCATTTGGCAGCTAGTATTTGAGCATTATTGTAAGTATGAGAAGACATATGTTTGGAAAAAAAGACAAAGACCAAGTCATATGGCCGGGTCTTCTAGGACAGATGTTGAAGGAACCTGACAGTCAAAGGTGAGGGCATGTTTAGCATGGAAGGAATGGTCATAATTGCATTTCACAAATTTCGTAGGGCAAGGCAGACTCCATTTTCTTTTTGTAATTCCATTTTAAAAGTCACTTAAATTCACTTAAACTGTAGTTAAACTCATTCCTTCACCTCCTCCCCTGTAGTTAATCATAAAAACCCACTAAAGGAAAGCAGAACTATAAAATAAGGAACAAATAGTTAGAGTAAATTCAGAAGTAGTCTGAATGTTAAACCACAATGTCTGCCCAAGTTCTGCCTGTCCAGTACATGACCAGCAACTTCCGGGAAATGTAAACTTTGTGACAATTACTTGGCATTCTTGTAAAATTCCTGAAAATGAGGTAATATGGTTGGGTGGTTGCTATGGAAGCCTAAATGATACTTAAGCCAGAAGCAAAGTCCAATCTGGGCTGACATCTTCTCTGGCTTCTTGTTGGGTTTGCTGGTCACCAGCTCAATAAACCTTTGTTTGTTCCTCTATTCAGTCTCTTGTGAGTGCTTATCTCCCTGAATTTCAATTTTTGCCATAACAATTTACACCGAAGCTGATGTGGATATTGAGTAGGAGATGTCTTAGTCACTTTTTTCATCTGGGACACAGTACATGGGACCTACGACTAAAAGGAGAGGCTCATGTTTCGGTCCATGGTCTGCTGGCTCCAAGGCAGGACAGCATGACAGAGGAGCACAGCAGAGGAAAATGTGCTCGTATCAGGGTGGTCAGAAAGCACAGTCAAGGGAGAAGATGGGGACATACATCCTTCTGGGTCATGCCCACGGTGATTCATCTCTGACAGCAAGTCAGCTATATCATACCCATAATCCAATCATCTTTGAGTGCATGAGGCTTTGGGGGGGACATCTAGATAGAAATCATAACAGGATGTAAAGACATAGTGGTGGGGGAAACTGTCAGGGCTCCACTGCTGACCTACAAGTGAGAGATGTTAAATGCATGAGAGGAAGAAGAGGAAAATAGGATGAGGTGTTTAAGAGTTAGGATCCTATCACGTAAGTTTCAGAGGAGAAAGAACAAGATGAGAAAGACTTCAAGGGCTTTTGCTATTACAGCTTTAGTAAAGTTACTGCTGCTGTATGTCTCACGGGGACTGGAGATGTTACTGAATTGAAGGTAAACAAAGGGAACAAAGTAAATTTTGAAAACTACAGCTTGGGAAATTGGTATTATTCAGGGGCATTGATTGGATTCCCAAAGGAAGAGGGCACTCAACAAGGAAAGCAATAATTACCATGAGACATTACAAAAGACTGACACTGGTCCCATTTTTAAGAGAGTTATTGTGTGTGGGGGAAAGTGGTAAGGTTTTCAGAGGGAGAGTGACAATGGTCTGAATCACAGATTCAACAGCTGCCGGTTCAATGACTTTGGAAAAAAAATCTTCACTACTACTCAGGAGTTCTTCATTTCACCATTGTGGGATTCAGCCTCCTCTGATATCAAATGAGGGAAATAATCTCAGTGTGGCTATCATGAAAGTACAATAAGACAATAGATATAAAACATCCAGGCATAAGATTGGACAGTTGCGTCTCCATAGACATCGCGTGGTTTAGAATGGATTAACTCATTTATGTTTTCCCGAGTGGTCCATGTGAGATGGGAACTACTGTTATGAGCATTCTCATTTTACAGAGTAAGAAATGAAGGTTGGCAAAGTTATATAGTTTTCCCAGGATCAGAAAGCTAGAGCTAAGCAAAGTTGAAATGTTAGTCCACCATGGCCAACACTGAGCATGCTCAGTTGGTTTCTTTTCAGTGGGAGAGGAAGTTGCAGTGAGTAGAGACCAGAGACGGGGTCAAGATTAGCATCCAAGTCAGTGCACTCCATGCTCTCAACTCCTCCCTGCCCCAGCTTCTCTCTCCCTCTCCCCAAGTGCTCAGTGTGTCCCTAGGAGCCTACAGGCGACAACATTTAGCCATTGCATAGAGGAGGGTGGTGACATTGAGCACTGGGTGATTAATGAGCAAGATGAGAGAGTTGGAGCTCTGGAAGTTTCAGAAACTGGCCTCAAGTCAGAAGTTGCAGAGGTGGGGTTCATCCCACTGCACTCAAGTCTGTTTGGTTCGGAAACTTGGATGGGTCACAGGGCAGCCACCTGCGATGTTAGTATCAAGGGACTATTGAACTTGCCGCTATTTCACTAAATCAGATTTATAGGAAGTTTCTTAATACTTTTTTAAGGTTTTTTTTTTTTTTTTTTTTTTATCTCCACATGGAGAATAAAGGATTAACGGAGGGAAAATGCTGCCCTGCAAACGTTATCTCACATTTACTCATAAATGAGTGTTCTCATTGGAACTGGTTTCAATTTTCTCTGACAGCTCTCAGTTTATGTTCAGATATAGTGCATCCGCAGAAGGCACTTTTCTCCATCTTTATGGGGGACTCACTAAACTTTGGAGCCAATAACATCAGCTCTGGGGTCACACTGAGTTTCCATCCTGAGGTCACCACTTAGAAGCTGTGGAATCTGAGCCTCAATTTATGCGTTAATGAGAGAGAAATCATTCAATAACTACACATGTGTCTACTTCTCATGGTTTAATCTGACCCCAACTTCTCTGTAGGGAAAGATTCATGCCCTGCTTTGATTTAAATGATAAAGGTAAATGGATTCCCTAGAGTTATGGAACAGCAGTGCTCACTAAGGTCTCCAAGAAGATAAACTTAGGAATAGGAATTAGGGATGTAAAGCCCCCCGACTCCTCCCTTCATAGCATTTCTCCTTCTGCTCCAAGGGTATCAGAAGATAGTGTGTTTAGATGCTGACAGGTACCTTAGTAGGGCTAATACACCATCACTGAATCAATCATGTAATCATGAGTTTATTCAGTAAGTCACTGACATAAAACACAACATAAAATATTTGTGAGCTTGATATAGTTCTAGGGGTTACACACACTGTAATAAGAGGTTGAAAAAACTGTCTGTCTCTATGGAGCTTCCCCTTCAGTTCAAGAAACAGAAAGCAAGCCAACAAATAAATAAGAAATGTATTTCTGGTACAGAAAACTTCCAGGAAATAAAGCAAAAGAGGATAAGAGGCAAGTTTGGGGGCTGGCACATATTTTAGAGAGAATAGACTTCAAAGTTTTCTCTGAGAGTCTACAGCTAGCATGAGTTCATAGCTGCACATAAAGTGGAAATTATACATGGGCCACTAGAGTGAAAATAACATCAAAATTTATTATAGGTGAGAAACATACCTGGTTGTTCCACAGACAGCAGCCTCCAGAAGGCCAGCAAAGCTGACCACTCCATAGATAGAGAAAGCAGTGAAGGATAGCAGAGATTGGCTACTCCACGATAGAGCATCCCTGTGCAAAGAGGCATTTTACTTTTATGAGGTCTCTTCCCAGTTTCTTGGTTTCCTGTGCATCCTGCTTTCCTTTCTTTTCCTTTCTTTTCTCTTCTCCTCTTTCTGTCTTTCTCTTCCTCCCTCCCTTCTCTCCTTCCTTCCTACAGTCCTGGGGATTGAACTGCAACCTTTTTCACCGAGCTATATCCTCATGCCTTTTAAATTTTTTATTATGAAACGACAAGATCTCACTAAATTGCTAAGAGGACCAAACTGGGCTCAAACTTGTGATCTTCCTAACTCAGCCTGCACCCTGCAGAGAGTAAATTTTCACCCCACTCTTTTGATTAATGATTTGTCTCTTTTACTCTCTGTCACTCAAAAATGCAGTTGCCTGTTTGTTCTCTATCAGGTAGCTATTTCAAAGTCCTAGTGGTGTCCAAGTCAGTTATAAAGCTCAACTTTGGAGACAGACCACTTGGGTTTGAGTCCGTCTCTGGAGCTGTTCAGAGCCATCTCCGGCTGTTTGGCTTTGAGTAATGACTTAATCTACTTTAAAGTCCTGTTAGCTCTCTGGCTCATGAGGAGATGATGTTAAAGTGAATAAAGTGAGAGATACAAGCTTTTGTCTTATTGTTTTTGACATAATGAAGGATTTGAAGCTTGGTGAGTGGCTATGGGAGCACAGAACAGGGCACTAAACCCTAGCATTGGAAGGTTAGACAGACCTTCATGTGGAAAATGATGGCCATATTAGTCAATGCTTGCTAGAGTCACATGTAGAAGTGTGCAAAACATTGTGCTGCATGCTAGCTACCCAAAGGATCCAGTTAAGGGCTTGGAGCCCACAGGAATGTTCCACATTCTCTCAAGTCTGTATCAGGAGGCCAAAGGATGTGAGCTGAAAAGGCCTAAGGACCAGTGCTACAAGCTGAAGCATTTGTGCAAGACTGAGGGATCTGCCTTGGAAGTCAAGAAATAATGTCCAAAATGAAGATGAGGGCTGAGGCTCAGCCACCAAAGAAAGAAAACAGTCAAAGTTCTTTTGAAGAAAAACCACTGAAACTCCCCAAAGAAAAGCAGTCCCAACGGGCTCCTCCGAGGAAGATCAGTGAAATCCTTCCCTCCTGTTGTTCTCCTTTGTATACTGTTCTGACAACAATCCTCCTTAAAGTGGGTCTTCCATGCCCAGAACGAAGCTGACTCAATCCAGCTGGGCCTTGCCACTCAAGATGATAATTAATCAATTAACCACCACAATGGTTTAGTGGCAATGTGAAGGAAGTGGGTGAGGCACCTGTAAGTGAGATGCGGAGAATGTACATGAGTCCCAGTGGAAAGCAAGCACAGTAAACTGGGCAGCCAAGAGGCCAAGGGGCAGAGGTGAGAGTGAGGCAGAGATCAACCAGGGGCTGAGACTAACTGGGAGAGAAAACCCGACTAACTAGTGGGAACATCTGCGGAGACTGAGAGAAGAGCTTCAAGCAAGTACTCATAGGAAACACCAAGATTCACCCCTTTTAAAAACTTTTATTGTGCTAACACATATGTGATATAAAATTTCCATTTAACCATCTTTAAGTGTGATGTTCAGTGGCATTAATTCTATTCACAATTTTGTGTAATCATCATGGTGATTCATCTCTAAAATTTTTTATTTCCACATACAGAAATTCTCTACCCGTTAAGCAGCTCCTCTCCGCTGCCCCCACCTAACCAGCCCAAGGTAACCTCTAGTCTATGTCTTTATGAATATGCCTGATCTAAATACTTCATATAAGAAGAATCATATATTATTGGTTTGTACCTCACTTAACTTACTGTAATGCTTTTAAGGTTCATTTCCACTGGGGCATTTATCAAAATGTCATTCCTTTTAAGGCTGAGTAATATTCTATTATATGGCTACATTATTTTGTGTTTATCCACTCATGTGATGATGGACATTAGAGTTGACACCACTTTTTAGCTTTTGTAAATAATACTGCTATGAATAGCAGTGTACCAGGATCTATCCAGGATCTATTTGAGTCCCCATTTGCAGTCTTGGGCATGTAAAATTGTGGGGTCACATGGTAATTCTCTGTGTTCCTCTTCAAAAGTAATCACCAAATTTTTTCCATAGCAGTAATATAATTTTTTATTCCTACTAGCAGTGTATGAGCATTTTAATTTTTCCACCTCATCTCCCATACTTCTGTTTTGTTTTGTTTTTTTTTTAATTTTTTTGTTATAATCATCCTACTGTGGGGGCATATGATCTCATTGTGGTTTTGAATTGCCATTCCTGGAGAAGTCAAGTTGAGCATCTTTTCATGCGCTGCTTGGCTATTTGAATCTATTCTGTGGATAAATGACTATTTAAGTCCTCTTTGTTCATTCTTAGACAGGGCTGTTTTATTTGTTGTCCATTTGTAGGAACAGTTTTATGTATTCTGAACATTAACTGTCTCTCAGAAATATGATTCACAAATATTTTCTCCCACTCTTTCGGTTGGCTTTTTTTTTTTTTTTTTTAACTTTTTGGAAATGTTCTTTGATGCATGAAAGTTTTTAATTTTCATGGAGTACAATTTATCTATTTTCTCTTGCTCATACTTTTAGTGTTATGGCCAAGAGTCCATGGCCAAATATAAGGTCATGAAGTCTTACGATTTCTTCTGAGAATTCATGGTTTCAGTGCTGATGTTTAAGAATTACATGGGTGGGAATAAGAAGTTGTGGTGTGCTATTGCACTGTGGAGTAAGTGATGACAGCTACGTGCTGTATAATTCAGAAAGCCAGAGGGAAGGATCTTAAATGTCTCACCACAAAGAAATGATAAAAGTTTGAAGAGATAGATATAGTTAACCTGATATAAACATTACACAATGCATGTGTGTATCAAAACATCCCATGACATCTCACATATACATGTAATTTTTAGTTTGTAATGTATCATTTTAAATATTTTTAAAAGAATTATTTCTATGAAACAATTGTGAGACTTCTTAATTACTAGGTAAGAGTAGGTATAATTTTATTTCTAAATATCTTCTTTACTTGAGGCTTCCAAATTTTTCTCCTGTCTTTCTAAATAGTCAACCCATGGAGGAGAAGCCTCATCAGTTCTCTCACCTGGAGTAATCCTGTGCTTTATCCATTCATCCCAACATCTAGCTTCCTTGATGATTCCTTCTTATACTGACATACTTTGTCCCCAAATCAAAGCAAGGCTCACAGTAAGCTGAGTAACAGTAAGGTGTTAATCCTCAAGAATATGTGAATACCCCTCAGAACAGCTTTAATTCTATTGAGTTCATCCACTTTGTGCCGCAAGTATTATTAAGCACTGATTATGTGATGACCCTTGTTCTAGGTGCCAGAATATAGAAAATATCTTATTTGCATGTAACTGATATTCTGGTACAGAGAGAAGGAGCAATGGTAAGTACAGCAGCAAACAAATAGCCCCAGGAAGCTCCAGAGAACAAATGGTCTTCTTTATAGCAGTGAGGTGTGAAGTGCTGTGCTAGGAGTGACCTGAGGACTGCTGAGGGCATAATGCCCAAGGAAAGCACACGTGAAGAGATAACGCATGCACTAATATTTGGATGACATTCAGGACTCACCATGTAAAGATCAGAACAGAAAAAGTTACAGGTGGTGGGAGCAGTGACAGCAAAGGGCCAGGGTGGGATCTTATTCATGGAAGAGCTACCCTGGTACATGCCCTCTTGGACACTGAATTCTGATGGGGGCAATAGATAAAAGCCAAATACACAAGGTATTGTACATTGTGATAAGCTCATAAGTCAACAGATGAGGGAATGTAAAGGAATGAGGTGCTAGCACTTTAGGTGGGGCCATTTGCACAGATCTCTTTGGGGAAATGTAACTCAAGCCGAATAGCTTGGCACCCTGGATACAAGACCCAGAGTGCTAGGACTCATTTCAGATGCTTATGAGTGATAGTGCTGAAGTGATGAATGCTCTTGTGGCCCAAGCTGGACAGCTCTTTCAAGATCAGTAGGAAGAGATAAAGGAGGGCAAGGAACGTGGCACACCAAATCGCATGTGCTACACGCTTCAGAGGAGGAGAGGAGAGGAGAGAAAAGAGAAGAACAGGAAGAAAAATCAAACCTGAAACTATCCTGGAATCTAACAAAGAGGTTGACATGGGCCAGAATATAGACCATGTTCTTGGAAGTAATTGCTGATATTATCACAGGCACAGGCCTCACAGGGCTGGAACTTATGCAATCCAGCAGAGAAGCCATTCCCTTCTCATGACCAAACTGCCTGGTGTGGAAACAGGCTCTTCAGAAAATGCCAAGAAACAATATCTCAGATGCAAATGAGCCATTGTGCTCACCTCATGAGACTGCTAGGGAGTTTATATTAGTTAGTCTACAGATCTGAAGC
>NW_004955493.1:4824403-4889044 GCF_000276665.1 Chinchilla lanigera | reverse complement strand
CTGGTTTCTTTCTCTCCCTACCATTGCCTTCTCTCCCTGTCTTATCCCTTTTAGGGAATTTGGAATCATCAAATTTCCTCTCCAAAGCCCCTACACTGGCCCTGGCTGAGGTAACTTCACTCCTTTGGGACTCTCCTTCAGTCTGATAGAGAAAAGTCCAATCTCAAGAGTTTTCTAGTTTCTGACTTCTTCCCAGAATCTCACTTGATTGCGAGAAAGGAATGGCTTCTCCATTGAATTTTTCCAAAATGAATTTAATGCAAATCACCAAGTGTTACACCATCAATGAGAAATACTTACAAATTGTCGAAAATGAGGCCTTGGAAAAATTTGTGGGATCCTCCAGACTTCTCAGCTGCTGTGTATGGTTCTGTAGTCCTTATCAGATATAGTCACAGAAGTGCCTTTAGATTCAAATTTCTAACATTAGTTTCCTTGGATGTGAGGCTCTACCAAGCCACTTTTCCATAAAATTGTTAGAAACTATTCCTCTCTACATAATAGCCTGAAGGTAAATGTTCTCTAGGCTCAGCTGGGGGGATCCGACTTCCTATGATATAATGGAAGTAAAGTTATTTTCAGAAACATTTATATTTAAAGTCACATCTAAGCTGTGTTATTAAGAGTTATTCAAAGTAGGTGACCTTTCCACATCTCAGTACCCTCATCTGCAAAAGGGCAGCAGTGCCTAACCAAGTGGATTTTAAAGGAATTTGGAATAATTAATACCCAAATCAAAAGTCTGCAGCACCTGGGGTTTAAAATACCCTATCTTCCTAATTTTCTCCGTGTCTCTCTTCAGGGGCCACTGACATCCATGGCCTTCCTACCGTAGCTTGGGCTATAGGAGCATCTAACACCTTCAGATGAGTGAGAAGCCCATGGAATTAATCTTAAAACCCTGTACCCAGTAATCAGGGTGCCTGGCTGCTGATCAAATTCTCGGGCCTCCAGAAGTTATTTGCTGTTGAGTTTCTTGCACCTAACCAATGTTATTTTTATTAATATCATCATCCCAAGCATCACATTACCATTAGCAAATAAGATCTAGGAAAAGTTTTATTTGAAATGTGCTGCAGTATTTCCATTCATTGATTTATCAGTGTGTTAAGGGTACCTGGTAGACAGCAGGCACTATTTCAGGCTCTAGAATAATGTGCTCTATTCTAGTAGTGAACTCAACAACATCTCCATTTTCATGAGCTTACCTCTCAAGAGAAGAAGGAGAGACAGTGAAGAGCCCTAAAAGAACACTTTTATCTAGAATAATCATTCCCATTTTACAGATTCAACATCACTTGGAGAATCCGGGATTCTGGTGCCCTTCCCTTGTCCTGGACATTCCTAGAATTCTTTTTTCATTCTGCCAAACCATGAGATCAGTACTCCCAACGTTCCTCACATCTAGCCTGGCCAAGTTACCCTCCTAGATCTTTCGTTGAAGTCGCCTCTGCTCACTCACGCTGTCTTTTAGGACTTCCTCCTGGCCCCAGAAATCCCTCTGGGCAGCTTCAGAATGGAGGGTTAGCTGAGTCTATGATCAGTATCTTGGTTTCCTCTGAGCAAAAAAAATATACAGTGCTGAATTATCTGTCTCAGTAGGAACAGCGTGTCTCCTCTGCGAGGGCAATTTTTAGCTAAGTGCATCTTATTTAAGGCTGTAAGAATGGCAGTTGAAGGAAATGCAGGGAGAGAAATGTATATGAAAAATACCCATTGAAAGTCTGTGGCTAAATATATCAACTGCTGAGTGGCTGTTTCCAGGTAATAGCGCACAATCGCTGCTCTTCGGTGATGGTCTCCTCCAAGGCGGGGGGCACGAGAGACTTTGGGATTTGATTTGCTCTCATTGATTTTCTTTATAGATCAGTTTGATACTAGATGTTATAAGGTTAATTTTGGATGATTAACTTCTCCATTTTGGGATATTTGATTTAGTTCTCCTTTCAAACACCTTCTCCTCATTGATTTTCTATATTGCATTTTCTGAGAGCAAAGTAAAAGTCTTCAGCAAGGGCCGGAGGTGCAGATTCCCCGTGGCCGCCCAGTCTCTCATCCAAATATCCTGCCTGGGCAGGGAGAGTGATGTTGGGTAGCTTTTGGAAGGCCCTTCCTTGTGCAGATCTGGTAAGGTTGGCAGAGGCTGCTTACCTGGCTATACCTGAGCAGGTCCACACAGCACGGAGCAAGAAGAAGGATTTCAGATTATGGAATGCCTGGGTTTGAGTGCCAGACTGCCACTAACTTGATGATTGGCAGGTCATACACCCACTGGCAGCCTCAGCTTCCTCATCAAGTACAGGTGTACTTGCTCTTTTGGTGCCCAGCATTCTTTCCTCTCCTGGTACCCGCACTAAGATCTTTGCTCATTGGTTCCTCCAAAATCCGAGTCTTAGTGTCAGGGTTTCACCTCCTCTAAGAAGCATTCTATTTCCCCTGGGCCCTAAGTCCTGTAACACAGGGGTGATGCTTATCTCGGCCAGTAGTGCCCACTGCAGTGCCTGACATAGCACAGACTCACACTGGATATTTCTGGAATAGAGGAGACCAGTAAGTAATTCTGGAACATGACTGTTGATTGTGTGTGCAAACAGAGGCATTTGCTTCTACAGTTTTCCTCCTAGAGATTTTGGTACTAGTATAGAAGGGAATCCCCTCTTCTCAGCTTGGCCTGGATCCCCATCTGTCTACTGACTTTCTTACCCAACAATCCCTTCTGGGAACCCTGCACCTCTAGCATGTCCCTGGTACTCAGCCAGGACTCCTGCTCTCCATTCTTCCTGGTTTTTACCCTCACGGGAAAGAAGGAATGCATTGGACATTTCAGGTCCTCTTTTCAAGCCTATCCTAAAATCCTAACTGCAAGAGTTAGTCAGACAGCGATGATAGCTAGCACTTAGCGATCGCTATATGCAGACTCTCTAAAATTTATAGACACTCCTCCAATTTCACACAAACCCAAATGCTAGGTAGCAGGATTATGATTATCTTCTTCCCCATTTTGTGGACCACGACAGCTGTTTTGGTCAGGGTTTGCAAGGGGAAAAAATTTCATACAGGATACATAATTTATAGGATTATTTTATAATAGTCACTTAAAGAGTCAAGTTCAAAAGAGTGAAGGAAATCTGTCCAACACTAAAGACCCAAAGAATACAGATGAGGGCCTAGATTCCATGCCAATGTCCAGCTAAAGACCTAGAGCCCATCACAGTGCCCCCCCCTCCCCGACAAGTCCAACTGGAGGCAGGAGCCCAAGATAATGTCTCATGCAAGCCTATTTCAAGGATCTGTGCTGGGAAAGGCCAAAGGTCAGTGGTGGAAGCTGGAAAGTCTGTGCCAGCGGGATGAATGATCTGTGCTATCAGGCTGAAGGATCTGCACTAAAGCCAAGTGGAGACACTCAAAAGTAAAGACCAGAGCTCCCTCGAAAAGTACCACAGCGATCCTCAGCAACAACAAGGTCCCGAGCTCCTCCAACAGTGAGAACAGCTGAGTTCCCATCAGGAAAGCCAGCATGACAAGCTTCTCCGGGAGACTGAACAGTACACCATCTTCCCCGCTGGGGCCAGAAAGCAATGTTCAAAGTAAGAACCAGAGCACTCCCAAAGTGAGCCGCAGTCATTGTCAGTGACAAGGTCCTGAGCTCCTCTGATGGTGAGAACAGCTGAGAGTTCATATCAGGAAAGCCAGCATGACAAACTCCTCCAGGAGACCCCACAGCCTGAAGAGAACCAACAGCTCTTTAACAGCATCTCTTCTTCTCCATTTCTCCATTTTATTTTGTTGGCAGCAATCCTCAGGTGGGCCTTCCACATCCAGCACCACACTGATACAGTTCAGCAGGATATCACAAGTTGACCACCAGCTGTCAATCCACCACAACACCAAAGCTTAGGGAGGCTAAGTAAATTGCCAAAGCTCATATATCTAGCAAGTGGTGCGGCTATGATTCCACATCATTTACCACTACTTCACACTGTCATGTGGCTGAAAACCATAGGTATCTTGTCTGCCGTCATCCACCATCTCTCCCTTGGCTTCTCAAAGCTTGAAAAGAGCTAAGATGTGACGCTCAAACTTTCAAACCCCTTTTCTATCTCGTAGCTCAGTTTTGCTACTACATAGTTGGTAAGATCTTTCTAGTGTCTGACCTATGGCCTAAAGTAGAGAAATTAAAACCTGGTTTTTGGATTCTATTTATAACTAGACCTGCCCACCTGGGATATAACCCTGGTGGTCACAGCCACTGAATACTGACACCTTGAATACTCAAAGCCACCTTTTTTAAACTCACCTCCATCCCACCCCTTAGAACAGGAAGGATCTGTCCCTTTTCTCCTCCTTAATTCACTTTATGGGGTCCTTCGTCCCTATCAGGAATACTCAGAAGCAGTCACAGCCTCTGTTTCCTATGATGAGAAGTATAGCAGAGATAAGAACTCATCTGCTTTGTGCTGAACCAATGGTGTTGTATACATTCACTCATTTAATCTCCCCCATGGGCATCCTGTGAGATGGAAGTACCATGCCTCTGTGTTAAAGGTGAGAATGCTGAGGTTCAGAGAAGTGAAAAAATTGTATGTTCTGTTGGTCAGAATTCCAAGTCTGTACTAGTTAATACTACTTGAGGCCACCAGACATGGTGGAGTACTCCCATAATCCCAGCACTTGGGCGGCTGAGGCAGGAGGATCATTGTGAGTTCGAGACCAGCCTGGGCTACAAAGTGAGCTCATGGCTGACCTGAACTGCGCAGCGAGACCCTGTCTCAAAAAGATGAAAAATAAAACAAAATAAATTTACTACCACCTGAACCTATATCAACCCCCACCCTCCCATCCTGGGGCTCCCGTACCCCTCTGACTCTTCTTGTTAGTTCTGAAACCTCAGACTCCATCCAGCATCCTCCTTCCTCTGGTGTCTTTGTCCTGCTCTTCAGTGACACTACCCTATCCTGAAGGACAGGATCTGAAGGTCTCCCATTTCTCTTCCCCATTGCTGCTCCAAGGGTGTCTATTCCCAAGAAGGAACAATCCAAAATAACAAGATGAAAGTGCTGAAGAAGTGACTATTTGCAAAAGCTCACAGAGGCTTGGGCAATTGCCTGCACTTTTTGCCATTGGTGGATGGTTTGTTCTCTGACCTGGTAATTGGAAACCCACAAAGCCTGAGCTCTTTGAATTTAAGAATCATCAGAATCGTTCCTCTTCCCAGTGCTTCTTGCAGTAAGAAGCGTCCAGCATATTCACTGAACAGCAAAAAGAGCTGAGGTTTGTATAGTTGGATCAGGGATAATCATCAAAATCATGATAATGATAATAAAATTGTAAAGATGATGATGACCATCCTCATCACACAGTAATGGTGGGTAATGATGATGATGGTGACTCTGGCGGGGGTGGTGGTGACAGCGATGGTGATGGTGGTGGTGATAGCACTGATGGTGATGATGGTGGCAGAAGCTGAGGGTGATAGCAATGACTGTTCTGCAACTTCAGACTCCAGCCAGTATCCTTTCTCCTTTGGTCCCATCTGCCCTGCTCTTTAACTGCATGCTCCCATCTAGAAGGACCCAGTGCTGGTGATGGGGATGCTAATGGTAAGGGTAGTGGTGAGTGTGATGTGACAGTGAGAGAGGTAGTGGTGGTGGTGATGATGGCTATGATGAAGGTAAGGGTGGTGGTGGTGAACACAGAAGAAATCACAGGACACTGCACAGAAGAAGTATACAAGTGCACATACCAATGTCAGGAGTGGGAGAAGGATACTTACTGGGACGTGCCTGGAATAAATTTGAAATTCCTGGAATAAATTTGAAAAATTAGTAAGAATAAGAAAAAACTTTGAGGCATGAGCTGGGATAGGAGTTGAATGGGTTTTGGGGACAAGAGGAAGATCTTCTACGAAGGCCCAGAAACTAGAAAACATCTGCAGGGCCTAGAAGGCCCTAGAAACTAGAAAACATCAGGCAGTTGGTCACCTGTCAGGGCTCTGCAGCAGGGCTACCTTCCATGTAGAAGTGAAAGTGTCTTCAACTTCTGGGTCAAAATCTGACTCTTTGGATCTATGCAAAGCAAAGTTTGAAAGTAAGGTTACTTATTGGTTGGTTGTTTACATTTCAATATATGTCAGGTAATGAATGGCTAATTCCAATGCGTCATTTAACAACACATGCAATTCTATGTTTTAGAACACAGTTTACATGTGTTGGCCATACATTTATTCACTTCATTAAAAAAAATATCTGATCCTTGTTCTTCACGCTGTTAGATTTATCTTTCCATCTCCTGGGCCATTCAGAATAAATCAAAACTTTTTTCCGGTTATATTTCTGCAATCAGAACTGAAAATCATTCCCTTCCAAGTCCTTCCTCTAGTCCTGTCCCTAGGAGTCAAATATATCTGGTTTTTCTAAGCACTTATTTTGACTTTGAATGTCCTCCACCCACCTTGTCATCACATTGGGCCTCTGCTTTTGACCTTGATTTCTGGCATATTCCCGAGGGGAAGAGTTTAGTGAGTCATTTCCTCCTCATCAGTATACAGGGTCAGTCATGGGTGTCTTTAAGCATAGCATATTCGTGGTTTTCCCTAGGACATATTCCCATGTAGAGTTGTGTAATGACTGGTCACCTTTGCTTAAAAGCTTTAGGAGATGAATTTCAACTTGTGAAACTGGCAAGACTGAGTTCCAAAGCTCATAAAAGCTCGTGCCCCACCTTCCCAATCGAAATGCCACCCCATCAAACTCTCCTGTATTAGTGGCTGTTTGTGCTGAATAAGGAGTGTTACTTCGGCACAACCCAAGGCTTGTGAAATTGAGGTCACTTGGCTCCTACTCAGAGTTCAAACACCAATGAGGCTGTGAACATTTTCTTCCTAGAGAATCAACTTGGAGGAGGCCCAGAGTATGGGGGAAACAGCAGTAAATTGTGCACCCACACAGGTGATGGTGGTGGAATGGAACCTGCTTAAAGTCTGGGGAGGGAAGTCAGAGTGGACAGTCAGGCAGGAAGTCCATTGCTCATGGCTTATTTACTTTGCCATTACTGGGACAAAATATCCAACACCCACAAGTTAAAGGAGGAAAGTTTTCTTTTCTTTCTTTCTTTCTTTTTTTTTTTTTTAAAGCAGAATATATTTATTTATTGAGGAAAGAAAGCTTCTGTCTGAGAGAGACAAAAGAGACCAGAGTGAGTTGCTGAAAGTTTTCTTTTAGCTCATGGTTTGTAGAGATTCCAATCCTTAGTCAGTGGGCTCTAAGGCAGGGCGGCATGGCAGAGGAAAAACAGTCCATGGCAGGGCAGGCAGGAGGCAGAGTGACTTCCTTCTCCTTTCCCTTTTCATTCTATCCAGGCTACAAGCCTTTTGGTTGATTCCACTCACATCAGGGTGGGTCCTCCCTGTCCAGTAAATCCATCATCCACACCCAGAACTATGCTAAACCAATCAGAGAACTAATCCAGTTCTAGCTAATTACATACTCATGATCCAGTCACCTCCCAAAAGCCCACCTATAAGTACATGAGGCTTTGAGGGGACATCTAGATATAAACCATAAAAGGCAGTAAACATCCTACATCCCAGTCACAGTTCCAATCACTGAGCACCTTAGCCCCATGCCCCACCTGCAGAACATCATTTCTACTGCTAACACACACTCTGCTTCTAGGTCAAAAAATGTAGGCAAGCAAAATTCTAAAATAATTTGTAATTTCTAAAACTCTTCTTTGCTTTTCACCGACTATATCATAGAGAAGAAAGGTTGATAAAATGACACCTGAAATTAGATATGTCTGATTTAAATGTTTCCTTTCTGGAGCACAGGTCTTCCTTCATTCTCTTGGCTTGTGACTTGGGTGGAGATGAATTTTGCCTGGTTCTTGGTATAAACTGAAACCAGAAACCAATAAGGGTTGCACCACTGACATTAGTCAGGCTATGTCATACTGTGTTTCCTTTTTCTGTGATTCTCGCTTTAAGGAGAATCTCACTGTAATTTTTGCCTCCCCCTAGAGCAACTCCATCTGGAAATTAAATCAACAGAGAAGAAGCATATTTGGTAATTAGAATAAGACTTGTTTATACAGAAATTTGGGATACAACTATTCTACCCCTTGATGGTTCCAATATCAGAGCCACTGATAAACTATTTCCTGTTTCCACTGAAAGCTGATTAAGTTGTATTTACATTGATTGCAACCTAAATAAAAAGGAAATGTCCCAGAGCAAGGAAGACAGAGATGTGAAGTAAGTTTACAAATAAGATGGGTAACTGGATGCTGAACAAACATGGCAGAATTCTGAATTGGACTTTTAAAAATAGTAGTGATAAAAGATTCTGGTCAGTTACAGGGTAACTGGATGACACTTTGGACCAATGTTTGATAATGTTGATGTTTTAGATATTTGTCTTTCAGCAATGTAACTCTTACTTCTCAAACCTTCAGTGAAGGCTTTTATATGAATTCAACTGGCTTAATGATTTGGGAACTAACCAAAGGAAAATAAAAATGTGCTCCACCAAAAAGCCAATGAATAAAAAACACACAAGAGAGGTTAGATTAGATTTGAATGAGCTTGAGAATATATAAAGAACTATTTTGTAGTTTCCTTAGGTTGTTAAAAGCTAAGAGAATGCTGTCCTTATGCTAACAATGAAAAAATAGTCCTATAATCTGCACATTAAGATTTCTGAAGTCCAATGGTGATCTCAAATTGTACAGGAAATGTAAGCTACTGAATTATAAAGGGCAATAGCCCCTGTAAGTAGAGATGGTGCACATAAATGGTTATACATTTGGCAAAGCACGGGAAAAGGGCAGTCATTACAAAAGAGTAGCAATGAAACAATGAAATTCCAAGATTCTTAAAGACCAAATGAGGGCAAACATTATAATATAGAATCCCTGGATGCTGCCTAGACCTAAGGTATCTATACCCACTAAGTAGATTTTTTTCTCATGGACCTCTACTGGGTTTTCATTAGGACTCCCTGATGCCTCAGATCCGCCAAGGGTGGAAGGTGGAGCTGGAACATCTGCAGAAACCATCTATACTTCCGACCCTGCTTGAAGACAAGGCAGTGGTCACCTGTGCCTCTGGGAAAAAAGTAATACCTACCAATCACCTGACTTTGGACTTTGTCAACAGTATGTTCCCTTTGTTTAGTGCTCATGCAGGATGGAAGGGTGGATTTTATACCCCTTCTGCAGTGGCAGTCAGTATTATACGGGATAATACAGACAACTGTAACACATCTTATAGTAAACCAGGGCTCTAGTCCCAGGCTGGGAAAAGTTAGTTCCAATGAGAGAAGGGAAGGAATAATTTTGCCCCATTCTCTTTTGTTCTGGGACGTATGGTGGTATGCTCACTGGTATCCCATGGGTTTTAAAATTTCTTTTTATTTTTCTTCGCTTCTTTTTATTTCTGTGCATCAGACTGGTTAGTAAAATGGCCCGTCTTTATTTCACTAATTCTTTGTTCTGTGTGCTTAATTTACTGTTGAGCCACTCTAGTGGATTTTCATTTTATTTGTTTTACTTTTAGTATCACTGTGAAGAGGCATCACTCTTATGTGACCTTTTTGTTCATTAGATGTCGTTTCCTTTAGGTCACTGACATATTCAAAACTGCTTATTTCCTATTCCTGTCTAGAAAGTTTCATGTCATTGCTTCCTTATGTTTTTTTTTTCTCCTATATGTGGGCTATTCTTTTCTGTTTTGTTGTGTGTCTTGTAATTTTATCTTTAGAAGCTGGAATTTTGGATACTGTAGTGTGGAAGCAAAGGAAATCAGATTCTCTTCCATGCCCAAGAATTTTTGTGGCCACTATTTATGGCTGAAGCTAGTTTCTTAAAGTCTGTTTCTTTTTTCTGTACAGCTCCTGAAGACTCTGTTCTCTTGGATTAATGGTTGGGTGATGATTGAACTGTCCTCAAATGCCTGGACTAAAAATTCTTACTCTTTGTTTGGATGTGGGGAGCTTTATGTATTGCAGCCCTGGGTTATGTCTTCGACACTCAGCAGGAAGTTTACAACTCTCCTTAGCTGATGGAGACCACTACAAAGTGGCTCTGAGCAGGATTTAATATTAACCAATTGGCTTTCTGTGTTTACTTGTGAGTTGTCTGAAGCTTAGGCTCCTTGTCTGGAGATGGGCAGCAGGCTCATGGTAAGTAAACCTCTGTGAGTCACTGGTCACCACTGAGGCCTATCTTGACCTGTAAAGCTATAACACCTCAAAGGACAAGATAAGGCCACAGCTAAAGATGTCTGGCTCCAACCCCAATTAACTACAAGGAGACTATAGCTACAGGGTTCTCACTCTTGCTGTGAAGGCCTTCCTGGAGATAACATAGTTCTCCTAAATTAACATAATGTCTTACTTGGAAAAGTCCTATCAGATTCCCTCCTTTATTTGTAAACCGAAAAAATATGGGCCGCCCAGAGAAGTCTTTGGCTAAACTCAGAGAATATTGAAAGTGTAAGAGAGTTAGTCCCTCCTGCAGCACTGAAATCATTTCCATTGTCTCATTTATTTAAGCCTTCACCATCCACTCGCTTGGGAGACTGCAGGCCTGATCAGCCCACAATAACTAAGGATTATTTAACCCCATACTTTACCATTTACCTATTGGTCTTTTAGAACATCAGGGGCATAACAAAGAAAGGCCTTTCTAGTTCTTTCCCAAGTGCGTGCACAGGCTGGAGCAGTTGTGTGGTCCAGCAGATTCCCAGAGGTATGTTGGAGTTTTTCACATTCTGTAAGGATATCTTGCCCTCCTTTCTTTATTCCTGGAACTTTTAGCAGGTATCTTATTTGCTGCGCTGTTATCTATTGCCTCAAGCAGAAACAATTCTTTATTTTCCTTTGACAAATGGGTAAAATTTGAAGTACTTTTGTCATTTTGCTGAGGTCCTGCAGTTTCTTTTATTTTTATTTCGTTTTCTTTGTTTCTTGGCAGTACTGGGAATTGAACCCATAACCTCATGAATGCTAAGCAAATACTCCTAGCACTGAGCTATATCCCTAGGCCAACAGTTTTTTGTAAAGTGAAATAAATATTTTAAAAATTAGCAATGCCTGTCCTAGATATTTACACAATGAGACCTTATATTCATAGAAATAAAACCTGCTCTTAAATGTTTACATTGGTTCTATTTATTTTCATCCAGTCCTAGAAAACCTCCACATGTCTTTCAACTGGTGAAAGGATGAACATGCTATGATATTTCCATACAATGGAACATTATTCAGCAGTAGAGAGAGAAAAGCTACTAGTGTGGCTCAAATGTATTATACTAAGAAAAATAAGCCAGATTCAAAAGGCCTCATTCAATTTGTACAGTGTTCTGCAAAAAGGGAAAACTATTAGAACAAAACTTATGAGTAGTTTTCAGAGCCTGAGATGGGGGTAACCAAACTTGGCAAGGGGCAGGGGAATTTTTAGGGGTGACTGAACTGCTTTCTATCTTGGTTATAATAGTGATTATGCATATATTAACATACTCTGTGAAAATTCACATACTGTACAACTAAAATGAAGGATTTACTCCATTTAAGTTATATTGTCATTGAGCTTCTAAAAAGTGGCTGACCGACTAAATGCTGCCTGGTTTGGGGTTATTTGCCTTTCCTTCTGGAGTTGGATTCCAGGTTCTTCTCATCTCGAACACAGAATTGACCAAAAACGAGTAAAAAGCAGTAGCAAAGTTTTTTTGAGAAAGTACAAGTGAAGAGCAGGAGAGAAATTAGTTCTGCAGAGTGAGCTTGGACTGAGTAAATAGAAAAAGAGGATAAGAGTAAAGATAAAAGTACACCCTGCGTCTGAGAAACATAGTGTGGGCTTCGGTGGAAAGCTAGCATAGCTTCAGCTCCTCATGGCTGCCTTTCTTTTATACTGTCCAAATCTCAAGGAAAGCCATGAGAATCTGTACATCCGGGTCTTGAGAGGACAGTGCTGTGATCCCATGCCTCTGGCTGAAGTCAGATCTAGACCATCTTATTGAAAATCTGCTGAGTTCTTGCAAGAAGTCCACGTGCAGGGCTTTGGGAACTGTTTTGTGTATGTGTTCAGGATCTTACAGTTAACAGGCCATACCTACTTCTTCAGCCAGCTTTTTCCATGCCCTAATCTCCTATCTCAATACCATAATAAAATAATCAAAGCATATAGCAACAGAAAAGCAAATCCTCAAGCGACTCTGAAAGTATCTACTCTTACACATTTCTAAAAATTTTTATGCATCCATTTGCTGCCCCATAGGATAAAGCCAAGGGAATTGGACATGACTGTCCTAAGCTTCTAGGTGGAAGGGTGGTTTTTGTTTTAGATCTGGGTGGAGAAATCCACAACTAAAATTTGGGGGAGAAGATCCCCAAGGTGATGGGTAAGGCAGTATCTAATAGGTGTCGACTGCAAAACTCCACACTAAGCTGCACAGTGTTTGATTCAAAAAGCCTTGTGCCTCTGACCATTAGAAGAATTTATTTGCAACACATTTCACAGCTGAGCCAAACCCAGCAATGCTGTGATGTGCTAGAACTCTCCAGAGGAATGAGGCTGCTTTGGAAGCTTCTGGAAAGTGTCAGTCCCTGAGCCTCCTCCTCCTATCAGTGTCATCTCACAGTGAGAACAGTTCTGAAGGCATCCCTGACAATTCCTGCTAGAACTCAGGACAGCAAAGGCGAGGGATGAATTTTGCTGCTGTGACAACTTTCAGCTCCTGATTTCTAAGAGACAGCATAGAGGCCATTAATTTTTCTAGGGATGTGAATATTGATCACCCTGTTTCCTATACCAAGCTCTGTCTTTAGATTCTCTCCCTCTACTAGATTCTCTCCCTCTCCCGCCAAGCCTCTTCGAAAACCAGACTTTGCAGATTTAACATTGTCTGTCTGGTAGAGGGATCTTGCCATGGCCAGGAGAGAGCTCAGTTTGTAGAAAATCACAGGTTCAAATATTAAGGGTTGAACTTTTGAAGGTGTGATCTTTTACCTACAAGAATTGGTTTTTCTATTTAGAGAAAAACTTTAATATCTCACTGGCTTCCAGGTGTAAAAATCAGCTGTAGTTCAGGTCACCTAGGCTGGCTTAACTGAGCTTCAGGTTGTAAGTCAGCCTGACACATCAGTTTGCTCCAAATGTCTCATTTTCTTTGTCCCAGTAACCACCAGGATATGTTTGCATAGTGCACTGTGCAGCACATGGCCAGGTCAAAGGACCAAGTATGCTTAATTCCCCTATGTGTCATATTGTCATCAGATTGTGGCTGAAAAGGCCACCCAAGGAGGAGATGGCAACATCAACTTGACTGGCATCATAGAACAATACAGTTTAAAAGTGGAGAATATTGGAAAGGGCTTCAGCTTGAGGAGCTAGAGGGGACACAGCTCTGATGGAAAGGATCAAACTGATCCATTAACAAAAGATCCAGACCAACTTCTGTGAATTAGCTGAGGTGGGCAAAAATCTGGTTGATCATTATCTACGTTCTAGTTTTTTGAGATGATTCTGGAGAAGTCCTTATTGCCCGAGGTCACAGTTTGGTCTCCCAGAGAAGAATATTTCTGCTGGGGGAGGTCTCAGATTTGTGGCTTCTCTACTGGAATCCAAGGTTACTGTAGAATTAAGACAATGATTGGAGACTTCTGGGTGTGTATTGGGTAGTTAAATGTCCCTGGAAACTTCTTGTCTCTATGTGCTTGGTCTTGAAGGGGGATGAGATGAATTATGCAAAGTTAGGTCCAATCAGTCTTGTATGGCCAGCTTTAAAACAGACACACCCTAAATAATGAACTTGCGTGCAGATTTGAGAAGGGATCCAACCCAAAGTTTTGAGATTATAAAGCAGACAGATATAGAGTGGAGATAAAGCTTTGTTCTGCTTTAGGTACCTATCGGGAAAAAAAATGTTCTGAAGTTCCTGGCTGCCTTAGAAGCAGACACAGATCATGCTTTTAGTGAGTAACAGGTTAAGGGCTCAGAGGTTTGTTTGTCCTCTGTCCCTATGGTGATCTCTGCGTCAGTGTCTAGAAGGTTCTCTGGGCAAAGCAAGTCTCATAGTCAAGTCCAGCATCAATGTGTTAGAACTGAACCCCCAGACTCAAAATCACCAGTGCCAGAAAGAATGCACTCACACAGTAAGGGAACTCCACAAGGCAAAGGTGAAAGTTTACTTCTTGAGAAGACCCTGAGAGCAATCAGACGCAAGGCAGCAGGCACTGAGCAGCTGGGGAAGAGACCATTCAAGCCCTCATGCACAGGAAGCAGCTATCCTTTAAATTCACAACTGAATTCAAAGGCTTGCAATCTATTGCAGTTGGCTAGTTTACAGGTCATGAAGGGAGGATCCTAAGGGTTGCTCAGGTGAAGGAAGAGTGGGAGGGCTGACAGTGGGAGAGCAGAAAGTCCTTGGCTATTGATAAACCCTCTTGGTCTGTAGCCCTGTTTCTAGAATTTGAACTGTTCCACCTAGGGTGGACTAAAGTCTAAGATAGAGACACTTCCTGATTATGTCCTTTGATAAAAAAGACAGGGCCACAATTTCTCACAAATGTAATGGGGAAATGCACTCTTCTCACCATACTTTATATTAATCCAAGCTCTTATACTGCCTACTTAACCTAGGCTGCTTACTTAGAATTTAGGCAGTGCACTACATCACTGTTTGCTTGTTTTCTCCTCAAAAAATGTGAATATTCCCTGTAGCCCAATAGTGGTTCTTTGAAATTTAAATAAGATATAAACATGAAGAACTTTACTCACAGCTTCATACTAGCTGTTCAGTATGTGCATTTTGCTCCACCTTATTTATTTTTTTTAACAAATATCTGTAGTAGGATTCACTGATGCAGAAGTTTAAGGTAACACTATTGTTCTACAGCTCTCCAGGATGTTGGGAGGAAGTGGGAAGTTTCAATAATAATTGTTCTTGCAGTGAGAAATAGAATTGCAACTCCTCTTGAAATTTAAATTTAATTAAAACTGCTAATATGTTCCTCACCAGGGCCAGCTAGGTAGTAAGATAAGGCAATAGAACTCTTGAGATAAAATTACCTTGAAGAGAGAAATTGAAAAGCCATTGCCCAGGCTGAAAGACACTGGTGCCTTTGGTTCCTTCCCCAAGGTGTTGGTTCCAGCAGTTTCTTTCAGCCTGGTGCTGGCTTCAGGGCAGCTTGCCAAGAAGCATATGTAAGAGATCAACCCTAAGAAAAGGCTTATTTTGCTTAAATCTTGGACCAGAACGGTATTGAAAGTATGCCTCAGGGTGGGTGGATCTTGGGAATGACCTGAACTTCTATTTGTTCGACCACTGAGATTCCAGTGGGTGGCTGTACCAGGACTCCAGCATTTGATGTAGTGGTAAATTCAGGAAAAACAGTTTCTGATGGTTGCCAAAGCCCTAAGGAATAAGAATTCTATCCCCAGCAGGGAGGCAACTAGCTTCTTTGAAGGTAAATAAGCACCATTGACAGAAACAATATAGAAGGGTCAGTTAAATTTGAATATCAAATAAGTAATCTTTAGCATAAAATTATCTATTACTAAAATACTCATTTGTCATTTATATGAAATTCAAATTTAACTAGGTATTCTAAATTTTTATTTGGTAAATTTAACAATCCTAAACGCAAAACAATCCCAAATTCAGACTGAGCCAACTGGGGGAGGGAGATCCTAGGCAGAGGGAGAATGGACATCTAGACGGCACTAAGCTGGAATACTGCACTCGAATGAGTCATGGCAGGGACATCTAACATGGTCCAGGAAGGTCAGGAGAAAGTCCAAAAGGAGTGCCATTTAAGAAGAGTGCTGAGAGGAAAATGAAAGAAGAGGAAAAAAATATGTCTATGTACACACAGGATAGCTAGGATAACTGTACTACTAATATCTGTTGGTTTATTGAAAGGAACCGTGAATGCATAATTGTTTGATCAGTCTTGCACGCCTGTGCTCACTTTGGCCACACATATACTAAAATCTTGCACGCCTATATCTTGTTATATGTGCAACTATTTTGAAGATGACATTACATAATATAAAAACCATTGTTAATATCCTATCACTATGTATTGAAATTCTGTATCATTTTTATTGTTCTCTATAGTGTTTTGTTTATGTGCTTGCTTGTGATGTTTTGGATTTTCTCTTTTGTCTTTAAAATGAAAAACAAATTTTATATGTATATACAAGGATAGCTGGGATAGGTGTATTACTAGTGTCTGTGGTTTATTGAAAGGAGCAGGAAATGCTTAAAAATTTCTTTCTCCTTGACCAATTTTGCATGCTTGAATCTGGTAATCAGAATGACTGATCTGAAAACAACCATATGCAGTATAAGAATCACTGTTGAACTCCTACCATCTTGTATGGTGAAGCTCTGCATGATTTCCATTTTTTTATTACTTGTTACCGTCTTTAATTGTTTGATCAATCTTACTTTCTTATGTGTCGTGGACTGAGCAACTGTGTTGAAGATAACAGTATGTAATGTAGCAACCATTGTTACTTCCTATCATTTCATTTTGAAGTCACGTATCCTTTTTGTGTTGTTTTGATGTTGTCTCCATTGCTGTTTTATTATTAGGGTTTTTATTTTTAAAATAAAAAAAAGAAGAGTGCTGCACAGGTCAGGTTTTCGTTACTGTGACAAGTACCTGAGGAAAACAACATATAGGAAGGAAAGGTTTACTTTGGGTTATAGTTTCAGAGGTTTAAGTCCATGGTCAGCTGGTTCCATTGCTTTCAAGGCTGGAGTGAGGCAGAAATAGCACAGTGGAAGGATGCAGCAGGAGGGAAGCTGCGCAGCTCACAGCAGCTGGGCAGCAGGTAAGGTATGAGAGCCGGAAAGCCTGGGCTAACAAGCTTCCTCCTTCTGCTTTTTTCCCTCATATTCCACAGCATTTTCAGTGGTACCACCCACACTTAGGTGGGTCTCCCCCATCAGTTTGCTGTCCCGCATGCTCTCATCACTGGAGAGACCCTAACGGGCACACCCAGAAATGTATTTAACTAATTTACTATGGGTTTCTCAATCCAATCAACTTGACTGGTCATCTGCTTCCTTGTGAAGTGACAATGAAGGGAATATGGGGCAGGGATAGGGTCTCCAAATTCCAAGTTCCTATCTTTGGTAGGGTCTGGAAATCTTCCTGGCTTTGTAGGAAGCTGACATGCATCTAAGAAGCAGGGAGGCTGGGGAACTGTGTGACTTCTTAGGTGACAGATGAGTTGGAGTTGTACTCTATGCTCCTATATATTCTTAAAATCCATTTACAACAAGCTAAGTGATCTCTGCATGTCTTATCTTTAAATCCTAGAACAACCTCTTGGCTCGTTACGGCCTCTTGAGCTTCTTGGAAGGCTAGCTCTCTGAAATAAGAATGGACTTTTTACTGAACAGCGTAGTAAATTGGAGTTAAAATCACAGGAGCTCCCTGCAACCTACAATGGAATTGACTAATACTGAGCAGAATATTTATTATTTATTACCTTGATCTAATTACTAGCAATAGTGAATTTCTCAGAGCCCCAAATCCTCAACTGAATGGAGAGGGCCAAGATCAGTAGGAACTGGAGTTAAGCTTGATGAATTCAATCTGTCTTATATTTTTTGAGAGTCAAACCAGTACCAAAGACAAGAAGGCATGACAGGGTTTGGAACAGTATTTTTCTTCCTAATGCAATTAAATCTTTTGTTGTTACTGTCAATCAGAAGACCAGTTCTGCCTTATCTTTCCCTATCAGGAAGTCCTTGCCACTGATATATCCAGACAAGAGTATGTATGGGGCCAGTCCCTCACACATGCAAGTACTCAGAAGGATTTTAAATGAATATATGAATATGAATGAGTCTGCAACAAGAATCTGAGGGGGAATAAGGAAATAAGGAAAGGTAATTTTTGTGTAAGCAAAGTTGCCTCTAATGATCTGTTGTGGAGGTCAGGGTTCAATGGAGTTTGCTGAATTTGTTCTTGAACTGAAGTAGAGTTGATATTAGAGAAATGTAGGCAAAAGTGTTTGGCCAGCTTCATGGTTTGTGGTCCCAGTGTTCAAACATATCTCCAAAGAATAGAGTACCAGTTTTCTAACGCAGTACTCACACTTATAGTCCATGGGGCTTAGGGAAATTATTTAAGTGTATTCACTGCCTATGCCTTGATTTCCTTACCAGTAAATTGTGGATTATGCTATTGGCTTCCTCATGGAGTTCATTCTTTCTACAAATATCTTTTGAGCACTGACTTTATTCAAAGTGCTTTCTGGGAAGATTTGATCTAGCAAGCAACAAGACTAAATGACATTCTTCCTCCATTCCTAGGTGCTTACACGCTACTATGGGAGATAAACAACTAAAGAAATACAAAGAACTCCCATGTTTATAGCAGCGTAATTTGTAATAGCTAAATCGTGGAAGCAACCCAAATGCCCCTCAACTGAGGAATGGATGAAAAAGTTATGGTATTTTTATATAGTAGAATATTACTCAGCTATAAAAAAGATAAACTTGAGGCTTTTATAGGTAAATGGTCACAAATAGAGACCATAATCATAAGTGAAATAAATGAGAACTGCAGGTGTAAACAATGTATTATCTCACTAGTGTAAGAACCTGAAAGAGTGAATAAATCTAGGAAGTGTGATAGATATTATGAAAGTTAAGGGAACTGCTCAAAAGTAAAGAACAACTGGGATGAGGGAAAACAGAAAAGAAAGAAGGGGAAAATTTTATATATATGTTTACACAAAATAGCTAACTAATATAGCTGTACTGTTGACTTCTATCGCTTTACTGAAAGGAACAGTTAATTGTTTAATTGTTTGATCAGTCTTACATGTCTATATTTGTTTACCTGAGTAACCAATTTGAAGATATCAATATGTAATACAGCAACCACTGTTAATTTTCTACCACCTTGTCTGAAATTCTGTATTGCTTGTATTATATTTGAGGTATTTTGTAAATGTATGTGTGTTTGTTAATATGTTTTTTTTTTTTTTTTTTTTAAATTAAAAAAAGCAAATACAAAGAGCTAAACAGATAAATAAGAATGACTCTTTCATACTCATAAGGAGAAGAGTATCACGTGGCTGAGCTAGATTGTTCCTCACCAGAATTGGGAATATCACAGAAGTCTTTGAAGAGTTGACAGTTAGTTTGAGGCTTGGACAGTGATGGGACAGCAACTTTCTGAAGAGTTGAGGAAGAGCGTTCTAGTAAGCTGTTGGAAAACCCCTGAAAATGGAGGAGTCACATATTTGAGGATTAAGTGAGATTATGCACGCAGAGTTCTTAACACAGTGCTCAGTGTATGCTGTATGTCACATGAATAGGATAGTGGTGAGAACGGTTAAATGCTAAATGAGTGATATGGTGGTGTCCGCTGCTGTGACAAAATACTTCAGACAAACAACTTAAAAGGAGGAAAGATTTATTTTGGTTCCTGGCTTCAGGAGCTTGAGCCATGGTCACTTGGCTCTGTCCCTTTAGACCTGTGGCAAGGCAGGACATCATGGCCACAGGAGTGTGAGGTGAAGGAGGCTGCTAACTTTGCAGCAGCCAGGAAACAAAGAGAGAGGGGAGGAGGCCAGACTCTGCTATTTACTTCAAGTGAGCACTTCCAACAACCTAACATCCTCGCAATAAGCCTCGCTTTTAAGGGACCCACCTCTTCCCAATATTGGCATCAGCTGGGAGCTGAGCTTCAACCCCTGACCTTGGAGGGATGTTTAATGTCCAAACTACAGCAATGGTGATGATGACAGTGCAGTGGAGAAGGACGGGTAAGAGGAGAAGGTCATGAAGGATCAAGTCTGACTGTAGAAGCAGGAGGCAGCAGAAGACCAGCAAGAATCAGGCTATTCGCTCTTTCTGGAGCAGAGGTAGATAGTAAGTGTACTTTTGGTGAGTTAGACAGTAATGCTCTCATTTGACGTGAAAATTTCTCCTGAGGTCATCTGATTTTAACCTCTGTACCATGAAATTCAAGCCAATGTGGTTTCTAATACCCTTGTGCTGTGGTCACTTCTGGCTCTGGAGCTATGTAGAGTTGGGCTGCGGGTTGGGGGCGATGTTTTCTGCCGTTGAGCAGAGTTTGACAGCAGGAACCCACACTTGCTCCACTTAATTTACCTGTCGAATCCACAGTCTAGGAAAGCTTCATTCCATACACTTCAGAAGCTCTGGCAGCCCGGCAAGAGCTCAGAGGGAATCTGGAGCTGAGTTTATAAACCTGCAGGTGCTCACTGAGAGGCTGGCAGGAAAGCACTGCTGCTGAGCGTGCCCTCATCTGAGAGCCTTATGGGAAGCACTCGTGCCAGATCTCATTACTGCTCTGAGAAGGTCGTTGCAAGACTTGTCTCTCTCTGACATCTCCTTCTAAGTGGGCTCAGACATTTTTGGTGTGGGCTCCACTTCGCCCTGACACTGGGACATTTATATTTGATGGTTTGGAGATGAATTATGCACACACTCTACTGAACATTGATTTAATGAGGGGATTTCATTTCCTTTCCTTGCTTTGGCTTTTACCTTTGAATTAAGCAGTGGCTCAGCAACCAGAGGCTGCAGGAGATATTGAAAGAGAACTACTGTGCCAACTTGGGATGAAGCGGTAGCTGTCTAGGCAACCAGCCCCAGATAGATTTGCTCCATCCTTGGTCATATTTCTGGGTCTCAGATGAATTGAGTGATAAAGTTCCCCATTCACATCAAAGAACAATGACCATACTGGACCAGAGGAGGATAAAATCGGAGCTCCAGGAAAAAGAGAACCTAAAGGCCAAGTGCAAGCTATAGCCAAAGAAAAACAGTTCTAAAGGGAACTGGTGGAGTTGCAAATAGACAAGGTATTCTGAGCCTAGGAACTTTAGTGGTCAGTACTTGGCATTTGTTCCTCTTATTCTGTTAATAAGTTCATTTTTATTGCAGGAAACTTACTTCTCTATTTTAAATTGATGTGGTAGAGGAGGTCTTTACTCTATATCTGCATCCAAGAGAAGAGTAGCTCGTCAAATCCTATATCCCTTTGGCTAAATAATTGATTTCAATGTGGGTATATGACCAGAGATAATATTGGTCCTGGGATTCTGGGATGTTTGCCAGATATTTTGGAAGGAGGATCTCTCTTTCTCCTCCCTGTGGTTGCTAAGCAGTAGACTACCTATGGAGTTGATATGGGCTACCACATAGAGATAGCTTGGATTATAAAGTAATTATTCAGCAGAGAATAAAGTATACCTCAGAGAAATAGAGTACAATATGAAATCTGCATGACATTCAAGTCCCTGGCTCCAGTCACACCTGAAGCTTGTTATAGAATAATACAGTCCAATTTTATTACACTATTTTGAATTGGCATTATTTCCTTTAAATAAAAGATTTGACTCACATGGAACTTAAGAAAGAAATTGTCTTCTGTGAAACCTGAGAAGAAACTAAAATGATCAGGAAAAAAGCATAAAGAAATTCAAGGAGAAATGGGTCAGGATATAGTAAGGAATGAAAAACTATTTTTATGGGGTGCTGGTTTTTGGCATGAAGATAAATCTCATGCTCATAGATACCCGGCTGGCTTGGCCATGTCTCAATTCCTATGCTGTGCTTATCAGAGCCATTGCTTCTAACTATAATAAGGGTAAAATATTTGCTGTGAAATTGAGCCATTCAAAAATAATTTCAGTAGAATGGAAATAGAAAATAATTGCTTTAATGATACTGTATAGAAAATTGATCCAGGAGTTAAATAGGTTTAAAGAGTTAGTTCTAGAAATAATTTCTCCAGGAAAATATAGCAGATTTATTAGAATTTGATTAAAACAGTTAAAACAATTTCCTTGTTTTAATACTTATGTTGAGAAAGGACAGCCCTCACAGGTTCTTATTTGGAACAGACCTCTGTCACAAGATTAACGAGGAAAAACCATGGAGGTTTATTAACATTATATTTAATACATACACAAGAGAAACCCAGGGAATCAATAGTTCTCAAAGAGGTGGCTCTGAACTCCATTTTATACAGAATCTTCCACAAAGAACTGTACATTTTTAGAGAATTGACAATACAAATGGTAGACCTTGTGTCTCTAGGAATAGCACCGTGGGGGAGGGTGGGTAAGTAGCAGATAAGGGCTGGGTGGTAAATCATGTTAAGGTAGATTCTACTGTATCCCCAGCTGGTTAAACTGTAATGTTGTCTTAAGTGGCTAGGTTTCGTTCTCACTAGTAAAAGGAAGGAGAGGTGCAGATACCTTTTCTCCTTGTAAATCCAAGTCCTGCAAATTTTAAGCAAATAGAGGGAAGGTAGGGAGCAGACCTCCATCTGCTTCTTAATTGTCTTCAGCTCAACAATAATTGGGGGCAGTATGTTCTGGTATCCCACACTCACAATGCCTTCTCTCACTCTTAGATGTAATGGTAAGCTCTTGGTCTAAATATCACATGATCCGATTTTTGCCCACGTTTTCAGTCACATAGTTTAGATTCCCTTTCTGCATAAATAAGCTCATGTAGTTTGTGTCTCCCCACTGAAGGAGCCGAGTTCATTCTTATCACTTGCACATGCTGTTCGTCGGCCTGGAACGCTGCTTCCCACCTTCATCGTTGTGTCCTCAGCGCAGCTGTCCCCTTCTCTGAGAAGTCATTCCTGAACGCTCCATCTGAAACATCTTCCTCAATCATTCCCTGTCCTCTTACTTCACGGGAGCATCTCCACAGCATTTTTCATTACCCAGAATCATCTTCCCTACTTGTTTACTTGCTTATTTCTGTCTCTGAGTAATCCAGTCCTGGATCCTCGTTCACTGCTGAAATCCAACAGGTGTTTAACAAATGAGTTCCTGGCCCCCTACCTCAGATCACTCATTGTTCAGCAATATCTTTTCCACCTGAGTTTGCTGCAAGACACGTGTTACCTGTGGTAGACAGTGAGGGATGCTGTCCAGGTTTCTTTCTGAGGAAAAACTTGTTGTTTAGTTGTGGGGAGGACATTGAGCAGACAAGTGTCTTCTGTTAGCTCCTTCAGGGTCTTCCTAGGCTCCTGTGAGCTCCAGCTATTCCAGGGTTGGCTTGCAGCTGGAACCTGAGTGTAGCAAATAGACAAGGGATGAGCCCCTCTGTGGGGCAAGTCTTCCCCTAGAATGTCCCAGCAAGCTGCTCAAGGCATCCCAGCATGGACTTCCCCTCTGCCTAACTCTGTGTTACACTTTCTGTTCTGCAGGTGTGGATTCCCAATAACCAGTTTACATCTCAAACGCAGTCTCAGCATCTGTTAAGGGAAGACTCAACCTGTGCAAATTCCCAACTAAACCTGCATTATCCTCGTCCCTTGCACCTGGATGTGGCTGGATGATCAAGTTCTTGGATGCTCGAGAAGGTGCTTGGAAGTGATATATGAAACGTTTGTCTTGTTTCCTACAAATCAACTGCTTTTTCTTCTCTCTTCCTTCCTGGGGGATACAGTACAGACACAATGCTGATGAGCAAGCTTTCAACACACAGATCAGTGCAGAATGAAAACCTAGAACCTGTTTCTTTTGACAGTCTGTGAAGCAGAAGCCTCTATTGGTCCTGAGATGCAATTTAACCTCCGGATTGTGGCATCCCACTAAATACACTTGTATTTCTTGATCAGTTCTACTTTGGAGTCCTTAGTTATGGAAACTTAGTTTATGTCCTATTTAATTTTTGTTTTAAAAAATTCTCCTTGACAAAGAGATCTGGGGACCTGTTTACTCCAAAAATCTCCTCTTAGATCATTTAAACCTAAGATCAAAGACACATGATGGTACAAGGATTGAGCTGTGAGTACCACCCTTCCAGATTATGATGATCCTAACCTAATTCCCATATAGGTCTGTAGCTCAAGGTTTGGCTTTTGACCAGTTCCATCCCTCAGATATGTTAGCCTGATAGTGATCCCCCACCTGGCTCCTGCATCACTGTTAGCTGGTTCCTTATCTTTGGACCAACTTTGGACCCCACTATTAGGGTATGTTTCTGATGCACATGTGTTGCATGTCCCCAGTTCTTATATGGTTGATCTCTTTAAAACCTCTCAGCCAGAATCAAGATTTATCTTATTCAATCTTGATTTGTTTCTCCTGCCTGGATCTGAGCAATATAGTTCTCCAGGCCTGGATGAGTTCTAGGAGCAGCAGCATCGTTCCTTAACATGGTACATGCACAGACTCACAGCTAAATACACTTGTACCTTAGACCATATTAATAGAATAATAGTTCTTATGCTTCATCTGGAGAAAGTGATCGTTCCGTCCCTAAATAGGCAGACTGAATTTGGAAGAGTATGTCTGTAGACAAGACTGTGCTACTGTAATAGCAAAACAGAAAAAAGATATTCATCCTTTAATTAATTTATTTGACAAAGGTGTTGAGCACTCCCATTCACATACTATCCAGGCCCACCCTGCTTAGCACTCAGTATCAGAGGAGACTGGGGCATGTGCTCCATGTGGTACAATCTACAACTGTAGACTGCTGGGCTCCTACTTTATGAAGCCATGTTGATCGGCCTGACACCATTGGGAGTTGGAGGAAATGAAACAGCTATGTGTTCTCCACAAAGGAAAGTGGGAAAATTCAAAACCAAACACAAATACACAAGATGAGGGACATTTTAAGGAACTAAAGATACCGTATTCAGATATCTATGTGAGTATTACGGAAGTGGATTTTGCTCTTTCTGTGCATCTCCTGAAGGTAGTAGTCATGCAGAAGGACTCTGTTGCCTTTTACAAAAATAATTTAGTATTAACCCCTTGAGGTATGAAGGCAGAAACTTTTAATCCAATAGGCATGCTGCAAATAGAATGTATTTGTATTGTTCAGCAAGTACTGACTGAGTACCTGCTCTGCGCTAAGCCTTACTGTGGACAATAAGCACAGAGCAAAGGTGGATTCCCACTCCTGTGGAGTTGACCTACCTGCTGTGTTTGGTGCTATGGGAAGCAGTGAAGCTGTGCATGGCACTCAAGGGCCATCCACAAGGTCAATGGCAGGGTCAGATCTGGGGTACAAGCAGGGGAGCAGGACTTGAGAGAGGAGACTAGGTACTCATCTGCACTCTGCTACCTATGGACGTGAGGAGTGGAAGCAGGGTAATGAACCTTGGTAACCCGTCTTCTCCCTTAGTTAAGATATGCTTTGAATCTTTACTCAAGCACCATTTCTTCCTTAAATCTACCTTATAAGAGAAGGTCCTGAGATGCTCTCTGCTCTTCCCTTATAAAGGAAGCAGCCTCAGGGGCTCTTTGCAGTATCAAGATCTTGTTCCAAGCATGAGGATCAAACCAGCCCTTCTTTGGTTACAGCTGTTGGCATTGGAGCTTGATTTCTTGGGTCACTAAGACAAAAGCAATCAGAGATGAACTGGAAAGACAGAAACCACACACACTGGAGGGACCTTGATGACAACTCCCCCAAAAGGACTCCCCAGATTGGCTCCCTAGGGTCTACCTGGGGCAGAAGTTTCTAGAGAAAGTGTGTCATCAGAACTGTCATCCCATATTCCTAGTTTTCCAGCAGGCCACTAAGCGCTCAAATCTTGGAATGGGCTTAGGTCACCAAAGTCAGTGTTGCTTATGTTACACCGTTGCTTCAGACTTGGTTGACTTTCCATTGCTTTTAGTAAAAAGCAAAGATGGTGGATGAACTACACATTCCTGGCCTCCAGCCTCTTCAGCATTGGTTAAGTGTAAACTGCCTTTGGGTTCTTTTGGCACAGCACATACCTTTGTACATCTTGGTCCATATCATTCTGTTTTATTCTATCATTTTGCTTAGTTGCTTTTCCTATTCATCACTGTATCTACAGTTCTGACAAGGGTTGCTAACATAACTTAGGCAATAAAGAGTAAATGATACTGCACTAATTTTATAGAAATACATACCATAGTCTCTTGTCACCATAAGTTGCCTGAACATGGTGCTTTCCTACTGCGTGCTTAATACACCACCACCTTTAATGTATATGGAGCATAACAGCATGGTGGTTAAGCTTTTAGACTGGGGAAAATTTTTTGGTTCTCCGTTGACTTGCTGGGTGAATTTAGGCAGCTTATTTAAACTCCATGTGCCTTGTTCTTTTAATCTGTAAATGAAAGATGCTAATACTAACTCTCCCTGGATGTGTTTGTTATACAGATCCAGTGAAATATTAATAACTACTCTCAATGCATACTTATCTCTCAGTAAGTTGAAAATATATGTTAACTTCCAGGACGAATGTACAGCTTCTCCTTCTATTAGCTCCCTCTGAAGTTTTTCATACAGTAGAATTTTAAAAATTGGGACCAGAAACTACAATGCAACCATATAATTTTGTTATTGATTTTAAATATACCTTTTCCTTTCATCTCCCAAGTGTAATATCCTCCTAGTGTGGTGAGATCAGAGTAACCAGGGTTCCAAATGGGTCTGTGTATTCTCTCCTAGATAAGTTAAACTGACAAAAGAGGGACAATAGTTCTTTGTTTGTTTTGGTACCAAGAATCAAATTCAGGACCTTGCGCTTGCCAGGCAGATGCCTGTGCCACTGAGCTATATCCCCCACAAGACAATAGTTGTATAGAGTATGCTCATATTATTTACATGTAGAAAGTTGCAGTTTATTGGGCTGCTGTAACAAAATACCACAGACTGAGTAGCGTAAATAACAGATGCTTATTTCTCACAGCTCTGGAGACTGGAAGAATGGGATCAAAGTACCAGCATGCTTAAGTTCTTGGTGAGGGTCCCTTTCCTCATTTGCTGAGAGACACCTTCTCACTGTGTCCTCATATGGCATAAAAAGGACAAACCTTAGCCTCTTCCTTACTATTGTGAGGGTCCCATCCTCATGAACTCTTCTGAACTCAATCACTTTCTAGGGGCTCCCTGCCAAATGCCATCACGTGAAGGGCTAGGGTAACAACATATAAATTTTATGATAATGCAAAGATTCAGCGTATGGTAAGTGCCTATGCAGATTCCAGGAGGCAATGCCTCTGGAAGTGCCGTGTATATGATTTGGTCACATTAGGTACACTGGATGCATTTGTGAGCCTGTATTTGCGAGAAGAAACCCGCTATTAATTGGGCTGAACTGATAAGGATCGTTTTAGCTGACTAAGTCCCCCTGGAACGTTCAGATATTGTTAAAAGGAGAGACTCCACAGTTACATGAGAGGCATATATTGTGTCGATTCTGCAAGAGGTTCATTAATTTACAATCCCACATTTTATTAAATTAATTTGAATTTTAATGAAAAAAAAAAAAAAACTAAACCAAAGTGATTCTTGTCTTGGGGAGAAAATAGTATTTCTATGCAAGCTCGGAAAGCAGGACACCAGAAGAGAGATGCAGGCTTCCTAAATTTCCCCAGAGGTTATAGTCTATCAATTTATGGAACAAAAAGTTTTACAGAAGGCCTGCTCTCCTGGAGTGGTGAGTGTGTCATTAATGGGAAAATAGTACCTAAAGCCATGATGGTTCATGAGTACCCAGGTTGGTAGACAGGAGAAAGAAACTGTGGTAGGCAGGGTGGAGACAGCGACATTTGGTCCAGCTATCTCAGTAGCCCCAAGGAATCTTTAAAAGCACACATGAGCTTGGGAGTTTAGACTTGTCTGTGGGAGTTGACCCGTGCTGAGACAATAGAGGAGACCACCCAGCAGTCTAAAGAATTGATGGCATTTTTTCTTAGGTGGGTAAATGACATCTCAAACCAAAGTTCCCAATACTTAGGAATACTTTGGCTCTAATGCATTGAGCACGTAATCGAAATTCCTGAGGTAATGAATCCTTTGGCTTAATTAACCAAAATGTTCAAGGGTAGGTTTCAGAAACAGTTGGATCCAGAAGCTCAAATGATACTTAACAAATTTACATTCTTCTCTTGATTCAGTTTTGTTGACACCAGTTTACCTCAGGCAGGTCATAGCCCTTAGCAGTTCCAGAGCTTCATGCTAATGTCCCACCAGTCTGATAATTTCAGGGTGATGAAACATACCTTGATCAGTATTCCTGAGAAAATCCTGAGGTTTTGTTTATTGACCCATCTTGGGTCACATTCCTATCCCCTGGTGACTGTCCTCAGGGGTTGTGGAGGGCTCTGATCGTCCATCTCAGGTCATATATTCACCCCAAGAGTGAGAATCTCTGTGTAGTCAGCACCATCAAAAATCACAGTCACATGGGGCTGGGGATTTAGCTCAGTGGCAAAGCGCCCACCTGGCAAGCGCAAGGTCATGAGTTCGGTTGCCAGTACCGGAAAAAAAACAAAAAAAAAATAAAAAAATCACAGTCACAAAGTGAAGTTGGGACAGTTCCCCATGGGAGAATTGGAATGTTATGAACTGGACAATGGCAATGGATTTGAGATCAACACGAACAACTCATATTGTCTGTTTTGGGTGCAGGTTATTGGTTCTTAATTGCCAAGGGCAAGAGGTAGCTTCAGTGACCAGCTGTGGTCAAGAATTCTAGTCTCCGGGTCAGAGGTCAAGTCAGGTTCAGAGCCTGAAGGTGATCTGAAAATCTTAGAGTAACCTGGTGAATACAAAATTCCATGACTGCTAGGTACACTGGGGAATCTATCTTGATTACCACTATATCCTCAGAAGTTCTCACTGTGTCTGGCACATAGTAGGTGCTCAGTAATACTAGTTAGATAATAAAGGAAATTATAACCCTTACCAGTACTGTGGCTGCTAATCTGATAACAACAGAATATAAATAATGCTATTAATCTCTCAAGAATAGTAGTATATACGATAAAACAAGCGAGCTATTCAAGAAATGCAACGTACTGATACATATCTACGAACTAATTTTTACTGAGTAATTACTATGTGTCAGCTACTATGATAAGCACTTTACTTTCAGTAGCTCATTTAATCTTCCCAACAGTTCTATCCCAATAGTCCTATAAAGGTGAGGCTTTTATTATCCTCATTTTACAAACAAGATCCGAAGACAAATCATTTCCTCAAGGTTATGTGCTGAATTAAGTTAGACTGTACGAACACCCCCCCCTATCTTTCAGTATGTAGACACCATGAAAAATGTTTCCTGCTCATTTTCAGCACAGTGTGGGTGGAGAGGGCAGGTCTTTCTACACACAGTCATTCAGGCACTTGGCTGCTTCGTCTAGCAGCTCTGTCCTCCTCCAGGGCCTCGGTCCATGTCACATCATCCAGTAAATAAGAAAAGGGGGGAAGTAGGAAAAGGTGCTCTTGAGTAGCACTGCCATAACTCCCTTTGCTCACAGTCCACCGGCAAAATTAGCAACGTGACCCCACTATGGCCAGGAAGAGCAGCGGGATGCAGACGCGGTATGTTAAGGGAACTGGTACATTACAAAAGTATGGTGGAGAAGACCAGTCACGTCTCACCTGCACCCACACGGCAGCCACAGTCATGCCCGCCCTTCCAACACCGTGACAGCGTTTGCCTGACTCCAGGTCTCTCTATCTCTTGCCTCACCTCTACTTTCTTTCCTTACCTCAGCTCTGACCACTTCCTGGACTCACCCTCTGATGAGAGCTCAGGACCAGAGTCGCTAATGCTGGGCATAAGCGAGGGCTTTAGACCAGACCAGGTCACCTCAGTTATTCATTTTCATCAAGTTCCACCTGTAGAAATTCTCTCTACTGCAGAAACCCCCGAGCTGAAATAATCTCATGATCTGATTCCAGGGAGATTCAGTGATATTAGGTGGGTGAGTATGAAATGTGCCTTCTAAAACCATCCCTCCTCCCAATCTCTTTGATCATTAGATTTGTTCTTAATTTCACACGTAGACATTCTGTGATTTTCTTTTCCTTTTTGGCAAGTTAATTAAACCTGTCTTTATTTTTTTTTTCCTTTTCTAATTCTGTGAGAGCACTGGGGAAAAGAACTGCATCTCCAATCTCTGGCAGCATTTGTCCTGGAGTGTTCCAGACATACAGATGCACATGACATTCCCTCACTGAGCCTGACTTTTCTAGCTCTGCTCATTTCAGACTGCCAGAACTCATACCTCACTGTTTTAGCAACTGTAATTTGGGGGGAGGGAGGGTCACGTAACAAGAAAATTGAACAATAAAAATCTCAGGAAATTGGATATTTAAGCATTCAAAGTAATTGATATTGAAGAAAGAGTGTGATCAACTAGAATTATATCCACAGAATCTATTGCTCATTTGTTAAGATGGCTACATAACCGTAATCTAAAATTATGAGAGTTCATTACACATGCAATCAGATACAATCAGCTTCATTCCATATATCAAAACCCATATGGACCCCAAATCCCCTGTATCTTTGTGTTCCTATATTCCTAAGGCAGAAAGTTGACATCTGATTTCTTCATATTAGATGACAATTTCTAGGACTTTGTGCCCTAGAAATTCTACATTAAGTACAAGACTTAGAGAAATATAAAAGAAGGTAAAAATATCACCTAGACAGCTGGAGGTAAGAATGTGAAAAGTGATGCTATCACAGAAAAAAAGAAAAAGGTTAAGAAAAGGGAGGAGGAAAACCACTCTGTATTTATGGCTAGAGGAGAATATTTGAAGAATTCCTCACCCAGCTTCAACATACACAGCTGCTGCTCATCCTTTTGCTAACATACACCACAGTGCTTGTTTAATCTCAATGTAAAACTCAAAAAATACAACAATACCCAAACCCAAACAAAACAATCATGTCTGACCCCAAGCCAGAGAGGCCTTGATTTATGCAGCCTTCCTTAATGTCCCCTCAATAACCTTGACTTCATTCTGTCTTCTCCCAGCATGCTTTGCTGTCTGATGGGTCCCTCACCCCAAATGACAGGGTTGCCCTCTGTGAATGTCACATCCCCCCCTGGCACCTCTGCTGTGTATTTTTCTCTGCCTGCTTTCCATTCTGGAAGGATAGATGGCTTTTTATTTGTAAGTTTATGGCAACTGGTTCCCTTTGGTAAAAGACTGGTCACATCAGGTTGCCATTGCCTGTTAAGATGTCCCTTGACCCTCTACAGGGGCAGCCTCAAAGCCAGGAATGGTGTTTTACTCATAATCCATCTTCCTTGCCTAGTATATATAATTGTACATAATAGTACAGCATACAATAACTGCAGACTGGACTGAACTGATTGCACTCATTGATCATCTGTTCTTCAACAGATATTTATAAGGTACTGTATATTCTTTGCCTTCCATGTCTAGCCAAGTGATTTTCAAAATGTGGATGGCAATCCAGTAGCAGATGGCAGAATCATTTTAAGAGTTAACAACAAAATAACAGAACTTTGCAACAGGTGAGCATGCTGTTGCATAGGGGAAGATAGCAGAGCTAGACTAGAACATGATAGGATAGAAAATATCAGCATGAACTTCACACATAAGACTGTGTTATTTTCCAAAAAAAAAAAAAAAAAGCTAGATTATGTCTACATATGTATGTGTAACAGTAAAATGTGCACAGGGGTGGAATTCTGTGAGCATGGGTATGTTGTGACTCACATATAACAATTCTGAAAGTCTTTCATCTAGGTAATTTATGTGAAAACTTCAGTAATATAGATGAAAGTATACTTTGTTAAGTCAGTATGGTCTTCAGGAAGTTCAGAGTCAAAATTTCAACACCAGCAGGGCAGAATTAATTAGCCCTTATGAGCTGCTTATTTAGGTTCTATTTTTATCCCTGACCCTGACTTTTTGTTCCAATTTACAGTTTCCTTAGTTCAGTCGTACTTATATGTGGATTTGATAAAAAGAAAAAAATTACCTTAATAGGATCTGTTGTTTTTGACCACACAGCAACTTGTCTTCTGCTACAGGCAGCTCGACTTCTCTTCAAAGCAATATTTCCTCACTCTTAACCCATATTGTTTAGGTTAGGGAGCTCAACCCCACCCCATCTGGGTCCTCAGAGTCTTTGTATAACTCATGTATGTTCAACCCCAACATTAGTTTTTTGTCTATGCTAAAGAGTTTAGTTCCATTTATGTCACTCAAGTGACTCAGTGAAATCTAATTCTGCCACTTGGGCTGAATATTGGGGAAAGAGTCACCATTTTTTCACAGAGCTGAAGACCAGGATTACAGGGGGCCACACAAGCCATGGAAAATAAGATTGCACAAGGAAATACAGACCTTGGGTTTGGACAACATGAGCCACCCTGTTTTCAGCCACAGTCAAACTGAGGTGAATTTTCTCTTTCACAATTAAGTCTATCTGAGCTGATTTTTACGTTTGTTATGACTGAAATGACCCTGACGAATGCATCCCTTTCAAAGCTTTAAAGTATGTGGAGCACAGGACACTTGCACTGTGCTCTCAGCTATTCACTTTTAATCGCTACAAGAGAATCACATCTTCAGGATGTGCAGGCTTCCTTGAGGAAGGAGCCCACTTCTCCTACCACTGACACTGTGTGTGGCATGGATTGTTTTTTGGCCAGTGAGAAGTGGCTTACACCAGTGCCAAGCAAGAGCTTTGAGAGTGCTTGGGTGTAACTCACTGCTTCTTTTTCCTCCCTCTGCCATGAGAAAAATCCTTCCAGAAGCTGGTTTGTTTTTCCAGCCATAAATATGGATTTATTTTGCCTTCTTCTCCACAGTCACTCCTATATTTATTTTCCAGCATGCACTGGTGAGTGAGGACACACACACATGTGTGTGCACACACACATACAAATCTCTTAGAAGTCTTTTCTATTGACATTTTCCCTCATGCATAGCAAGTACATCTGAAATAGGGGGAACATTTCCAAAGCCTCCACCAAGATTGCAAAATGACAGAATAGGCAGGGGAGTGCACTGTGGTGGATGCTGTAAAACAGACAGAATAACGCAGCCTGGAAGCCTGACTTCAGGAAACAGGTCGCGCAGACACCACAGGCTGATTCCTCAACATGCAGAGTGCTGGGCTGCATTCAGGACCCTGGAGAGCGGAAGGCTGGGCTTCAGGAGTTGAGATACACTCTTTTGGTCGCAGCAGAAGCAAGGAGGATTTGGTTCTCAAAGAACACCTGGGATGGCAATAAACTTCAAATCTATAACTCAGCCACACTGAGGAAGAGGCTGCAAACACATTGGTTAATAAGACACTGAAGGTTTCTGCTCTTGGAGTTCACTTTCTGACGGCAGTGAGGCATCTGAGTCATGTGATACATAGTACAGGAAGTGATCAGTGCTCTGCAGCATGGGCTGAAGGAGTAAAGAAGGTGCAAGTGAGGGTCGGAGAGTTACTGCACACAGGTGCTATGGCTGCATGCCTCAATTTCTCTAGTCTCTCTCTGCTTCCTGGTCAGCACTGAATACTTGCTCTGACGGACACTCCTGCTAGGATGGGCCATCCTCACCAGAGGCTCAAATCCATGCACTGTTCTACCTCATACTTGAACCTCTAGACCAGGAGTCTAAATAAACTTCCAGTTACTTCATAAGGAACTGGTTTCAGGTCTTTTGCGAAGCTGACTAATATATTAGGTTTGTAGCTAACGTCCAATTGAGGAAATTTTGAGCTGAATGAGAAAGGGAAGGGAGAAAACGAAAGAATAATCTCAGTGAAAGAACAATAATAGCAAAGATCTTGTTGCAGAAAATGCTGGAGTTCTGTTATATCTCAGTTCTTCTCTTTCCTGGACATTTTTCTGGACTCCTTTCTAGTTCCCATGAGGTGGGCAAGGGCCGCCCTCTGAGTTCTGGCCTTGACGAATGTGTGTGTGCTGTTCCTCCCTGCAGGTCTGGTCACTGCAACCTCATAAGTCTCCTTTGGTTCCTCTTGGCTGGTTGGATGTCAGTGCACTTGAATGCATTTGGATGGAGGAACCATGTGATGAAGGGGAAGATCCTCCCTTCATTGCAGGACCCAAGGAACAGCTGGCCTGCAACATGGACTTGCAGTGGGCTGAGATGGAATGAACAAGAAATAAATACACTGGGTCAAATCTTGTAGCTCTTATACGGGGTAGGGATGTTCATCAGAGTAACTGATGACAATTTCTCTGGAAGAAACAAAGAACTTTGAGTGGTCTCCTGAGGTTGAACCTCCTGGGGTCGAGGGACCTGGGCCAGTGGTAAGAGCGACACGGTGAAAAGAAGACACCGGAGAACAGGCTGATGGCGCAGATCTACTTTATTGTGGAAGTACCAGACGTTTTATAGAGCAGGCTAGAGGCGTGGCAATGGAGGTGGGCTAGGGACGTGGTTTGGAGATGGTACTATTGGTGGGGGCGGTGCGGAAGTAAGAGGTCAGAGCAGGACAGCCTAGGCAGGGCGATTTACTCGGTTTGCCGAGGAGTCTGAGTTTGCTCAGACTTGTTCCTCTGCCACGGCCGTCAACCAGACCTCTGGACCACAGTCTCCAAATAGAGAGAGTATCAGTGTAACCTCAACAAAATCTACTCTTTTCTCATGGGAGGAGTGGGGATATATCCTTAGTGCCCTGATTCCTCTGCTCTTCTGGTCCCTTTCAATCTGAAAACCTATCATGAACCTCATTTTAATAACAGATTCAGTCAACCCATTTGCAGATGAAGACACTGAGTCATAGAAAGATAGACTCTAGGTTTCTAGCTACTTTAAAAGGCTTGGTGTATTTGGCAGTGCCATACCTACATTGTACCTGACAAAATTGACTGGAGCTAGTCTGCAGTAGTCTCCCCTCCCCAGAGACTGGCTACTGGAGCCCTGTTTTACCCCCCTGCCTTCCACTGTTACTGTTTCACCCCCTCATCCTTTGACAAACATGTACCTAGCCCTTATTATGGCCAGCCAATATCCTATGGGATTTGTAAAGACAAACCCAAGTAATTTTCTTCACTCTGAGTTCTATGATCATCCTCATTTTACAGATGAGGAAACCAAGGCATAGGGTGGATAAGAAGCTTGCAGAAGATAGCACAATCAGCAAGTAGTGGAACACGGACTTGTACCCAGGTAATCTAGTCCCAAATGTGTGCTCTTCATTCTAGCATGACACCTCTGCTGCCTGCTGGATCTTTGCTTGTCTTTCTGGCTCTTTAATGAACAAGTCTCATTTTGTTCAGGTAAATGGAGCGCAGGAGACCCAGTTCCTCAATTTCTGCTGGTCAGTTGGGTCATTCTAGCGACCTAATGCTCCCCATCCCTGTGATGCACCTTGCCTGGGCTGAAGCCATGGAGCCCTTTCTTTTGTTGCAGGAGAAACTCGAGAGCTCATTCCCAGCTCCAGCAGCAACACCTGGCAAAAGATTTGTGAGGAAGGGAGTCTGTGGACACACCAGGGTGAGAGCCCCTCTGTGCGTCATCTGCAATTCTCTCTTTCCATCCTTTTCCTCCTGCTCCCTGAGAGTCCCAGTGCCTCAAGGAGCTGTACATTTCTTTTCTCCAACTCTTAAGCTTCTGGCTGTGGCATCATTCACTGTGACTGCTTTTTTTTTTTCAAGCACTCTGGGGAAGTGCCCCAAGAGATGTGAGTTTTTTATTTTTTATTTTTTTTACTCCAGAGCCAAATATTTAGGCTTTTCAGAGAATGGCCTTCCCCAGAGTACAGAGAACCCTATGGTTTGATTTGACCTCAATCTGATGCAACAAGCTTTGTAGAAAGAATGTTCACATGATAGAATTGAAAGGTTATCTGAATCTATTTCCCACACAGTACAAAATCAGCTACCAAACATCTATGAGAAAGAAGCCACTCTGCCGTGCCTTGAACATGCTTCAGTTGCTCCTTGCCTTCCTCCTCCCACACTTCAGGCACTGGAGCCAAATCCTCACACTGAACCCAAGCCCAGCTTTTTGTCCTTTCAATCCACTGCCTTGCTTCTTCTGCCACTTGCTCCATATATAATTAAGCAGCTGGATTCGCTTTTGTTTTCCTTCCCTTTTTCTACTTCTTTTATCATTTACTAATTATTCAATAGTCAGGCTTTGTCCTGACTTCAATAGTGTCTCACTCAAATTTTCATAGTAGCAATCTAAATTGGATGCAAGTCATTGCCACTTTACAAACAAAGCAATTATGGCTGAGGGATCATCCAACCTCTGGTCTCTATGTGCCTTGTCCTGGTTTGCACAGCTGGTAAGCAGAAATCCATTCTCTCAGTATATGCTGTGCCTCTGCCAACCACTGTTGGAATTGAAATTTAGGTCTAATGATATTTTGATGGCATAATACGAAGCACCCAGAAATGCCCAAATATAAACATAGTATTTGTTTCACTTTCTCCATTAAAGAAGTGATGCAGAAATGCAACCCAGTATCTTAATACTTGCACAAGTGCAAATTCCCTTAATTCAGAGCTCTATGACAATCTCAGTTGCCTCTTGAGTGCTCATAAACAGATTTAGATTCTTTGAAACCGAGCAACCTGTCCGTCTTTCCGTGCAATCCAAATACTAGGGAAACAGCCTCTTGTCAATCTGTTGGTTATTTTGAAGTTCTCTATGTCACCTGGTAGGGCAGAAGGATGAAGCTACAGACCAAAACACCTGCATTCCCTCTCTGAGCCACCTCCAGTCATGCTCAGCCAATGAGAAACACTGTAGGAACTCAGAGGGAGGGAAGAAAGAAGCTGAGATACCTTCCTCTGCTTCAGCCTTTCCTTGGTAACTTTGTGTCTGTGAAGGTTCAGGATACCTATAACTTCTCTGAGGCAGCCTCTTGCTCCATGGTTCCACATCTTGTTTAGCTCCCAGGCACTATCTTCTCTCCTTTCTGGCTGTGACAGACACAGCTGGAGTCCCATTTTTGCAAGTCCCTTGGTGTCTCATTATTTCACTGGTGCCCTTAACCCTGCCTATTTCCATTAAAAATATCCCTTTATTAAAGATTTGAACCACCTCAGTAGAATTCTATTTTCTATTAGGACCATGATAAGCTATGCACATATCTTATGTGCATATTTTTCTTAAGAGAAAAATATAATGGCCATGTCCTTAAAGCAGCCCTGAACGGACTGCCTATTCCTGATGTTGAGTCTGAGAGAGATGACAGGGTCCCAAAGGGGTACTTGACTTAGTTTGCAACTTTTGATCTAAAGAGTGATACAAAGTAGAAAGAGCCTCAGGTATAGGCAGTGCCTTTTTACAGGACAGTGAACCTGCCCACTAGGAACCACGAACTGATAGGAATCAAAACTTCTTTTGCTTTAGGCAGAGACATAAAAGATGTCAGAGATAAGCCTGCTGGGGGTGGGTGAGTTATATATAACATTTTCTTATGAATATTCTTTGAGCCATTATAAATATGCCAAAGGCGGTCCATTGACTGATAAATTTATCATTATAATCTGGGTTCTCCTACTGCTTTTCATCTGAAATAGATGCTGGATCTCACCATTTCCTCTCCTCATGCCCCAGGAGTCCCTTACTGTAGAGGTCTCTTCGCTGAATGAGCATGTAGATTCCTGGGCAAGTGAAGCAGGAGACAAAGGCAGGGAGCCTCACTTCTTTCTCAGGTTGGCCTCCATGTTTGTAGCAGCTTCTTTATCAACACATTGCTTTGAAGATTCTAAGTGTGTTGGGAGGGTCCGCTAAATTCCAGGTCTTGTTTTTAAACTTTTAAAATTTAAATAACACCTAAATTACATTTTCTAATACCGCAACTGTATTCTTGTCTTCTCAAATCTAGATACAAAATTCATATACAATGTCATGAATTACTTGTATTAATTCATTTTATTATTATAAAGAAATATCTAAAGCAGGTTGCTTTGTAAAGAATAAAGGTTTATTTAGCTCATAATTCTGGAGGGAAAAGGTGTGATGCCAGTATTGCCCTAGCCCTGTATCTACAATAATACCACTAACAAGAATGTGTAAGGGAGGAAAAGACCAAATAAAAAATACAGGAAATTAAAGGGAGGCAGAGGTTTCATAATCCCTTCTCAGGGTGTGTTATTCATCTTTATATTACTAGGACAAAATACTTGATACATAGCTTAAGGAAAGTAAGGTTGATTTCAGCTCACGCCTTGAGAAACTTCAGTCCATAGTAGCTGTCTCCAAGACAGAAACATTATGGTAAAAAAGGTTTGGTAGAGAAAAGGTGCTTACCCCATGGCATCCAGGAAGTAAAGACAGAAAGGCAAGAGTCGGAGAAAAGATGTATCATTCACATTCATGCCCAAAGAGACCTCCTTCCTTCAACTTGGCCCTACCTCCTAACAGCCCATTCAGTCAGTGAGCTCAACAATCGGTCATCCATTGATAAAATTAGGGCACTCCCAATCCAAGGACCTCTCCAGACCCCACATCTGAACATTGCTGCATTAAGGGTCAAACTTTCCATTCAGGTCTTTGGGGGATCCTGCCTATTTAAACCTTAACCACATACCCTCAACTGGCCTAAGGACTTTCCAGAGGGCCCTGTCTCTCAAAGGCCCCACCTCTCACTTCCACACAAAGGACCGAGCTCTGACAGATGAACCCTTTGGGGAGAAGCTCAAACCACAGCCAAACTGTAGCACTGCTGTTCTGCCCTCAAGTTGATTTTTATAGTTTGCCCCTATCCTTTAGATCAAGAATTTAGGAAATCCATATATGTGCCCTTCTGTTTATATCCCCGCAGGAAGCAGAAGAGGAAGCAAGTGCCTGCCATTTATCTGGTACTTTTTAAATATTTTTCATTAATTATTTAATAGAATTTGCCCAATAACCTAAACAATTAATATTACCCTACACATGGACACCCCCCCCCACACATACTCCTATTTTGCCAGTGATTGGGTAAGTCTCAGAGCATAAATTTTCTCATTTTACAAAGTAGCAGAGACAGTACACAGACCTAGCCTGGCTGCTCTAGAGTGGAAGATTTCAGTCATTCCGCTGTGCTATACTGTTTTTCATGAAAGTACAATTTGGGGCCCAAAGAAATCCTCTCTTGTCTCAGCTCAGGCAAAGTCAAATGGGAAAGGGGATCCATGTCCCTGGGTCTTCTCACTGTGGTGCGATCCTGCCCAAACCATTCAGCCTTGGAAATCCCTCTTAGTATACTCTGAGCCTATTTCTCTCTAATTTCCAAGGAGTTGCTTTTGGCACCTGCTAAATGACCTGAATCCCTGCCATTGCTGCTTTCATTTCCAGAGCCATCTCATGAATTTTGAGCATGAGCTAGTATTTTTCCCCAAACCTTACCCTTTAATCCCCTGGCAATGAAGCCCTAAACCGGAGGAAACTGTTTCCAAGATAGATGTCACCTTCTTTCTTGGTGGTTCTTGGATACAGCCACTGCGATCCTCACTCATACAGGCAGAGACCCAGGGGGCTCAGCCGCCCTAACAAATGCCAGCGGAGCCAGAGGGGAGAGAGGCTGTGGATAAACAGCAAACACAGGGAAATATTTCTTTCATTGTGTCTTGCTCCATTGATGTGTGTTGCCATGGTGACCTCTGATTATTTTTGAACCAGGAGACATAATCCTATTGAATTTTCTGTTCTAATAACTTAAGAAATTAATTTTCCATATTATAAAATTCAAATGCACGATCTCTTGAACCAAGGTTTAGCAAGCTAAACTAATCCATCCAATTGCATTCTGGACCAAGAAATGCTGTTTTCCAGATGGCAGGAGGGCCAGGTCCTGCCAGCAGATGGGCCCTGTGGACTTTACTCTTGTGCTGAAACATTGCTGTTTATTCTCAAACAGCTGAGATCCTTGCAGATTTGTTAGAATTTTCCAGAAAAGCAAAAGCATGCTGAGACATGTAGAGATTTTCTAGTTACCCTGAGGGGATGCTGGTCCCTCCCTTCTTCACCTGAGGTTCATCCTTCCAGAGTTTATGAAACAGTAGCCAGGGGCCTCTGAATGGATGAATCTGAGACTTAAGTTACCCAACTGACCTCCGGAATTCAGTGACTCCAGATCAACCTTTCACACTGCTCTTTTAGCCTATTTGCTTCCCCAGTACTGGGGGTTGAACCCAGGACTTCAAATTGAGCTATATCTCCAGCTCCTTTGCTATTTTTTAAAATTTGAGACAGGGTCTCATTAAGTCACACAGCTCCTCTGACTGGGCTTGAACTTGCAATCCTGTCTCAGCTTCCCAGAATGCTAGCATCATAGGAGTGCATCACCAAGCCTAGCTTCCTTTAATGTTTAATGTGGCCAGCTTTACCCACTATTGTCCAAAGTAGGACTTCTGCCTTTAAAACTGAGCAGTTCTGTTGTTCCTACGTTGCTCTACCCACCCACAACGATTTCGACTCAGATTCTTTCTCTCTCCTGCTCTTTCTCCTCCCTCCACCACCTAGTTCCATTACTGCATTGTCCAGTTCTCCCCTGTATGATATATTTTTTAATTAAGTTTATTGGAACACTTTAGATATACATAATGATCATGTTTATCCTAGGGAATTGTGCCCGTAAATGATATATTTTGATTCCTCTTTATTTCCAGTCTCTTCTCCCTTCAGCCCCTCTTCCCTTCCCTGTCTATAAAACTTTGTTTTTATTTTATGGCTTTTGATCCTTTTTCCTTCTCCCTTCCTTTTTTTCCCCAGTTCCTCCTTCCTTTTGAACAATTTCTTCCCATTCCACAATAACTATTGTACATTTCCATCCTTATTTGCTCTTTCAGTTTCTCACAGTAGGGAGACAATATGATGTTTACACATGTGAGTCCAATTTATTTCACTTAAGAGTGTGATCTAAAGTTGCATCCATTTACCTAGAAATGTCTCAAGTTTATCCTTTTTTATGGCATAATAGTACTCCATTATATAAAAAAAACACATATTCTCTAACCATTCCTGGGATAGGAATAGCTGGGTCAAAGCCTGGTTTTGGGGGAATCTCCACACTGATTTCCACAGTGGTTGCAAGAGGCTGTGCTCCCACCAATAGTGGAGAAGGGTTCCTTTTTCCCCACAGTCTCTTCAGCATTTATTATTGGTTGATTTCTTGATGATAGCCATTCCTGGGAATGGTGAGATGGAATATCAGCATTGTTTTAATTTGCATCTCTCTAATGATGATCTCTCTAGTTATGTTGAAAAATTTTCATATATTTATTTGCTGTTTGTATCTCTTCATCTGAGAAGTATGTATTCATCTCAGATGCCCATTTTTTGGATTAGGTGTGTAAATTTGGGGGTCTGATATTTTTCAATTCTTTATATGCTCTAGATAGAAGTTCTCTGTCTGAAGGACAACTGGCTAAAATTTTTTCTCATTCTTTGGCTTGTCTTTTCACTGTTGGTGACTCTTTTTTTTTTTTTTTTTTTTTTTTTTTTTTTTGCTGCTTAAAAGCTTTTTAACCAGATGAGATCGATTATTAATTCTTTGTATTACTTCCCATGTGATCAGTGTTCTGTTCTTATATCTTTGCCTGCACCCATGTCTTCAGGAGTTCTGCCTATTCTCTCTTCCAGCAGATCTGTTTTAATATTTAGATATTTGATCCATTGAGATTTTACTTTAGTGCATGGTGATAGACATGGGCCTAGTTTTAGGCTTGGGCATGTAGAGAGCCACTTTTCCCAGCACGATTTATTAATGAGTTATCTTTCCTCCAGTGAATGCATTTGGCTCCTTTGTCCAAGATAAGGTGGCTGAGTGTGTTTGGAGTTGTTTCTGCATCTTCTAATCTCTTGCATTCTATGAGACATTTTACCATCATGGTAACTAGAATCCTTTTGCCCTAAACTGTTTCCTACTTTCTTACTTGTTTAGGACTGGAAAAAAAAATCAATGGGCAGATTATTCTGGGCTCCTCCACCCACTGTTCTGCTGTGTACTACATCTCAGCTCTTCCGCCACTGTACCCTGGTCACTTGGTCACTGCATTCCAAAGAGGATGGAAACTGATAAACACAATGTGTCACCAATTTGGAAGAAGATCCTACACTGGTCTTTGCAAACTAATCTTCTCCAGATCCTACTCTGCACCAGTATAGAGGACCCAGGTTCATCCTTCCCACCTGCCTTGTGCCGCCATCCTCACCATCATCTTCCCATAGAAGGGTGAGTGTTGAACAAAGTCCGTACAGCCATTAGTTGCCGTCTAGGATCTCCTGGTTTTAAAGAACAGAACACATTCAACCTTTCTAATGGACAGAGGCTTATATTTCTAAAGGACTTGTGGGAATCCTATAGGAGGCACAGTGGAGCCTGGACAAAGGAGCTGCTGTGAAAAAAATCTCTACCTCTGCTAGTGACTATTTTGGTTTATAAAAATTCATTTTCTCTATTTATTCACTCACTTGATGAATGTTCATTTCAATTTGAACTTGCAAGTTATCCTTAGGGGCCAGTAAGTCTTAAAACTCCACCTTAAATTTTTACCTCAGCTGCCACATCTACCTTTGTGAAAGGGATATGGACAAGACAGCTACAAATGACAATAGCTTCTCTGTCCTACTTCCTGTCCTAAAAATGTGGGGATGGGGAAATAGGGACTAAGTGAGTCATTGACAAAACTAATGTTCCTAAAATAGAAATGACCACAGGTTTGGATAAAAAGGAATAAAAGTCCAAGTCCTAGATCAACTACACATTTTAAAAAGCATGGCAGGACAAAGACACAACTTCAATTCAGAATGAAATAAGTGGACATACTAGAGGGAGAGGTAATGCTCCGGAGATCTGTTTGCATACTATTGCCCTAAAAATGGCAGAGCAAACAGATCACTCAGCTTTCATGTCTCAGCTCTGTCAAACTGTGCTGGATTTAGTGTTTGGTAATCAAGTCTTCATGAAACTTCAAGGTACAATTTCCTGTAGACACACACCATTTCCAACAGGCTGCCAGGATCCTTGGTATCTATGTTATATAACTCTTGGTCTGTGTGCTGTGGTAGATAAATCAGGACCCAGTCATCCTGGTACGTCATCCTCTGTGATGTTCAGATGCTGTGAACATGTTCTTTGTCATGTCTTCTCTAGTGGTTTTTAGGTGGGTCCTTGCTTCAGGTAAAACCATGAAGAAGAAGGAAGAAAAACAAGGGCAGAGAAGAAAGTGACAGTTATTGGTGTTTATGGTGCCACAGATACTGCACTAGTTAATGGACTTTTAAAGGCAAGTAAGACTAACATTGTTCCCTGTCTGATGCTGGGGACGTACCCATCATTTATACACCACAATGTGCTCCACACTTTCACAGTGGTTTGTACAAGGCACTGGGAGACGGGACAGATGCAGCTGACTGGGATATCCTGGGAAAGTGCCACTAAAGAGGTGACATTTGAATTGTCACTGGACAGATGAAAAAGGACTTCACCAACCAGCTATGGAGGCAGGAAACACATTTTGGGTAAGAAGGACGACTTTGCAAAAACATGACTGTGTTAAAGAACAGGACAAATAGTAAGTGGGGCCATTTTTATTGGGAATTGACAGAAAGCGCAGCTCAATCTAGTTTAAGTCACAACAAAAGTGACATCTAGAGCCAATAGGAATTTATTAATTTACGTATCTTGGCAAATTCAGGGATGTATTTGAGAACAACTGGAGCAGGTCCTCAAACAATATCAACTGTGTGCTTTTATCAGTCTCTGTCCCTATTCCTGTGTGTGTGTGTGTGTGTGTGTGTGTGTGTGTGTGTGTGCATGTGTGTGTGCTCTTTTGTGTTCAAATATTCTTTTCCCAAATGATGGCAAAGATAGCCACTAGTAGTCACAGATTTGTATTCGCAAAATTAAAAGGAAAAACACTTCACCAATAGATACATGTTGGGTGCACAAGAACGTAGCGTTTGACCTCATTGGGTGACCTATCCATCCTGAAAGCAGTCACTGACAACAGACAGCCTGTCTGCATCTCCAGACATAAGTCACACGTCAGGGATCCTCAGGGCGGGCATGTCTACATGCATGTATGTCTAAGGTCCAGGCAGTCATACAGTCATCCTGGTATAATTCTCCAGTGCCTCTTGCCAGGCTTCTATACTTACAGTATTTCTTTTCTTTACAAAGTCTTATATAGGAAATTTTAAAAAGTGCTTTAGAGATAATGACTCATTGACATATCTGTTATGTGAAATAAGTACAATTCTTGGCCTTGGTTTTTTATCTAGGGAAAGAGGAACAGAGGGGCTTAGACAGCTTTTATTTTTTTTATTTTTTTATTTTTATTTTTTTGTTTTTCTCCGGTACCTGGAACCAAACTCATGACCTTGCACTTGCCAGGCAGGCGCTTTGCCGGTGAGCTAAATCCCCAGCCCTTAGACAGCTTTTAAGTGATGGGTGTGAGGCTCTGATCTGGTCTCATAGCTTCAGAGCGGAGGAATCACCATTTACTAAGTCCGTTCCTGAGAGAGAAAGGGATAATTGGTATGAAATATGGTGATTTGGAAACCAAGTAAAGATGAAATAGAAGTAAAGGTGAATGAGTGATTAACTACACCCTGAATCTGAGGACGGTGATTGTGAGGATGGGATCATAAGGCAGAAGTTCTTCTTTGCCTACTGCAATCCTTGTGCACTACCTGCATTAGTTAGTTTTGCCATTGCTGGGACACAGTGCCCAATACCCCCAGCTTAAAGGGGAAAAAGTTTAACTTAGCTCACGTTTCAGAGATTCAGTATATGGTTGGCAAGCTCCAAGGATAAAACCTCACAGTGAGAGACTGTGACAAAGCTAGTAAGCTCATGGTGACCAGGACATGGAGCAGAGGAAGAGTGCTAGAGAGAAATGGGTGAAGGACCACATACAGTTCCCAAGGCCATGACACCACGACCCACCTTGAACCACCCAGGTCTGTGCTCTACTAGTCTGCTAGGCAATTCTTGATCCAATAAAGTTGATGAATCAGGAATAGTGGCCACTTTACCCAAATGCCAGTAATTTTAAACAATAACATCTGAACAGTTGGTAAAGCACAGCAAATGAGTTTAACCTTTCCAAAATTTTACACATATAACATTACTGGTAGATGGCATGGTATAACATAAAACATAGAACATCTTGGCCACATTCTAACATCTGGATTAACTTCAAGGTACATATTCAGCATATCAAGACCCTGTTAATATACATATTACTGCTCAGGGTGGTACTAAGTTAGACATCTTCACTTAAAAGGAGTGAATCTCCAGGGATATAGCTCAGTGGCACAAGTGCCTGCCTGGCAAGAGCAAGGTCCTGAGTTCAATTCCTGGCACACACACACACACACACACACACACAAAAGAGTGAGTCAACCTTAGGAAAATGTCAAGTACATAGCAGTAAAGCTAAGATTACCTAGTCACATCCTTTCTGGTCTCCAAGGGTGCCTCTGTGGTTAAAAGAGACACATGAAGCTATAATTACTCTCAAATCTGCAGGCCAGCAATATGCAGATGTGGTTCCGACCATATTATCATGACGTGTAATTAATGAAGCCAAAATTTTTCACAGTAAATAGAATCCAAAAGACTTTGGAAGATTATACGCAAGAAAGCCTAGGACAAGAAATGCTGATGCTCCTCTGGCTTTCTTCTCGGCCTTCTCAGCTTACTCTGCACACACTCTCTGAGTACCATAGGATATGAACTTCTGCTCCAGCCTGACCTCTTCCAGGGCCTCAGACCTGTGCTCAAAGGCCTACCAGTCACATCCTTTGCGATCACCAATCAGCACCTGCATGTCAGATGTTCACACCTAGTCTCATTTCTCTCCTAAACTTGCTTTTCTTCATTTCTTAAGTTGATTAACACCTGTTCTCCAAACAATCTAGACCAAAGCCCTGGGCAGCACCAGGATTCTAGTTCTCCTTTCTCACCAGATCCCATCAGTCCCCAGGTGAAGATGCTGTAGTTCCTCTCTCATCTATTTCAGGGGTCACCATACATTTCTAAATTCCACCTATTTGGAGGCCCTCTGCACCCCACCTCCTCCAGGAAGCCTTGCCTCTGACCCAACTTCGTGGTTCTCATATTGACAGCAGAGAATGCTTCAGCAGAGAATACAGGGCGTCCTCTTTCAGCTGCACTGAACCATGAGCACCTTGAATTTAGCTTTGGATTTTCCCAACATGTCCCAAGAAACCTCGTTTATAATGGCTCTCAGAAGTTCTCCCTGGAGTGGAATTTTGACAAAACCAAAAATCTCCAACATGCTGATCTCCCCAAAGGATGTTTTCCAACTGTTATACACTTATCCCTGTTCACAGTGTATATATACATTTCGTATGGATGCACCTAGCGCACTTCTCAGTAGTCTAAGAAAGGTGTGAAGCCTTTGGACTTTGCCCTCAGCCAAGGCGAGCCTCTCTCTCTGATGGGCTTCTTCCTTTGCTTTGAGGTTCCCATCCTTCCTCTCCAGCCCTTCAGCTGCGCTTTCCCCTTCTCGGTTCACTCTTGGCTCTGCCTCCCTCACTGCCTTTCTGCTCCTCTCTGCGGTGCATTTTAATTCCCCTTTCTCCCTTCCCCACAGAGCCTCATTTCTTTCTGCTCCAGCAGCAGATCAAGGCAGGCAAAAAAAAAAAAAAAAAAAAAAAAATCGTAAAAACCCTTTAAATACTACTTAGTAATTCAAAATGAAAATCAATCAATTAAAATTTTATTAAACTCTCCAAAGATATTTTAATACAAATTGCCACGAACTTTTATGCGCTTTAAAAACAAATAGATTTTTTGGTAATTAGATGAATTTGAAAATGATCCTGAAGAAATCATTTTGTGCATTGGCTTTTGGAAAACTGATCATTCATTGAAGTGATTTCAGGGAATTTGGCTTTTTTTTTTTTTGCTGTGTTTTCTCTCTGCATGACTCACTGTCATCCTCTCACACATGCATGCACACGCGCACACACACACACATGCACATCTCAAATGCACGGAGTTCCCACAGGCTTCTCTCCACATTCACGTGCTTTTGTTGCCACCTCCTTTGTCTTTCCAAACTGTTTCTTCCATTCTTAGGCAGAGTTGGATGTGTCTGTACACACACACACACATGCACAATTTTTTTCTCCCTTGCTGTGATCGTTTTCACAAACAAGTTGTCTTCGTCTCCTAAGTGAGTCTCACAGTCTATTTTCCCCATCCGTTTTTCCCTCCATGACTTTATTCTCTCTTCCTCTTTCCCATTTCCTCCAGATTCTGCAAACTCTCACCTCCTTCCCAAAGCTCTATCTCTGTTTCTCTTTCAATCTGTCTCTGTCCCAAGGCGCATCTCTCTCCTCCTTCCCTCACTTGCCCAGGTCAGTTGGGCCAGGCCCTTTTCTGATACAGAACAGAGGGAAAGTATGAGGCTCAGGCTAAACTCAGCCCCTGCTTTCAGCAGAAAAACATGACCCCAAGAGGCTTTTCTAGCAAAAAACCTGGTGCTTGCACCACTGCTGAGCACATCTGAGCTCTCTCTGTGCCCATAAATTAATATCAACAAAAGCCACAACAAAGACTTCAGGAGAACACACAGCCCTTCGGTCAAATAGGAGCACACATCATTGTGCAAACACTAGGGGGAAACTTTTCAACTTCTGACTCCCTTGGTGGTAGACTTCATTCAGTATGGCTTCGCTCCCTTGATGCTATGGTCTGGTCATGGTTTTTCCCTCAGATTCATACATGGGGAGTTGGTCCCCAGGTGCTGGCACTGAGCTGACAGAAGCTTTGGGGGAGGTTGTGGAGGGACAGAATGAGGTCCTGGTGGCTTCACCTGCATGAACGCATTAATGCTGTCTCACAAGCAAGGGTCAAGTCTGGTAGGAGCAGATTGGTTCCCACAGAGTGGTAAATCCTGGTCCCTCCGTGATCTCTTGCATGTGTACGTGACCCTTCCGCACGTGGATGTTCCCTTTCTATTTCTCTGCATCCTGTGACGCAACCAAGGGGTCCCTGCCAGGCATCAGCACCAAGCTGTCTGTGCCCCACAGCCAGAGTGGTGAGCCTCAGAAACCCCTGTACTTAAAAGGATTTTGTCATAGCCACACAAAGCGGATTAAGCCAATTGCCACTGTGACTAGAATTTAACTTTTTTTTTTTGTTTTGTTTTTTTTTCTCCGGTACCAGGAACTGAACTCACGACCTTGCGCTTGCCAGGCAGGCGCTTTGCCGCTGAGCTAAATCCCCAGCCCCTAGAATTTAACTTTCTGAAGCTTCCAGATTACCAATTATTTTGGAGGGGAATTTGGCTATAGTTCTTTTACTGTAAAAAATCTAAACAATAATGATATATTTTGATTACCTTTTGTTATGTCCCAGGGCTGGTGGGGTTAAAGGAATCTTTATATGCTCTTTTGTTGTCTGGGTATCAGAATGAATGTGACAGTGTGTGAACAAAGTTTATTTACTCTGCACCCAACTGGGGATATGTTATGTTAAAACTCAAAATGAAGGATACAGAGACCGTTTCATAGTTGGAGCATCTATTCTTCAGGCTGGGAATAATCAAAAGGTAATGATAATTGGATACGTGGGCCCCTTGTGAAACACAAATCATTCGCTCTTCAGAGAACATGAGCATAGGTTTACAGAGAGCTTTACACAGAAGCAAGGCTCCTCTGGGCTTCCCCAGACAGGCTTTTGGAAATTAGAAGACACACAAGTGAGACTGAAATAATTGGGGTGTGTGGAGGAAGCGGGGCTGGCTGCGGGGAGAGAAGGAGGTGCTCATTATGTGGGGTGCTTTCTTGTCATGAGCCTGGATTCAGGGTTTTTCTCTGAATCTAAGTGACAGGCAGTCCCAGTCCTTGCTGTGTGGTATCTCCCTGTGTCCCATCATTCAAGGTAAGTGCTTTCCGTTTTCCAAGCAGAAAATCGGAAGCAACTTTTTCAAGGTCACCCACCACACAACAGGTTTCAAGCCTCCCTTTTGAAGGCTGCTGTACAGAAGCTGTTTGTGGCTTGTGAGCCTCTGGGGGGCTCCCCTCCAAAGATTGTGTCTGGGTGCGCACGTGTGTGTGTGTGTGTGTGTGTGTGTGTGTATGTGTGCACGCACCTCCCATGTGATCACATGCACTGCTCTGTGGATGAGTGCCTGGCTCTGGCTGAGACTAAAAAGAATGATGATAATGTTGTGTGCGTGTAGGAGTGGGCTCTGCAATTTATCAGCTGTGTGATTATATGTGTGAGCATGTCTTCATGTAGCCACTGGGCTCTTGTGTGAAATCACTGAGTGACTCCGACTGAATATACATCATTGTGCTGCTTCCAATGACTGCTGAATGCTTCCTATGGACCACAATCTGGACCGAGCTCAAGGGTGCAAAGGTACAGGCACACACGGTAGTGGGTGTGCATGCAGATGCTATCACAGACACAATGGACTCTTCCTTTAGGCACAAGCCGTTGCTGTTCAGTTACAAAGTCACTTGCAGATGTGGGTCCAATCCAATCTTCTTCCTATACAGTGGTTGTCATAATCTTGGGGAGTGTTTGGAAATGTATGGGAACATTTTTGGTTATCACATCACTTGTGTGTGCTACAACATTTTCTGTCCATGGTCAAGCATAGGGATTATTCTATAAAGTATATTATAGATTCTCCCTACAATCAGCCTATTCAAAACACTAGTAGTTCCCCCACCTGGAAAAAACACAGAAACAGGAAATGGTGCACACACAATTAGGATTCCCCAGATACACCATACACAGCACAAGCCACTGTCTTACAATCAGTTAAGATACAGACAGAGTAACCAGCACAAGCACAAGCAAGACAAGAAAAATACTCAGTTCATCATACCTAACATGCACACAAAAATATCAAACAAGAAGCCAGGTGTGGTGGCCCATGCCTGTAATCCAGCACTCTGGGAGCCTAAGGCAGGAGTATCACAAATTGGAGCTCAGCCTGGGTGATTTGGTGACTTAGCAAGAACTTGTCTTAAAATAAAAACAAAGGATGTATGTATTCATTGTAAAAGATCCAGATGTAATTGCCAGTACTGCAAAACAAAAAACGAAACACAAAAATTAACCAACTAAATCACAGAGCTACAAATTAAAAGGAAACATATTATTATACACCTAAAATATAGAAATTTTTGTGGAAATCATTTACTCTATGTTGGTGTTGGTGTGTGTGTGTGTGTGCATATGTGTGTCGCTGGGGATCGAACCCAGCATCTTTACATTGAGTTGCATTTCACATCTTTTTTTATTTTTTATTGTGAAGCAAGTTTTCACTAAGTTACTAAGTTGCCCTTGCTGAACTAAATTTGTGATCCTCCTGCCTCTGCCTCCTCAAGTACTAGGATTACAGGTGTGCACCACCATATCTGGCATGATATTGTCTTCCAAAATATCACTAGAATAGTGGCTCTTGATTTTTAAAGTACACCCACATTCCTTGGAGATCTTTGTCACAGGACAGATTGTGATTCAATAGGTCTAGGGTAGGACTGAAAATTCTCCATTTCTAATGGTCTTGGGGGGATACATAGTGATGGAATGGGTCTACAGACTTGTAAAACACTGATTTTTAAACTTGGTTATTCATTGAGACCACCCCTGTGAACTCAGAAAAATTCGTATCTACGTCCTCAAATCAGATTTTGATTTCATTATAAAAGGAAGATTCTCAGGCATGGGAATCTTCACAACTCCTGGATAATTTCAAAGAGCAGCAAACCTTCAGAAACTGCTCCAGGCAATGACATTACCCTCTCTGATGTCACAGCCAGGACAGATGGCTTCATGTGGCCCTTCGCTCTAGTGAGAGGCCTTGTTTGTGTGACTCCATTGTGTGATTCTGATTGTGGGGACACTTGCAGAGCAGTCAGGACTCGTCCCACACCATAAATACACGCTCACACTGTCACCAAGGGATTCTTTCAAACAGCACTCTGATTTTGACTCTCACGTTTTGACGGATATGAACTTTATTCTATATGTAACAATAAGTGAGCTTCTTTTATAATAGAAGTTTTCCATCTTGGCAGCATCTGAGATTCACCCAGGACCCCAGCTGCAAATAATTTAATGCAACGGAACTCAAATTCCTGTTTAAAGACAAACCGCACAGCATAAAATTAAAACTTGCCGTGATGCGCCTGCAGTGCAGCTGGAAGACAGAATAGCTGACGGTGTAGAGCCCTGGACATGTATTAAAGCACACAAATGCATCAGGTCTGATTGCTGCTCCATCCTCAGCACCCTCCCTAACCTTCAGCCCTGCCCCTCACCACATTTCTGGATGTTTCCTCATATGTCTTCTTGTCCCAGTCCTCTGCCGGTTTTCTTTAACACAGCGTTCTCTTTTCTGAAATGCATTCTCACTTTTTTTCCTATTTGGAAAATTCCTATTCTCCGCTGTCATCTCGTTTTTGAAATCTTTACTGCCTTGCCCTGACAGATTTAATTATTACTTCTTAGGCACTGCCTCGGATCCTTTAGCATATCTCTATTGTAGCTCATCGTGATTATATTTATACCAGCACAGTTTCTCCTCATCTAATGTAAGGGCTCTCTGAAGGGAGAGACATGTCTTACAGACTACAGGCTACAGGGTGGAATGAAGGAAAGGGTCCTCTTCTACCGCTGGGTAAGTGGATTGTGGACAGCTGCTGATTGCACTGTGTCTTGATGTTCTTCCTTCTTCAGTAAAAACAAACAAATACAGAACATGCTGGTGAAGGCTACTGCAAAGACGAAGCGATAATATGGTGCAGGACAGTTATTTAGTAAAGGATGAATTTTGCTATTATCACATCATCTCTGTGCTCCTCTAGCACTAGTCTTAGAATACATCAGGAAGCGAAGCAATCTCATCCACCTGAGCTGCAACTACATCGCTGTTATCTCTGCATGTATGTGCATTGCAGTAATGACCAGAAAGCGAAGTGAAAATCCTGACTAGTGACTGTAAAGGCATTGATATCTTTTCATCCAAGAGTCTCCCTTCTCAGAACGTAGTATGAGAATATGAGACAACAAAATCTAAAGCCACATGTCCAAAGATGCCTACTGCTGCATTATGTACATCAGTAAACAGAAAGAAAGTGAGAAAACCAGGAAGGCTTCTGAACATTATGGTACATCCTTATAAAGCTGTACGATTGGCTATTTAAAAGCCCAGTACCGAAGATCCACAGAAACATCAAGAAATGTTTATGGTACACTGTTACATTTGTAATGACAATTACACATGATTATACTGTCATTCTTATTTGTCTGAATTTTACCAGCAGGTAAAAAACAACAAAAAGAAATATATACAAAACCAAACAAAGCAGGGCTGGGGATTTAGCTCAGCGGCAAAAGCACCTGCCTGGCAAGCGCAAGGTCGTGAGTTCGGTTCCCAGTACCGGAGAAAAACCAAAACCAAAAAAAACAAAAAAAACAAAAAAAAAACAAAAAAAAAACAAAGGGAAGAAGTTGTGGTACACATTTTATGGTTATATACTTATTTTTCCCTCCTTGTTTTATAAAAAGAATCTATTTTAAAATTCAAATTTCATAACCATTCCTTATTTATTCTCTAGGTACACAAGCACCACACCTAGTCCAGAAGTCTTTGCTAGGCGCTTATATCATGTAAGAGCCAGGGACTAGACTGAGAAGCTCGCGCTTCAGCCTGGACCTGTGTGAAACCACATGTGCACGTGGCAGACTGGAGCAGGTGCTCACGATCATACTGAAAGGGGAAGAGAAGGAAGTAGCATCGGAAGAAGGCAACAGGCACAGGTTTGAAGAGAACTGAGTCCCAGTAGCAGACTGTGGACTGTGTAGGTCAAGCGTATCCCTCCTTTAGTAAAATCCTACAGGCTCCTCACATGCTCATCCTAGAAACCACAGTCCTTACAGTGGCCTTCAAGTTCCTGCATGACCGAGGTCACCTCTCTGACTCTCAGCATCAGACCTTCTGCCTGGTTGACGTCACTCCAGCCATTCTCATCGCTTCTGCTCTTCCTCAGGCTAAGCATGCTGGCCCTGGGCCTTTGCCATTAGTTCACTCTGTCTAAAATTGCTTCTCACTCCCACTTCCAGACAGGCATCCCATCAATTCTCACTTCTCCCAAGTCTATGCTCAAATGCTGTCATTTTAGTGAGGCGACTTTCCTGAAAACTGGGATGCCCGAGTGCCTTCTGTATGCTTCTCTGCTTTATATTTCTCCCCAGTACTTGTCACTGTGCTGCAGATATGTACCCAGTATTTGGTCTGTCCCATCCCTCTAAAATCTAAGCTCATGATGGGTGGAGATTTTGGTTTCCTTGTTCACTGATGTAATTATTTCCAGTACCTAAAATGATGTCTGGCACCCGGTAGGTCATCAACAAATATCAATGAACTAAAGGATAAAAGAACAGTCGAGTCTCAGTGTCCTTGTCTACAGAAGGTGGCATAATGATCATTTTCTCTTCATTAACACACTGAGTCAGAGCATCTGGCACCCAGCCAGCACTCAGAAAGCATGAGCACAGGGTGACTGTAAAGACCAGTGGGCTGGGCCGTGGGCTCCACTCAACCAGAACGCTTTATAAATAAGACAGTGTGGTTGCCAGCCCCCAATGCCCACCTGGGAGACCCAGTGCATTTCAATAAGAAAACAGACTTCGGTTTTATCCTCAGCAGCTCAGGCTGTCAACAGTCAGAGAAGAAAAAATAAATAAATAAATAAAATGAAATGCACCTCAGTTATTTTTGCATCCAGGAAAGTATATAGACTTTTTTTTTTTTAATAATAAAACCGGAAAAACAAAAGTAACCAGTTTAACAAATTAGATGTAGCTCTTGTCAAAGGAAATGTTTTTTGAGCCAGTGCTAAACAACCCTCCCAATGTGGTAGAAGTCTCCAAATGTGAAACTCTTGGAGCTTGAAAAGGTCTCTCTTGCCAGCGAAAATGCTTCCAATAATACCCAGAAACAAGATTCATTAAAAGCTATCTTTAGCATTATCAGCGATTTTGTTATTTTCCTGTGTCCTTCATAAAGTGTCTCACAGGCCTTCACTCTGAATTACAGAAGAGGAGGCCAAGGAGAGGTGGGAAGAAAAGCTGCCCTGGCCCTCCTGGGGAATTGCCTTCCTGTGCGAGGAGAATGAAAGAAAACCGGGAAGAGAAAGACCAGGGAATTTAAAATATATATTCAAACCAGGAGCGGTAGGATCTGAACAAACAACAATAACATGCCATTGGGACACGTTTCCTAGGTGAAAGAGCTTGTACCTTCCAGATGTCAGAGAAATGACACTTGTAAAGTTTCAGTAGCGGTAGAGAAGGAAAACCACCAAACGAGGTTAAAGGGACCCCCAGGAATAGTGGAAGGCATAGAGAGACACCCTCTGGCACAGAGCTAGCTAGCAATGAACGCTTAGTCCATGAATCACTGAGTGAATGGGGAGGTGGAAAAATGAACAAATGAGTTGCCAGAATGGACACATTCACGCGCCTTCCATGATCTGTTACCAAGGCACGAGAGTTGCAAATGACGTCGGCTCCAAGAACTCAGTGGGGAGGACAGGGTCTGGGCTAGCCGCACCCATATGTACAGGAAATTCACGAGGCGGAGAGGCTTTGGTCCTCACTATGGCAGAGCAGGTGCGATCAGCTAATTTCAGAGATTGCTCTGCGGTGTGTGGTAATTAATCAGCCACAGCATTCCTGAGGGATAAAACGGATAGGCAGAGCTACGTAGAAGCCTTACCTTTAGAGAACTGCAGCACCCAAACCCGTGCGTTCTTTGTGAGACTGTAAAGCTGTTATGGGTGTATGATTAATTGTCAGCCACTCACAGTGTGCCAGGAATATGCCAGGCATTATACATGCAAGAACATGACCCTCCTCACAGCCCCTGAAGAGGAACCTCAGAGCCTGGTGATTAGGAGAAGGCACTGTGGAATGCCATCTGAGCCAGAACCTAGCTCTCTCACCTTCGAGCTGAGTAGACTTGAGGACCCGTTTACTCATCTGTAAGATGAGGACTATAGTAGTATGTGTGTGAGAGAAATTTCTGTGAGCGTTAAAGGAGTTATTCCAGTATGGCACTGAGAATACGTCCAGTGGAATAAATGCTTAGGTAGTGTTATTCCTATTTTATAGATGAGAAAATCAAGACAAAGAGGCTGAGTAAACTGTCTAAAGCCACACAGTTATTATGTGGAACAGCCCGAATGTAAACAAGGACCATTTGGTCTCCCAAGTCCATCCTCCTAACTGTTGCATTATTCTCCAGATTTTTATGTCTAGGAACCAAAAGTCCAAAATCATACAGAAACATTTCATCTCTGCTCTTAAGCTGTTACATTCCCATTTGTGGAGACTAGGAATACAGACAACATGGATACCAATGATGCTTAAGAAGTGAAATCTATGAAATCTGGAGTTTAATTGGCTGTAAGGAAGAATGAAAGAGAGAGATCAGAAGAATTCTGAATTTTCTGGTTTGGGTGCCTTGGAAGTGAAGGAAGATGAATCCATTGGGGCAACTGGCTTCAGGAAGGAAGATAAGTAGAAATGAACCTTGGAGTCTCAGCTTTGGGCAGTACCTCAAAATACACAGCAAGGTGCATGGTCTTGAACTCAGCTCAGCTTCCTGAGCAGATATGCTTACCTGAGCCAAGCATGGCGGAGGCATTCTGAACGAAGACCCTTGTAGGGAAGATGCACTGGGTCTGGCTGAACATGCTTAGAAAATACTTAAGGGTAGGAATAGAAGGGAAAAATAACTTGAAAAATGAATAGAAATGGTTAAGTTTCAAACAGGAAATCTGTTCCCAAGTACCAGCTTTGCCCATAATGAAATGCATATACTGTATGCCAATCAGCTATTTTGTTCTGATAGATAAGAGACACACAGCAAAAGTAAAATATTTTAATAATCCCATGGGACACCGTGCTCATGAGCACATATCCTTGGAGTGTGGCATAGCACAGAAAGGTTATGACTTCAGTTGATCTTAGTTGCCGTGTGTTTCATAAGGTGTAAACATCTTGCTACCCTGAGTGACACCTAAACAATGCTGATAGCAGTGGGTGAGTTATACTACTGACATGGAGATTTTGTTTCTTTCTGAACCCATATTCCATTATTGTCTTAGTTACTTTTCTCATTGCTGAGACACAGTGCCTGACACCCAAAATTAGAGGAGGAAAGGTTTATTTAGTTCATAGGTTTTAGTCCATAATTGACTGGCTCCAATGCGGGGTGGCACATGGCAGAGAGCAACAGTTCATGGCAGCAGAAGACAGTAGAAGCAGCATGAGAGAGAGAGAAGATATGTCTATTTCTGTCCCTTATATTGAATGCAGGTTACTCACCCTAGAGCAGGTGTAGCACTTACACTCTTAATCCCAGCACTGGACCATGAATCAGTCACAAACTCTAGATTCAGCCACCTCCACAAAGCCTGACCCCCATGACTGGCATGAGGCTTTGAGGGGACATCTGGACAAAACCGGAAACAATTATCAAAGCACAGGCTAACTGAGCAATCTTGTGGAGGAAAGCCAGGGAGGGTGGACCAGCTAGAGAGCTCTCAACCTGTTGTAGAGCCATATGGGTTGCCGTGGAAAGGTCTGGTGGGAGGGATGAGGCTGTTCTGTCTTCTGAAAGGGGTTACCCAAGCCTCAGCCACTGTGAGGTGTGAGCACTGGTCTCCTCCCAGAGAATGCAGATTTAGCGAATATCCCTGCAGATCTTATTCGCGATATAAGGCAGATTTGGGTTGGTCAGAAAAGGACAGGGAAGGAAAATAAAAAGAGGGGATGTTAATTCAAGTTCTCATTCTACAACGTCTTGACTAAGGGATCCTAGGGAAGACTTTCATCCAATGTAAGTTTCAATTTCCCCTTCTTTCCATGAAGTGGTAAAGTACATCTCAGTGTCATGGTAAAAGTCTCAGCATCTGGCCTACAGTCATTGTTAGTTCTTCCAAGAGGCTACAGAAGAACATATACCTGCAGAATAGTTGAGATGATTCAACTTCCTTCTAAGCAAGAATTTGTCAAGCAGCATGTGTATAATAGTTTAATAAATGTTTTATCATACTTCAAGATTATAAAAAGTCTTAAATAGAAGGAAAAACTAGATTAAAGAAAGCTTGTAATGCCAGTGACAGTGGTGCTAGACTGTAATTTCAGCTCTTTGGGAGGCTGAGTCAAGAGGATTCCAAGCATGGATAACTGAGTAAGACCCTGTCTCACAAAAAGAAAAGGCCTGGAGATTTAGCTCAGTACTCCCTAGATTCAATCCCTAGTATGGCAAAATTGAATGAATGAAGGAAGGAAGGAAGGAATGAATAAGTAAATGATAATTTACAACTATTGAGAGCCTACCTGGCCCATTACATTATCTCTAATTGCCAAAGTCACAAGGTGAGTAAAATCATTCATAGTTTAAAGGTAAGAACACTGCAATTTTTAAAAAATTGTTAAAAAGATGCTCAGAAAGAAAATGTCAGTGGATATAGTCATATGACTAAATGACATTTAGAAAAATGTTTCAAAACTACCACATTTACGTGGAAAAAGTTTTTCTAAAAATGCTAGTTGTACATATCAAAATAAGTTACTCATATATTTAAAAATATGAGTAAAAAGGTATGGACAGTAAAACATAGATTAGCATAGATAAGGGTGAGGATGCCGAAGTTCATGCTACTGTCTGCATTTTTGTTAGACACTTTGTTCCTCAGCCACCAGTCCAGAGAATGGACACGGATTTGACACAGAGGTTTTCCTACCCCTTGGAACTGCATCCTTCTTTTTGCCCTATCTTATCCCTTACATTCCGAGTACCTTTTGTGTAAGCCACCACCAATCCTTTTGGGAAGAAGATGCAGTTGAGACATTGCCAATAATTAAAAAGACATAGAAGGGGTGATCAGAATGTATGACATGTGTTTAAATAAATGTTTTTCACAGTAAAAGACCCATTTCTAAAAATCACACTCAAAAGACTCCCCTTTGCTTTAAACACACTTGTCCCACTATTCTTGTCCCTTTGTGAAGCAGTCCAGGAAGTCCTCTTTCATGTTTCTGAGGTGTGATTAAAACTGTGGTGAATGCTGCTACTGAGCACCATCCAACAGAAAGGCAGGGTTGTAAAAACCTGCAGTGTGTCCTCATCCACCTCACTGAGGGGCTGTAGCACTGTGTGACTTCAGGTTCTTCCTCAAAGTCAAAATGACCATGAAAGGCAAACTGTTTACATCACTTCAGGACAAGAAGGCAGTTATGACTGCTCAACTAAAGACACACGTGTTACTGGGCATCTACAGATACTCCTGCACTTTCAGTGGTGTTACATCCCCATATAATTATCTTAAATTAAAAATACTGTAAATCAAAACTGCACTGATTGCATGTAACGTACAACCCCCCCTCCCTGTAATCTAACAGTAAAGTGCATGATAGGGTACCAGCTGTCAACCCCATGATGGCAACCTTGACTGGGAGCTTCAGCTCCCTACCCCTTCCTGGCACTATGTGAGAATATCGTACCAAATATCACTAGCCCATGAAAAAAATCCAAATCCAAATCAAAGTATGGTTTCCACTGAATGAAAGTATACAGCTTCTGCAAAGTCAAAAATTCCTAAGCTGAACCATTTGCTATGAATGGTCTATGTTTATGTGCAGGTAGTGTGCATTCATGAACACAACTGTGTTCAACCCCTTTCTCCACTCCACAGGGCCCTGGTGGCCCCCACCCAGTGATGTCGGGAAGCATGCAGTAGGTTTGGGGCTGCACACATGCCTGAATCCTGTCTCCTGAATCAGTAAACAGCCCTTTCCAAAGGGAAGGATTTCACTCTTCCTCTGACGGCTGCCTCTGCTGGAAAACCCCTGCAGGCTCTGGAAACCTTCCGCACAGTCAGTGGAAACTGCAGGTCTTAGGTCCAAAAGGGAGGCAATTAGATGCTGCCAGTTAGCAAACATTCCTCCCACTTAAGCCCCCCCAGGCCTGGGCAGATTTACAAGACAGCGGGGAGCCATTGTTTTGCCAGGATCCCCACCGTCTCAGGATCTTACTGTAGTTTCATCTCTCCTGCACCTGCGGCGTGACAGAGAAGGTCCTTGGAAGGCGGAAGCTAGAGTGGTGGGGAGCTTCCCCATAGCGTCTTCCTCTGCCTCCCTGGCCGCTGTATCGCCCGCCCTCTCCCTGTTCTTTCCTTTCAGCTGTTTTGTGGATCTCCCAACTGGGCGACTGCAGAAACCAAGTGCGGGTGCCTTGCTGGTGCACAACTTCATCTCTCTTCAAGAAAGAACTTGTTCGAGGAATGCAACAAACTGAGACCTTCCCCACTCGGTCTAAAGAACTGAAAGGTAATGGGTTCCAACAGATTTATACTGAGCATCCATGGTGGCAAGACGCAATGTGAGCCCCAGAGAGGCACCTTACAGTATGAAGAAGATGACAGCACCAAGCTCCATGGTGCTTATTTCTCACAGAGCAAGGGAAGAGAAGAGGGGCAACTTATGGTAAGAAGTTCTCATATTTCAGAGAGCAGAAAGAGCTACAAAGAAAGTGCTGGCATGATGAAATCCAGAGGAATGTGTATGCGTATGCAACGCATGCACTATCTTAGCTACGGTGGTCAGGGGAGATCCCTTAGAGGCTTTAGAGTTAAAAGCTGAATGATGAGAAGAAAGAACATTTAAAGATCTGGAGATGAGACTTCCAAGCAGAGGGAGAAGAAGGGTCAAAACTCCTTAGTAACTGCCAACAAATACAAGATGTGATAAAAATACAGTGAATTTTAAAACGATCTTTAAAAATTATTAGCGGAAAACACATATTGTCATTAGTTTTCCTCAAAACACCTCCCTCAGTTCTAATGACATGATAGATCTCATAACTCTTGGCACTTTCTGAAGCAATTGCACAAGTCCTCTCTTATATCTTTAGATGCGCTGTTGTGGCTGCCTCCATATCCTGAGTGGCTTCAAAATGTGTGCTTCTCATGGTCCTTTTGACTTTGGGGAGAAGCTCAAGTTGCACGGTGCCAGATCTGATGAATAAGCGGATGAGGACACACCAAAATGTTTTTATTCGACAGAAGTCGTTGAAAACGTTGGATCAACAAGAGGTGACTGTAAAATTCAGTGAATGCTGAAATTTTCAAAATGCAGTACAGCAAAAGGTACGCTGCCATTGCTCCCACTCAGAGTACCCCTCCTTTCTTTAACTATATCTATCCCATCATTTTAATGTGTCTTTTAGTAGAATGAGTTTTTAAATTGAAGCAATTCACTGTATCTTTCAATCATACCTCATAGTTTTCCTAAAATAACATTTTATGCTGCATTTGTAAATCGTCTGCATTCAGCTCTGTGCTACCGGTGGTTCGCATGGGATCTTGGGAAAGAGTAAGTTACATCACCTTGCAATTCTCTCTTCCCTGACATTCCTGCACCCTGTGAGTCCCACTACGCAAAGCTGGTGTCTAAATGCGGTGAGGGGTTTGGAGGGAAGGAAGGAGCTAGGAGCTCAGGATCCTTCCCTTCTCTATCCCCAACCTCTAAATTTCCTTCTTACCCTTCTGCTTTATCAGGGCTCAAAGAACAAGGATCAAAGCATGAACAAGTTCCTCTTCATCTCTCTTCTATCACTTTCCACCTCCCACCTTAATTATCTCCCAACCTTTACAGCCTGTAGATTCTGGAGAGAAAGAAGAGAGGGGAGAAGGCAGAGGAGGATCAGAATACTGCCTTTTAAGTGAGCGGTTAATGTTTGCAGACTCAGCCGTTTCATTTGGCTCTTGGTGGGACTTTGTGACCCTCATCCTTAACAAATCACTGTAGCTTTTCTGTAGGATGCAACAATTCCCGTTCTATACAATTCAGCCACAATTTGAGGTCCGCTGCTAATTCTCAAGCGAGAATTCTCCGTGTGCCTAAGGATCAAAGCCGTGTCTTCTGCTCACATGGTTTCTTTTTCTTTTGACCATGTGCGTATGAGCTCTTTTAGTTTTTGGCAGCTTTGGATTTGGCAGCTTTTATATGCAATGGCTTCCTGGACCCCTGGTCTCATAAGAGAAGGCATAAATATTCCCTAGCCCAGGGCATTTAGCCTTAGTGCCGTGAACATTTTGATTGCTCATGTTGTAGGGAGTTTGTTGTAGGCAGCTGTGTCAGACAGAAATATTATATGCAGTCAGACAGGGCCAGGCCCTTGAAGAAGCCAGTCTGGAAGACAAGATACCTTGCAAATGGAGAGACAGGCACAGCTTCTGGGGTTGGAGAGGAACCTCAAGAGAAAAGATTAAACAAATGCACCCACACACCTCCTTAGGGATGGACATCAGGAGTTGATATGCTAAATAGTAGTGATCACCTTGAAGAGTCACTGACCCAACCCCTTACAGGAAAAGCCACTGTTCTGTATTCATGCCTGCTTGCTACATGACTCGCTTCCCCATTTGATCCTGATTTAATCAATTTTACCTGAACAGTTATGCTAGAAATCTTATTGGCTGACCATAGTTTTTTCCCAACCTTATGCCCACCTTGTGATTTCCCATTCTTCCTCAACCTTGGGCCCACCTTATTACGTGGTTTTGCTCTACAAAAGTCCCTAGAAAAGACATGATCCTGGGCAAGCCGCTCTGGCCCCCTTCTGTCCCTCCCTCAGACAGAAGCTTTCTTTCCCTCAATAAATATATTCTGCTCTGAACCTCCATCATTCCTAAAATTCATTCTTTGATTTTAGAGAACATGAACTCATCCCAGATATCTTTCAGGTTGGGAGTTTCTTCCCCCTGTATAAGTTGACCAAGCATTGTGCAATGTGAAACAATGTAGACTGTACCCACTTTACCCAGCTGTACACCCCTCCCCTCCAGTTGTAAAAGCCAAAATTCTCCAGATACTGTCAAATGATCTCAAAGGGAGGAAATCATCCTGGTTGAGAAACAACCCAAACCTCACACCAAAGGAAAGAACAAAACAAATCTTCATTTGCTTGAAGATAAGGACATTTTTCTGCTTCATTCGCACTGTTTAAAAACAAAATTACAACAAATTTAAACATCTTAATTGACTTTTAGTTGGGCTTCTACAATCAGGCAACATCTCACGCTGTAAAATTGAATCAGTGTTCCAGTGAGCAGAGCAGAGAAGTTTGACTTTATAGGCAAGAGGGTTAAGGAATACAGAAACAGAGGGAAAGATAGCAAACTGGTCCTTGCAAAGTTACTTTCCTTTTGGGGTTAAAACAGAAGGGACTTCCTTAGCGTGTCTGCTCAGGCAAATGAGGCTCCTTTAATGAGTTGAGAGGAATCTTCTCTTTCATTTTTTGTTCGGAAAGCTGGCCCGTTTCCGAGTTCAGTTTAATTATATGGCACCTAACATGAGAGGGCGGCTTCAGTTTGTTTGTTTGTTTGTTTGTTTGTTTTGAGAATGGGGATTGCTTGGCCCCAATGCAAGAAGCTGGTCCAAAACAATAGCCTCCTATGAACTCTATATGACAGCACAATCCTCAATTTGCAATTTCAATCACTTTAATGAAGAGTAATTTTAGAGAGTCTCAGTCTGTGGAATCTGTTCAAACGGCTGTCATTATACATTCATTGAGGACAAGCTGGAATTAAAGCTCATAGAGCTTGAGAAATATTAAGCTTGCTCAAAGTGTCAGTACAGCAAGAGGTGTTGCCAATAACCCAAGTGCTTGGAAATTCTTCCCCTTGAATGACACTTAGACCTATCAGACCATAGATGAATTTACTAATTAAAGTTTAGCAGTGTTTCCATTATTTTCTGGTCAAATACACAAGAGTTGTCTGTGCTGGGAACATTCAGAATTCATGCTTGAAATCATAACCTAAGGTAGTGAGACAGTTGATAATCTCTATAGATCAAAGGACAGTGTGGATTACCTTGAAATTAATGACTCAAGAGAAAATACCACATTGTTCTATTTCTTTTGTAAACAACCTTCTGCACCGCTTCACCAAATTATCTTATTTAACTTTTTAATGTAACTGAATGATCTCAAGGCAAACAAGACAGCCTGATACTCAAGAATACGGGAGAGAGAGAACAGACAAAATCTTGCCTTGAAAGTACTTAGGTGGTTTGAGCAATCTTTCATTCTTACATCTGGTAATCTGAGCAATGTAGTTGAGGATAGCAATATGTAATGTAACAACCACTGTTAATTTGTATTAATTTGTCTTGAGACCCTGTATCACTTTGAATGTTCTTGCTTTGATTTGTTTACGTTCGTGATACTGGTATGCTGCTGCTGTTCTATTTTTTTGTTTGTTAGTTTCTCATTTACTGTTCTCTTTAAAATAAAAAATAAAAAGAATTTAAGAAAAGAAAGTACTTAGGTCCTGTGAATTACTGACTGATCTTTCAGAAAAGAAAGAAAATCAAATGTTTAGCACAGCACTTTTAAATTCAAACCAGTCTGGGTGGGGATCTTTCCTGCTCCATTTGTAAGCTGAGCATCTTTAGTGATCTTACTCCTCTGATCCTCAATTCCTTTGTGTAGAAAATGGCAATAAATAACACACAAGAGGATAATCTGTGGGTAGTTCTGAAAATGTCCATTAAAACCATAGCTCATCTAACAAACAGTCCTTGTGATTCATATGATGGATAATACTCAGAAGCAGCTAATAATCAAAGCATCGAATGTGCAGTCTCATGAAGCAGATTTCATCCTAAACTTTGATGTGGGAATTTCCCAGTCACCCGTAGCTTGGTAAATTGATGAGACCCTCTTGTAGTATCTCTACTACTTCATTTTCATACTAAGTTAAGTGTTAGATGTGTCAGTGGCCTGAACTGTACAATCATGCAGGAAATTACATGTGGCTGTATCTATAACATTTCTAGTATCTGTGACAGTGGCGAAGCTTTTAAGTTATGTCACAACCAAATATATTTATCAACTATTTTTATGTCTTTTCACTTCCCTTTATCTTTTAATATAAAATGGATTATAACAGTTAGCTTTATACCTTAGTATTGATATTAAAGAATATCAAAGAAGGAATGTGGGAAATATTACCCAAGGGCAAAAAAAGTAACTTGGTTTCTCTTTTCTTGGAAGAGTTAGTATGGTTTCTGTTGTACATGTGGTACTTGTATCATTTAGACGTACAACTTTGTTATTGCCATGACTTAGAGATTAAACATGGTTTAAGAGGACATGTGTAAGGGCCAAGTTGACAAGGCAGTTTTATTTTGGCTTTGTAATGTGTCAACTTGTCATAAGTGAACTATGCTCCACAGAATTCATGCTTTTGGGAGTTTTTGATTACAGTATGCCACAATGAAAGTTCTTAGGAGAACAGGACAGCAGCAGGGAGGTAGCAATCACTTTGTGGCTGTTATGGGTGGGATCCAAAGTGTCCCACCCAAAAGCTCCCTGTGTTGAAACCTTGGTTGATAATGGGCTTTTGGGAGGTAATTGGAGTATAAGCAGTTAGTGGAAGGGATGGTAATTTGATGGCATTTTAGGAGGTGATGGAAACAAGAAAAAAGAGGTGGTACCTGGGTTGGAGGGAGTAAATCATGGGGCCCTATATTATTGCTCCTGGCCTCTTCTCCTACCATCCCTGCCTCCCTGCTCTCTCCCTTCCCTTCCCTTCCCTTCCCTTCCCTTCCCTTCCCTTCTGTTCTCTTCTGTTCTCTTCTGTTCTCTTCTGTTCTCTTCTGTTCTCTTCTGTTCTCTTCTCTTCTCTTCTCTTCTCTTCTCTTCTCTTCTCTTCTCTTCCCTTCCCTTCCCTTCCCTTCCTTTCCCTTCACATTGCTTTTCTTTCTTCTTTCTCTCTTCCTCCCTCCTTTTCTCTTTCTTTTTTCTTACTTTCCTCTTTCTTTCTTTCTTTCTTTCTTTCTTTCTTTCTTTCTTTCT
>NW_004955493.1:4796539-4824303 GCF_000276665.1 Chinchilla lanigera | reverse complement strand
TCTCTCTCTCTCTCTCTCTCTTTCTTTCTCCTCCCCCACCAGAACCTGATGATCATGGACTGATTCCTCTGAAACCATAAGGTAAAATACATCTTTCCTCCCTTAATTTGCTGCACTCAGGTGTTTGGTCACAGTGGTGAAAAGCCCTGCTGATCCACCTCTGTGGTACAAAGCACTGACTTTGTCTTCAATTCCTTTACCCTTCCCTGGATTCTCCTTTAGCTTTTGTGTTTAGCTCCATGATGCAGGGCTCTGGCTTCTTCATGATGTCCTCATCACCAAGATCAGCACCAGCAGGAATAGATATGTGTTCAGTATAAACTCATGGGGCTCTAGCTCATGCTTGTGGGCTTCATCCTGCTCATGATTTCTCTTTCCTGGCTGCCCGCACTGTGGACATCAGCCTCCTGCCTCAAATTACAGACCCAGCAGCTATTTTATTTCATGTTCACCCAGTTCACCCAATTCTCCAATGAACCCCTTATACGTGCCTGTATACAAATATGCAAGTGTGTATGTATCACACACATTTACACACAAAGCTGCTACTGGTTCTACCTCCCTGGCAAAAGCTTGACTGATACAGAACTTCCTTTATACTAACTAAAAGTATCTAAAGATCTGTCTGTGCAAGCTGTCAGGTTTCTCGGCCTGGCATTCCAGGGAGGCACTGTATGGAATTCAGATGATCATTGTATGGAGCTCAGACAATATATTTTCATAAGTGAACTATGAAACTACCATTTTTAAAACTGGTAAAACACACATAACATAATGTTTACCACTCCAATCATTTTAAATATACAGCTCAATGATATTAACATATTCATAATCTTTTGTAACCATCCCTGGCATCTATCTCTGTAACAATTTTCATCTGGTAGGAATAAAATTATATACTCATTACCTAGTAAATCCCAATTCCTGCCCCTTCCCAGCCTCCAATGGTTCCATTATACTTTCTGTCTCTATGATTTTGACTACCGTAATTATCTGCTTTAATTCAGATTATACAGTATTTGTCTTTCATGATTCACTTATTTTATTGAGTGTAAATGCCTCAAAGTTCATCCATGTTGTAGCATGTGTCACAAATTTCTTTTTGTAAAGGCTGAATAATATTCTATTGTGTGTATATGCCAAGGTTGACCTATCTGCTCAATGATGAGGGGACATTTGTATTGTTTTTTCACAATTTAACTACTGTACACATTGTTGTTATGAACATGGGCATTCATGTTTCTCTTTGAGAACTTACTTTGAATTCTTTCCAGTGTATACTAAAAAATAGAATTGCTGGATTACAGTGATCCCTCACCTACTGTGGGAGTTATATTCCAGAGACCCCCATGATAGGTAAAAATCCATGAAGTAGGGGTGTTATATTTATTTTACTATTTATATATATTTTGAGGCTTTATAAACCCTTCCCACACTCCTATAAACCTTTTCTACTCTTTATTAACCTTTCCCACACTCCTACAAACACTTCACATGCTCTTAAACACTTTCTACACTCTTAAACCTATGTAATTTTAACAACATGTAAAATTCTATATGGGTACTCAATGTGAAGTGGACAAGGAGAGATGTTGAACATATGGGCACAGTGCAGGAAGGCAAACAGACCAGTGCTATGGTCACTGAGCCAATCAGCACAAAGGATACAGAACCCAGTGGTGTGGTTGGTCACCTTCCATTCCATCAGCCAATAGCGTGCTGTGTGCAATCTCATGCTGGCAAATTTGCACAAGTGGTAGTGGCATAGGATATTTTCATTGTGTACAGTACAGTATTCCTCTGTTGATGAAATACATACTGTACTTTATTTCCATTTAATATTCTTTTACTATGCTTGAAGTAACATTCTTTATATTTAAAAAAAAATTTTGGTAAAAATAATTAAAATCATAAATATTATATAAATACCTATATACCATGAAATCTCACAATATAGCAAAAACTCTGTGATACAGAGTTAGATATATATATATATTTTAAAACTCATGATATAGTGAAGCCACAATAAGTGAACTGTGATATATAGAGGGATAACTGTATATAGTAATTTTATTTTTAAGATATTGAGGAACTGACATATGGTTTTTCTTAGTGACTTAAGCAAAGATGCACAGTTGTTCCAATTTTACCGTATCCTCAATTACACTTGTGATTTTGTTTTGTTTATATGCAGAATATTTTTAAAGGTAGCTATCCTCATGGGTGTAAGGAGGTGTCTTGTAGTTTTGATTTATTTCCTCAGTGATAAATGGTTTTAGGCATCTTTTACGGATTTATTTTACCATATGTATACCTTCTTTGGAGAAATATCTATTGTCCTTTGCCCACTTTTAAATCAAATGGTTTGCTTTGTTGAAGCTGAGTTTCAGTAGGTTTTTGTACATTCTGGACATTAATCCCTTATCAGATGAGTGATCTGAAAATATTTCTGTGGATTACCTTTTGATTCTGATACTATCTTTTTGAAGCACAAAAAAAATTTAATTTTCAGGAATATCAATTTATTTTGTTGTTCATACTTTTCATATCATAGCCAAAAAATCATTACTAAATTCAACTCCATGAAGATTTTACCCTGTTTTCTCCTAGGAGCTGTACATATACTGGTCTTACATCTAGGTCTTTGATCAATTTTGAATGAATTTGGTGTACTAGGTATAGGTATAGGTCCAAATTTATTCTTTTGCTTATGGATAGTTTTCCAAGTACTGTTTATTTAAGATACTGTTCTTTCTTATTACATAGTGTTGAATTTTCTGTCAAAAATTGTTCAGCCAGACACACACCTTTAGCGGTGGACCAACCTGAACCCCAAGACCCAGGACAGTTGGGCCCTAGGCCTGTGGATGGCCACAGGCCTTTGGAGGGCAGACTAATCAGTGACACCAGCAGCATGGAAGTGTCTGAAGCAGCAGGGAAGAGACAGCAGTTCGACATCTCGAAAATCTAGGATTAGAGGTCCCATTCAATCCAGATATTCCCCTTCTTGGTATTTTCCAAGAAAAATTAAAAACATCATAACACAGCAATATATGTGTAACCATGTTCATAGCAGTACAATTTGTCATAGCTAAATCTTGGAAACAACTCAAATTTATCTGAGGAATGGATAAAAAAGATGTGGTAGTTTTATACAATGGAGTGCTTCTTAGCCATGAAGAAGGATAAACTGGAGACTTTTATAGGTAAATGGATGCAACTTGAGACCATATTTACAAGTGAAATAAGTCAGACTTGCGTGTGTAAACATAGTACTGTCTACCCAGTGTAAGAAACTGAAAGAGTAAGTAAGATCCAAAATGTACAATAGACATTGGGAAATGGGAAGAAACTGGGATGGAGGAAAGGAGAAAAGAAGGAAGGGAAAAGGAAAAATAAAATATATATATATATGTAAAAGTTAAGATAATTATACTATCATTTCTATCAGTTAATTGAAAAGGAACTTTTGTGCTTATATTGTTTGATAAATTTTTCATGCCTAGACCTTGTGATCAGAGCAACTACTTGGAAGATGACAAGATGCAATGTGTTAATCACTGTTTCCCACCTATTATCTTGTTTTGAAATTTTGTATCATTATGTTTACTGTTTTCCTCTTTAAAATAAAAAAATATTCAGTCAATTTCAGGAAGGCTTGTTTCTGAGTTTTCTTTCTTCCCATTGGCTTACGTGTGTGTTTTGTGCCAGTAGCATACTGTTTTGTGTGTGTGTGTGTTGGGGACTACCTGGAGTAGATCTGAGGACCTTGCATTTGCTAGGCAGGCACTGTGCCACTGAGCTACATCCTCAGCTCCCAGCACACTGTTTTGATAACTATAGTTTTGCAGTAAGCTTGACAGCAGGAAGTGCAAGATTTCCATTTTGTTCTACTTCAGTGTTGCTGTGACTGCAGGGAGTCATGTGGTTTCCATATGAATTTTACGGTGCGTGTTTTTATGCTTAGAAAATCACCTTTGAGATTTTGATAGGTCAGCATTGATTGTTTGCAGTAGTGTTGACATCTTAACAACATTCATTCTCCTAACCCATGAGTTTTGATGTGTTTCCACTTATTTGTGTGTTTTAAATTTCTTTGAACAAGTTTTGTAATTTTCAGGGCACATTTGTTTTGCTGCCTTGGTTAAATTAATCTGTAAGTATTTTTGTTTTTTGATGTGATTCTCAGTGGAATTGTTTTCAATTTCCTTTTCACATTGTCCATTATGTGTGGAGGCACAACTGAGTTTGTATGTATTTTTATCCTCTTATTTTCCCCAGATCATTTCTTAGTTCTAAGCTTTGTGTGTTTCTGTAGGTGCTCTAGGATTTACTGTGTCTTAGGTTACAACATGTGTGAACAGAAAAGAGGATTACCTCTTCCATTTGATCGGCATGTTTTTCATTTCTTCTCCTTCTCTTCTTATTCCTTTTGAACTTGTGGTCTTCCTGCCTCAGCCTCCCAAAGTGCTACCTCACCTGGCACCCTAGGCTTCTTTAGTTTAACCCTTACTTTTAAAGAAGACTTTTTCCACATACAGGGTACTTGGTGGTAATTTGAATATATTAAGTCACTGTCTTCTGGCTCCCATAGTCTCTGGTGAGAAATCTGATGATGATCTCCTTGAGGATGACTTCTGGGGAGTGGGTCACTTCTATCTTGGTGCTTTTAAGATCTTGTCTTTGTCTTCTGAGAGTTTGATTGCTAAGTATCTTGGTGTTGGTTTTTTCTCTTTCTGGGATTCCACAGTGTGTATATTGGTCTGCCCCAGGGTATCTCTAGGTCTGTTAAGCTCCCTTCTCTCTATTTTCTTTCTTTTCCTCAGGCTTGGTAATTTCCATGGTTTTGTTTTCAAGTTTTCAAGTTCTTTCTTCTACTTGTTCAAATCTATCTCTTTTCCCTGTAGTGAATTTCTGATTTCAGTTATTGAACACTTAAGTTCCAGATTTTCCTTTTGATTTCCTTTTTAGGGTTTTTTATTTTGTTATTGATAGTTTTACCTTTTTTTAAAAACTCTTTTCTCCTCTTCTTTCTTATTTTACATTTTTGTAGGAATAAAGTGAGCAAATTTTAATGCTGTTAATTTTTTCACTCATAAAAGTATTTTAAAAAGTAAAGTAAAAAAGTCTCACAATCCTATGGAACAGATAAAAACTCTATCAATCAAAAATGGTTTGTTTTCTTCTCATCTTCTCCTAAACATTATTTTATTTTAAAGAGAAAAAAACGTAACAAAGCAACAGCAATGAAGACAAAAACAAAACCACACAAAAACAACAAAAACGATACATGACTGCAAAACAAAATGATAGTAATTAACAATGGTTGCTACATTACATACTGTTACCTTCAACGAAGTTGCTCAGTCCACCAGATGTAGAATGTAAGATTGATCAAACAATCAAAGACAGTAACAAGTAATAAAAAAAATTGGAAATAATACAGAGCCTCTCAATACAAGATGGTAAGAGTTCAACAACGGTTCTTATACTGTATATTGTTGTCCTCAGGTCAGTCATTCTGATTACCAGATTCAAGTGTGCAAAACTGGTCAAGAAAAAAGACAATTTTAAGCATTGACTGTTCCTTTCAATAAACCACAGATATCAGCAATACTCCTATCTCAGCTATCCTTGTAATTTTAATCATTCATCATTTTTTCAACTTTCTTCATTTTTTTCTTTAGTTCTTTGAAATCTTTAAAATGGTTGTTTTAAAGTTTGGTTATAGGTTTGAACAATCTCCCATTCTTACATCTGGTAATCTGAGCAACGTAGTTGAAGATAACAATATGTAATATAACAACCACTGTTAATTCCTATCATTTTGTTTTGAAGCCCTGTATCACTTTTAATGGCTTGTTTTGTTTTGTTTATGTTTGTGATGTTGGTATGCTGCTATTGTTCTTTTGTTTTCTTTCTTTTACTATTCTCTTTTTTAAAAGTTTGTTTCTAGTAGGTAAGCTGCCAAGTCTTGCTTGAAGGATAGTTTTTGTTGGTTTATTTATTATTATTTTTTGCATGTGCTGTTTCCCTGTTTCTTAATATGTCTAGAGATTGCTGTTGAAAGCTGGACATTTGAGTATAACAATGTGATACCTCCATTTTCCTTCTTAGACACTGTGTGGCCTTGTATAAGTCAAGTAACTTAATTAACCCACATTAATCTATACCTTCTTCCACGGTGAAATGGGGGAGCATAACTATGACTCATTTCTCAGTTTTCATGTCAATAACAAGGCCGTTTAGCTCACCCTGGTCCTTGCAGTGTGAGTGCAATGACTTGCTGCTTCCCACTGCAGCACTTGAAAGCCAGTGCGCACCTCCTCAGCTCTTTTGCCTCAACAAGCAATTGTGAAAGCCAGGCAGTGAGCATTGACATCCGTGTCCTGAGTGACCGGGGCAAAACTCCCCACTGGCAGAAGTTGAGCACTTGGCATAAATGGGGTATAAAGGGTTACAATGAGGAACAGCTGGATAAGTCCAGCATCACCTGCACAACCCTGGCTGAAATGCAAGGTAGCACGGCAGTTTTCAGGACCAAATACAAGTCCAAGGGCAACACTGACAGGTGCTGGACATAGAATAAGGGTTCAAGAAGCACCACCACCTGTCTGTACATGTAGAGTTTTCTACTGGGGTGAACCATAGCCGACTTTCCACATTTCCAGTCATGATCTTTCCTTTCTTCCCCACATGCAGACACTCAAACAGAAGGACGTGAATGTGTGACTCCCTAAACGAGAGCAGGCGAACTCTCTGCTTCATGAAATGTTCTTTATGTCTAGAGAAGATGCAGCATCCCTGGAAACAGCAGGTACAACTACACCATAGATGTGTTTGCTGATAAACAGTGGGGGGGAAAGCACCTGCTTGGCAATCCATCGATTGGAGCAGTGTTCTGCAGACTGGCTGCAGGTGTTCCTGGGGATGCATAAACATGCTGGGAAGGCAAAGCATGAAGTCCTAAAGAACAATATCTCCCCGAGAAATAGGCACAACGCACCTGTATCTGTGGATGTCTAACAGGAGTGTTCCACTGAGGTGAAATTACCTATATCGCTAACTGTAACAATAGGGAAATCCTTCTGATAGGACAGTTATAAAGTTCATTTGCTCTGGGGCCTGTCACAACTTGAGCACTCAGTCTTAGCTCAGCATTTCTAGCTGTGCAATATTAATCAAGATACTTAACCTCTCTGAACTTACATTTTCATAAGGATAAATTATAGCACCTACATTATGGGCTATTCAAAAGTTTGCAGGAGATACACAGACAAATCTATTAGAATCTTGTGCATGGCTACTTCTCAGCAAATGCTTATAATAATACTGGTGTTATTATTATTGTCAGATAATAACATCTGACAATATTGTCATTATTGTCAGAACCTTATTTGTTGTATCGCTCTGCAGTGTACGGTTACATGGCCTGTTACTGAGGTGCTGATAATTATACTTTGGAAGAATATACTTCAAATTATTATTTTCACTTATCTAGCCCAAATTTAATTTATCCAATGCACTATGTATCAGGTATTATATTATGTATTTTTCAAAAAAGATTTTTCAATTTATTCTTATAAAACTTCCATACAACCATTAAAACTATGTGGCTAGAAAAATACAGGACTAGGGGGTTAAATAATTTACCCAAGATTAAAAGTTCTTAATTATTGCATTTTCAGTGGTCAGCAACATAAACTACACTTTTCCGTTTGTGTAGTCTCTGCTACATCTATTCTTCATCATTTCAAGTGATTTAAAGAGGCCGCCTTGAAATATGATACTCTCTCTTCCCCAACCTGAGTCATTCTAACCAAAATAAATTCCTTAGTCTTCTCAAATTAAAGGTTTAATAAAATTAATAGTTACTCTTTTTTTCCTGATTTACTTAAAAAATGAGCCCACAGAGCACATTTGAATCCTTGAATCCTTGCCTAGTCCAACGCATCTTCTCCCCCCGCCCCCATAAGAAGATCACAGGCCAACGCAGGCAGGTGGCCTGGCTGGGGTCACAAAGGTCCTCAGCACTGCGAAGAACACAGCTCAACTCTTCTGACACCAGCCCACGGCTTCTCCTCTTGTACCCATAATTACAGAGGCCAACTATAAAGTACTGATCATTACAATGAAAGAAAATGACTAAATTTTTGTTTCCAAATATATCCCAGGAAGGACAAAGCCCACTACATTTTTATGTAGTCAAGCTCTTCTCCAACCCTTTTGTTTTCTTTGCAGTAAGCAAACTGCAAAGGGAAACACTCAAGGCTAGGAAATAACCCCCAGGGGTATATCAATGTACACTTTGCCTAAAAATAAACTCAATTTGGCATAAGCCACCTGCTGTTTCTAATAAAGTGGCTGGAGAAACACAAATCTGAAGCCCTCAAGGATTTGTTTTCTTTCATTTTTTTTCCTTCCAAGTTCCCCTTCTATCCCGATATAAAAATCAATAGTACTGAGGTATAATTTACATACAACAAAATATACCTGCTTCAAAGATGTTCTTGTAGTTTTGGCCAATATATAGACCTGTGTAGGTATCATCTCAATAAAGACAGAATATTTCCATCACTTCAGGTACTTTGTTTATGAACCTGTGAAGCAGCTGCACTGACCGTATAACCCAGGCAACTGCTGAGCTGAATTCCATCGGTATAGACTAGCTTTGCCTATTTTAAGACTGCAAGTGAGTAAAATCCAATATTTTCCTTTGTGTCTGTCTTCCTTTGCTCTGCCTAATGCTTTTGAATTTTATCCATATTATTGTGTCATGAATTTGTTCTTGTACGTTACTAAAAGTATCCATTACACAGACAGGCATTCACTTATTGATGGACATTTGGTTATTTCCAGTTTGGAGTTTTGAGAAATCCTGCAATGAGACACTGATGTGCAAGTCTTTTGGTGAACATACAATTTTCTTTCTCTTATGAACATATACATAGTTTCTAGTTATTTAGGAAGTGTGAGTTTAACTTTATAAGAAATTGCCAAATCCCTTTACAAAGCAACTGCAAAATGTGAGGGAGGTGTATAGTCACACCCTATCCTTCACCATTTCCCCCCAATCTGTCTTTAGGTGACCATTGAACTATTTTCTTTACACATTCACAAGTGGAATCATGCTGAATGTAGTCTTTTCTTGCATGCAGAATAATGTTTTCTTGAGAGTTGAGACTCATCCATGTTTTACTAGTACCTATTTTTTTCAGCTGTGTAATATACCATTATGTGCATATATCATAATTTTTTAAATTCACCTCATGTTATTTTCAGTCTTTAGCTCTTACAAATAAGGGCGCATTTTGGTTACTTTTCTCTGGTTGCTGAGACAAAATACCTGATGCCCAAAATTAAGGAAGGAAAGGTTTATTTAGTTTACAGTTTGTGGAGGTTTCAGTCCATACTTGGCTGGCTCCAAGGCAGTGTTGCACATGGCAGAGGGCAAACGTTCGTGGCGGTGGAAGACAGCAAAGCAGCAAGAGCAACAGGGGGAGTGGCAGCACGCAGCCTTTTTTCCTCCCTTACATTGTAAACAGGCTACCACCACCCAGGGGGCATGTAGCACTCACATAATCTCGATGTCCTCCTCTCCCACAGGCTCAGGATGTATGCAAAATAAGCACCCTGGCTCCCTGCTGAGTCACTTAGCTAAACCTCTAGACTCCCCAAGTTGGCACAATGTATCAACCATAACAGGGTGTGAACTTCATTTGAGAAGTATTTGTGTGAACATATGCCTTCATCTTTCTTAGGTAAGTACCCAGCAGTGGAACAGCTGGATCATACTACCCAGGCAACTGCTGGTCTGAATTCCATCACTGTAGATGGTGATGGTTAACCATAGTCATGTGGAAGAAAAACTGCCATATTATTTTCCAAAAGGTTTATATAATTTTCCATTCCGCCTTGGAACATGTGAAAGATCTAGTTACTTCTTATCTTTATCAATGTTTGACATAGTCAGTCTTTAATTTTAGGCACAGTACACAGTGTTATTTCATTATAGCTTTAATTTGATATTCCCCAATGGTTGGCGGTGCTGTACATCAGTTTATGTGTGTATTTTCCAGTATATCTTTTCACACCTGGGGAAATTCATTGCCTACTTTTTACTGGGGTTCTGTCATCTTCCAGTCGAATTGTCAGAGTTCTTTGTACTGTAAAGATATAAACTCTTGATGGAGATATGTCTTACAAATATTTTCAACTGGTCTGTGGATTACCTTTTCATTTGGTAATAATTTCTGAAGAGCAAAAATGTAAAATTTTTTGGTGTCATTTATGAACATTACTTCCCTAAAGCAAGAACCTAAAAATTTTCACTTACGTTATCTTCTAAAAGTATAGTTTTAGATTTTGCATAGTCCATAGTCCATTTTTAGTTCATTTTTGTGTGGTTATGGGCAAATATCTAGTTATTTCATATGGATATACATTTGTTTCAAAAACTTTTATTAGAAAAATATTACATTTCGACACATGGCTTTTGCATCATTTTTGAAAAACACTTGATCTTAAACCTGTAGATCTATTTGTGGATTGTCTTTATTTTTATAAGATTATTTTTTAATATTCACCCAATGAATCAAATGCAAATGAGTCCATGACATCTGTCCACACACTAGAGACCCAAAGAATCCAGCTCAAGGCCTGGAGCCCACAGCAGTGTCCTGCACGATTCCAGCTGAAGACCTAGAGCCCATGGTAGTGTCTTCTACAAGTCCATCTGGTGGCCTAGAGCTCATGACAGTGTCTCATGCAAGTCTGTGTCAAGAATCTGTACTGGGAAGACCCAAAGACCAGGGTAGAAGCTAGAAAGTCTGTACCAGCGGGATGAAGGATCTGCACTGGAGCAAGGAAGCAATACTCAAGGTAAGGACTAGAACTCCCCCAAAAGAATAACAGCTATCCTCAGCAACAGTGAGGACCTGAGCTCCTCCAATGATAACAGCTGAGTTCATATCAGGAAAGCCAGTGCAACAGGCTTCTCCAGGAGAATCAACAGTGCACCATGTAGTTCCCCCTTTATGCTGCTGGCAACAATCCTCAGCTGGGCCCTCCACACCCAGTACCATGCTGACTCAGGCCAGCTGGGTGTTCCAAGTTGACTCAGTTAATCCACCACCTTTGCCATTAACTGATAGTCAGCAAATAACATGAACCTATTACCAGTCTTCCAGTATCTTCCCTAGATAATTCAGCACTGTGCTCATAGTACTGCTTCTAACTTTCTTTCAACTTGTTCATAATTCCTAGCTTTGAGATCAACCTATTCCATTCAAAAGCTTTTGAAAAGTGGTCACTTTGAGGAAACATGCCAAAGAGAATCTGTCCATTTCTGGCCTGTTACATCCCCCACCCCACGTATACACAAACACGTGTTCATCACACTAAATACATTTCTCAGGACCAAAATAAGCAGTGCTTTCTTGTTCAAAATAATGTTGAGTATCTTTTTGAAGTCCTTGGTGACAAGTTCTTGCTGGACTACACAGAGAGATCCTGCCTCACTGAATATTGCTGTGTAGCTTGGTGATCATCTGCAGGGATTTCTCTAGGTTTTTTGTTCATTTGTTTGTTTTATTTTAGAGAGAGTAGTACATGAGACACAAACAAACAAAAAACTAGAACAGTAGCAACATACCAGTATTACAAACGTAAACAAATCAAAGCAAGAACATTCAAAGTGATACAGGGGCTCAAGATTAATACAATTAATACAAATCAACAGTGGTTGTTACATTGCATATTGCTGTCCTCAACTACATTGCTCAGATTATCAGAATTATCTTTTTATCATTGATTTTTTTTATGATCCCAAATTGCTTATGCATCATTTTGAGAAAGTAGTTGATAATAACTCTACTGGTCTATTTAAGTCTTCTGTCCTTGATTTTTCTCACGGACCCCATGGCTTTATTAATCCCATGTGGTCTTGATTACTGTAGCTTTAGCTCTCTGTCTGTCTGTCTGTCTGTCTCTCTTTCTTGGATTTTTGAGGCAGGATCTCTCTGTGTAGTCCAGGCTGGCCTTGAACTCACAGTGATCCTCTTTCCTCAGCCTCTCAGCCTCTCTCCTGCCTCACCTATAACCAAATGCTGAGATTACAGGTGTAAATCACCACACAACCTTATTTATTTTTGAATTCAGGAAATGTAAGTCCTTCAACTTTTCTTCTTGCTTTTGAAAATGTTTGGGTTATTCCTTTTTTTTTTTTTTGCCTAACTTTTACATTCTAGAATCAATTTTTTTTGATTTCCACAGAATTATTGCTGAGAATTTGATGCGAATTTTACTGAGTCTCAGTTTGGGGAAGTTGATCTTAACAATTTCATGTTCTCCAGTCTATTGACATGCATAGTTGAATTTTTCTGTATTTACTTACATCTTTGTTCTTTTCACCAATTTTTTTCTTTTCTATTTATTTCTTGCAGTTTTCAGAATACAAGTGTTGCACATTTTGTTGTGTTTCTACCTATTACCTATTTCATAATTTTGTGCTATTATAATGCAATCATTTGTTAAAGTTCACTTTCTAATTGTTCATTCTTAGTACTTACACATTTAGTAAGTCTCTGTTGATGTGGGTCCTGCATCTTGCTAAATTTACTTATTGGCTCCCATAATTTTTGTGCAGAATCTTTACTGTCTTCTATGAAGTCAATCATATCATTTTTTAAAGTTGTTTTTTATTTTAAAGGAATAAAAAATTTTTAAAAATACAGAATTTCCACACAAGATGACAGGAAATCAACAATGGTTGTTACACTGCCTATTGTTATCTTCAAAAGTAGTTGTTCAGATTACCAGATATAGGCATGCAAAATTGATCAAAATTTTCTTTAAAAAATTAAGAATTAACTTTTCTGTTCAGTAAACCAGTAGAAATTAGTCATACAATTATCTTAGCTATCTTGTGTATATATACAGAGTGAATTTTGTTTTACAGTGGGTCCCCTGCTTACACACATTCCAGTTGTGAATTTTCACAGATATTAATGGTCTTGCATTACAAACACTGGCAGACATGAACAAATCATGGAAGTAGTTCATGTGTCATTGGACATTGTCAAAGTTGTGCTGCCATGCACTGCACAGTGTGAGAATGTACAGTAGAGCAGTGCTCAACCAGAGCCCAGGATGTGGGGAAGCAAAAGGAAAAGCAGTGGTGATGTGGAGGGGGTGGCTAGGAATCACAAAGCAGTATGGGTTGTATATTTGCGTCAAAGATGTATGCGATTCATTTTGTCAGACTCATCAATGGATACAGCTTAGAAACATTCTCCTGGAACAGAACTTGCTCATAAATTGGGAACTTGTGGTATTATTCATTATTCATTGGTATGATTTCATTTATTTTTCTTGTCTTTTTGCAACAGAGAATTGTATTATAATGATGAATATGAGCTTGCTTTGTTGTTGATGTAAAGGGGAAGAATTTAGTAATTCATTATTAATGATGATGTTATCTCTGGGGTGCTCTTGTTTGTTTTTTTATGATTACTTAGTTCACAGTTCAGGATGTTCAAGTCCAAGATCAGGTTGCCCCAGTCAGGGTATCACTGGTGGGAACACGTGGGAGAGAGTTCACATCTTGGACCAGGATGAGCAGTCTCCATAAAGCTGAAGAAATTCCTTCTACTTTTCAAACCTATGTGTTTTCATCATGCATGGGTGCCAAACATTGGTCAAATATTTCAAGTATTGAGCTAATTATATGGCTTCTTTGTTTTTTGGCCTATTAATATACAGCATTATACTGATTGATTTTTAAATTTTGAGCCAACATTGAATTATTTGGTAAGTCCCACTTGATCATCATATATTTTATTTTCCATATATTACTAATTCATTTTGCTAATGTTTAGTTCGGGATATGTCTCTTTTTATGAGGGATATTGATTTGTGATTTTTTTCTGTAAAATTTTGAACTAAAATGAGATGAATTTTAAATATTTTTAAAGCATATCATATCACAGAAGGTAGTTTGTATTTCCTTCAAAAGTGTTAATGTTTCAGCTTGTGTGTGTGTGTGTGTGTGTGTGTGTGTGTGTACTTTTTTCTTGTACTGGCTACTTCATTATTCTTGTTACTTTTGGATATCAACAGTTTGGCTATGATATGTTTACATATATTTTCCTTGCTTTTACTGTGCTTAATTTTTCTGTGATTCTTGGATTTGAAAGTCAATCTTTTTTAAAATTTAGGGAGAAATTTGATGTTATTTCTTCATCAATATTCTTTTGTATGATTCTCACTCTCTTCTTATGAGGCTATAGAGAGTAAGTTCTTTGATACTTTGCTCAAGTATTTTATTCTTGTCTCCTTTCTCTTCTCATGCAGAACAATTTCATTATATACTGCAAATTGTAAATGTCTTGTTGATACTTGAGATGCTGTTTTCTTCCTGGGAAAACTGTTCTGTGTTTAGTAAAGACAAGCAATTACTGAAGCAACACTTGGATTTTATACATGCTTAGTTTTATGTTTTGTTAGGGCAGATCTAAGGAATAGGCAAGATTTCCCAGGACTGTCTGATTTGTAAGATCTTACCCTCCAATCTCCTTCTTTCTATCATAATACTAGAAAACGTGGACATTGACTGCTCCCCGAAGCCTGTATATTAAGGTCTCAATCCTCAGCATGGTGCTCTCAGAAGGTGCTGGGCGTTTTGAAGGTAGAGCCTGTGAGACTCTCTTAGGTCATAGGGAGCACACCCTCCAAAGGGACTATGGAACCCTAGCCTGGCCTCTCTCCCTTTACTTCCTGGTTTATGAGGAGAGCAGCTTTGCTTGCCCAGGTGCTCCTATCATAATGTGCTGTCTCCCCACAGGCCCAAAACCCTGCAGTCAATCAACAATGGCCAGCAACCTCCAAAACAGTGAGCCAAAGTAAAACTTTTCTCTTTATAACTTAGCTATCTCTGGCACTTGGTTATACTAAAGGAAAGTAAATAGAGGGGATGATATGACTCTTAAGCTCTATCTGTCTAATGTTTCTTGCTAAAAGCTTAGGGTAGAGCTCAAGAGAGTAGCCAGAGGTGGATGAATGAAGTCTCCACTCTGAGCAGACTGGAATGATAACACCTCCCTTCATATGTTATGCTCAAGTCTCTGTTTTGTATTTATCCCTATAGCAACCATTTCTTTGTAAGCCTCACATTCTTCTTCTTCTGCATTGTGCAGCCCAGTCTCTGCCCAAGTACAGATTAGAGGCCCCCATATAGGCTCTTTGGTTGCCCCTTTTTTGCAGAGACCTTTTATATCCAGTCTGTCAAAGATTCCAGTTGACTCAGTCACCCCACCCCCTGGTGTTATTCTCTGCTTCTTTATCCCAGTGCAAGGGAGATATACCCTGCTTGGAGCCCAGCTTACTTCACGTCGGTTGGGAAACTATCCCTTGACAGAGAGCTGGGCAGTCTGGGGACTCACCTACAGGACAGGGCAATCACAGAGCGTGTGTGTCACCTCACACTCATTCTTCTTGTGTCAGGGTCATCTTACCAGCTGCACATTAAAGGAGTGGCAAAAACAAAGGAAGAGGCTGGATCCCCAAGTCACTGGATGGATAAGAGCTCCCGCTAACCTTAGCTAGCCCTTAAAAGGAAGACTCTGTACGAGGCTAAGCTACTGAGATTTGAATATTTCTTCATTAACTACTTAAATACTCTTTTCTCTCAAAAATTTTATCATCTGATTTTTTTCAAGTGTCACCATTCATTTTTTCCCCATCACCACCCTTGAATTCAAATTTTAAGATTTTAAGAAGATTTTGCAGATGGTTCAGCTTCTCCTGGTGGGTGACGAACTTCACTAATTTCAATTTCAGAAGCTCTACACTCTACAGTGCTACAGTGACATGAATCTGCCCCTTGTAGTTTGGCCCTCGACAATCAGGCAGTGTGTATCTGTCCTCCAGGGCTTAGTTTAACCTTCTCAGCAGGTTATTCTCAAAGCCCGGCAGACAAGGAAGAAGCAAGGGAATTTTAGGGGAGAATCCACTCTGTCCTCTGAATGCAAAATTTCTGAATCAAATCCTTATAGTGCTTTGACGTAGAGAGGATGACAATGTTGGTGATGACTCTTTGAGCAAAAGACTCAATGATCATGTCATTATAATGGGGATTATTACAAAAGCAATGGGATAAATTTGGACTTTCCTGAATTGGAAGCATGTAAAAGCTCTTTGTATGAAGTAGGCCCAGTGACACTTTGCTATGTCTCCATGGCCAGGGCTCTCACAAATATGCCCATAATATTTATTAAGCCAGATTATCTGTGTGTGATTTAAATTATCTCTAGAAAATATACCTAAAAGTTTTCCCAAAGGTAATCAGTCTCCATACATCTGTCACGGTCATCATCTTCACTATCACTACCATGAGCTTGAGCATCACTACCACCAATATCAACATCATTATTGGTACAGTTAAAACCAGCATCCTTACCACTAACTTCAATGGCTCCATTCATGTAGTAATCCCTTCAGCAGATGTTTCTGCCATTGTCTCATTGGTTTCGTAGTAATCATTTTGTGATCACTCAACCACTACTACCTCTTCCACAGAAGGAATTATCAGCACTATAACTATGACTATTACCTTTACCAACTAATTCATTAATTAAATAAATGCTTATCACCTAGCAAGGCCAGCCACCATGCTAGATTTTAAGAGACAGTGATAAAAAAAAAAGTCAGAAGTGATTCCTATCAGAGAAAAAAAATTGAAATAAAATATTTGCAGAAAAGTAAAATTAAGGTTGTAAATAGAAGTTGCAAGTTCTGTGATAAAGCCTTGGCAACTATTTTGCCCAGGTGTATCAGGGATAACCTCCGGGGTTAAAGTATGCAAAGTGGAATCTCAAAGAGTATGTAGGAGTCAATTAGATAAAGATGTTATGAAGACAAAGAAAATTCAGACAAAAATAGTAATGTACAAAGAAAAATCAAAAGCAAATGGCAAATATATGATACTTTAATCTCATTAGTAATAAGTATTTAATTAGAAGGAAGTAACATAATCACCTATCAGGTTTGGAAAGATTATTTAAATATTAATCTCCAAGGTATTTAAAGAAGTAGCATCCTTTTAGACCATATATATATATATATTATATATATATATGTTAAACTTGCACAATTCTGATAGTCAAGGTAGAAATACATCAAGAATCTCAGGAGAAAGTTAGTCTTTGAAATCATTTTATAGTAATTTATCCTAAAGAAAAAAAACACCGAGCAGAGGCAAAAAATTCCTGGTGTAATACATAATGAATACATGCCACACAACCATTAAAACTGTAATTTTAAGGAGTATTAATTGACACAGGACATTACATGTGATATAAAATGCCTAAAAGTATGATATGAGTCAGTGTATACAGCATGAATTAATCAGGACAGGTCAGTGCGTGCTGCAGTGATGGATGGACCCCAAAACTGCAATTGCCTGATGCAGCAAAGATTTATGTGTTACTTACATCTCAATTGCATACAGATTACAGAGCTCTTCTGTATGACATTTCTTTGACATGTAGTGCAGGGACACCAGCATGCTCCCACTACAAGACAGAACAGGCAGAGATGAGGCACAGCTGATCAAGCAGGAAGTTTTTTTGCCAGCATTGGGAGTGGTATACATCTGGTTACCCTATCCCTTGGAACAGACTCAGACACACGACCTCATTATTAGAGACAGAGAAAAATATAGTGGAATATATGAATATTTAGTGCAAATTAATAATCTTTGACACATTATGATTCAGATTTTTAGAAAATCACTCTTTATATCTTTCTACTTATTTCTACCCATCCACTATGTCTCCACCCATCTATTTTATTTGCCACGTATTTAAGAAGAGATTACAATGCATAAATATGCTTGTAGTGATTATATACAGACATAATAGGTGGTTTTTCCTTTTCTTGTTTGGAAATTTCAAAAATTTATTTCATTGTAGGTGCACTTATGTAATAAGAAAAAATGATGTTCCATTTAACTTTAAAAAGAGCAAGCCAACACACTTCAGTAATCTCCTTGATTGAGGGGGAGGATAATGTGAATTAACAGCATCCTGAATTATAGACTGTTTGCAAAGAGACACAGCTTTATTACTTTTAACTACCATCTTGGCCCTGCTTAATGAATAGGTAGGGATGATTTATAATTAGCCTAGTAATTGTTTGTATCTAATTGAATACTTCTAATGTGGCTTGAGAACTTTCTTATGTGCTTCCTAATGTCAACTCAATTTTTCTTTTAGTATCATGAATTCGTGAATGGATAGCATCACAATTCATGAGCTTTCATTGTGTGCGAATCAAAGTAAATGCATGCATAAGTAGAAAAACAAAATCCTCATGATTAGGGAAAGACATCGTGAAGCAGTAGACATCTACTGGTGCCCATTATGCATAATACCCTGAGATAGGACCAAGAATATTTCCTGGTATAAGAATTGTCTAACCTGTAGACAGAAAGGGTTTAAAACCCAACACCTGCCCAAGGGCAGAGACTCAGGACACCACTTATCACTTTTTTCAATCCAGGAAAGCTTCCTGGAAGAAAGTCTGAATATGTTTGACAGTCTTTGCTACTTCAACTCAGAATATCCTCTTCCATTTCTCCAGCAAAGCTCTGGTAGTCTTCCACTTAACAGGGGAACTGTCCTGTGAAATACATTATCATTGTGCAAACACCATGGTGATAGTGGGCATTTACATAAGCCCTCAAGGTGCAGGTCAACTTAATATGGCCCCTTGAAGCCACCAAGACATGACAGTCATGAAATGGATGAGGCTACTTCCAGCATAAACACAGCAGATTGCTTTATGGTAAACTCTTTTGGTAGGAAGGAGAATACCAGTCTAATTATTAAAAAGTATAGTAAATGCACAAACCAGTAGCAGTCCTTTGTACCCAAGCATTATACACGGTGCATAATTTTGTGTGCTGTACTTCTTTAGCACTGGCAGTATATTGTATATCACAGCACAAACATGGGACTGGCGCTCTGCATCAGGTCATTGCGATGGTGACAGTGTCACTAAATGAGAGAATTTTTTTTAACTCATTATTATCTTCCGGTGCCACTATCTAGCATCAGTTTGTCATTGGTCAAAGTGTCAGTATTTCACCACAGGGGATTTGCATGAGTTGGGCATTTCTCTTTCGTCACAGACCAGCTAATGCGTTAGATTCCAGTTCAGTTTTCCCAGACGAACTCTCTAAGGCACCCTATATGCTTTTCTTTAAGTACTCATCACAGGAATAACTTTACTATTCATCATGTGGTATTTTGACTAATATCTATTTCCCCAGTTAGAATATAAACTTGGTGAGCACACAGCCACCCATTAATTTGTACATCTTTACCTCTTTAAGGGTAAACACCAGGCTTGTCACAGTTCAGACACTCAAGGTACAGGTGGTGAACTCATGTTACGTGAGGGTAAATGAAGGGTTCAGTGAAGAGATCTTGTTCAGAGAAGTTAAGTTACTTTCTCAAGAGCTCAAAGCCGTAAAAATACTCTGCTTCTTTATAAATATTTGTATTATGAAAAATAGAAAAGAAAGGAGTCAATAACTATTCATATTATTAAAGAAAGCTAGAGATGCCAAATAAAGATGGCGATCATTTACTACCTCGGGCACTGTGTCGACTGGATTATTATATTGCTAACTCCTCACCAAATCTCTGTGGACAGTTTCCTCACCCTTATTCTGCAAACTGAGTCTCATGGTAGTTAAAAAACTTGTCCAGACTGCTACAAGTGTTTTTGTTTGCTTTTTAAGAATGAAATATTTTAAGTGCACAGAAAACAATGTGACCCAAATCCACATATTCAGGCGGTCGCAGGTGGTGGAGTGAGGATTCACATAAAGGAGTGCTTAATTTTCCACTCACAACTGCGGCCCCTATCCTGTCTCCAGGATAAAACTCTAAGGGTGCGGTGGTACATTACAGAAAATGATGGCAGTGGAGATATGCAGGGGAGAGTGCCAGGAACACAAAGCCACGTCTCAGGTAAAGGGATCAGGGACACTGGCTGGACAGACATTTGAATTACTCTCTTTGTGGACCATGACAGGCAGTGTAAGCACAAGGACGGCACAGGTGAAGGTCGGGCTGTGGTTAAGTCAAGCCAGGTGGGTGGGGCTACAAGAGTCGGGGGAGGCTCATTTAGGTACAACTAGGCCTGGCTTTCTTGCTATGGGATTTAAAGGACTGGGAAGAATCCGTGACCACTGAGAGAAGCTCAGGTGACCTAGTGATTAGAGCTCAGCCATTTGGCCTCACATTGGTTTCCTTAATGTAAAGCAGCAAGATTCTCAGATCAGGTAGCCCAACATCATCCTGGTAGGGGAATTTCAACTCTAGTTTTTTGCCTGAACACCCATGTGGGTGTCACTCATGTAAGCAAAAGCTCAACTGTCCATTCTGTTGGGGGAAGGAGGGTGGGCAGGGTGGGCTGCTGTTCGTATTCATCACTTGCTAAAAGGAAGGTGGACCGCGTGTTTCTCTCCACCTCTCACAATCCACTGAAGGCCTCTGAACAACCTGAAGGCCAACAGGCATTCTAGGGAAGACTGCTGATTCAAGGCTTGGGAGTGGATCTTGGGATGCTTTCTTTTATGGGAGGACCAGGATAAGTCACAGAGCTAGGGATTCAGATAGAGGTAAACCTTATGGCAATATGTATTAAACTCAGGGCTTTTAAATCTGAGAAGCCTGGATTCGAACCCTGAATCACCACCTATTGGCTGTATAAACTGAGGAAATATTTTAAGCTCTCTGAACCTAAAACTCCTACATCTATACAGTAGTTATAATGTGTTTCACTTTGGAAGGTTCTACAGGGTCTCTGAGATATATGAAATACCACAGTGCCTGGAGTCAATGTTGGCTTCCCGCTCCTTCAGTTGCTGTGCCCAATATATTACCTGGACATAATTTGAGACTCAAAGAGGAAGACGAGAGGTATTTAAACTAGAATACCCGGGAGAATCTGTACTGGCAATTTCTATTGAAATTCCAAGTGTACATGCCTATGAATTCCAGTTTTCAGTATATCTAAGAACCACACAAGTAAATCAGATATAGTGACACATGTCTGCAATCCCAGAACCCTGGGAAACTGATGCAGAAGGATTATAAATTCAAGTCCACCCCGGGCAATTCAGTGAGACTCTGTTTTAAAATAAAAAATAAAAAGAGTTACAAAGAGTTAGGATATACAATTCCAGTGTTAAGATCTTGGGTTCAGTCCTCAGTAACACACACACACACACACACACACACACACACACACATCATACATTTACAGACCAATGTGCATAAGCATTCACTGCTGCATTTTCTATAACTTCAGGAACAGAAAATATGTGTTGATAAATGGGAAATTGACTGAGTAAAATATGATTTAGGCATAATATGGAAAAGAAACCATAACAAAAGGAAATGAAACCATATCGAAAGGAAATGAAATAGAGCTGCAAAATATGGTTACATTATACCATGCTATGTGTAACATATAACTACATATCTAATTAATACAAAAGACTCATCATTGTGTAAAAATAAGAAATTTCAAATTGATACATCCAGCTGATAGCGGTATGTAAAACACATAAATAAAGTAATTGGATGCCATGTACAAATCTAGGGGAGAGAGACTGGGAAGCAGATATAGGAAGGGAAGTGGGGAAAGATTGAGAGGTGATGGCAAAAATGGTAACATGCCTTCACTTCCGTTGGGGAGGAGATGGGTTGAGGATAAGATATTTGGTCAAAATGAAATTTGGAACTATCGCTACCCTTTTAATCTTGCATAAGAGAAGCTATTCATGTAGAAACTGTGTGGTGAACCTTTAATGTTAGAGAACATACAGACAAGGTATCTTTTAAGAATCTATTTGGGAGCTAAAAGCCTGGCCTTGGAGACGAAGGCCTGTGCTGAGAACAGCCACGTCCCTGGGTGGGGCTCAGCCTGTGGAATAGCACACAATGACTACGTGTGTGTGTATGAGGGGGGAAGCACAGGCAAAAATGAGGAATCAGGCAGATTTTGTGGGTGAGAGAGAGAAGTAGAGTAGGTGAAGAAGAAGGGAGAGAGAAGTAGAGTAGGTGAAGAAGAAGGGAGAGAGAAGTAGAGTAGGTGAAGAAGAAGGGAGAGAGAAGTAGAGTAGGTGAAGAAGAAGTAGGGAGGAAAATACTCATTATGGCCTCAGGGAAAATGCTCAGCATGAGCCCTGTGGAACGCCTGTGCTTACACTACTCATCGCAGAAAGCCTCCAAAATTATTCTAACACCTTACACAAACTTTCCTTAAAGGAATTTTTTGTATGGAGATCCTGGCCTGGTAGCTGGTGAATTGATTTCCTGAGCAGCTGCTTAGATCAGGGGTATCTACCTGACCTCCTGATCTATGAAGCTATCTATGGTCAGCAATCTACAGAAGAAATTTCTGGATCCAGCATCTGCTCGTTCCATGTAAGATAGGGAGACTGGGCAGCTCGTAGATGCCCCCATTTGAGGGAAGCAAAACAAAAGCAGGAAGTAGCGGGTAAGAAGGAAGAGTCACAGGTACGAGTAAGGCGATGTCCCAGCTGGGCAGGCGCTATGGGGAGGCAGGTACCACAGCAAGCTGACCACTATCTAGAGATGGAAGTCAAGGGTCAGGACAAGGTGGAGCTGCCCTTGCTCTGCTACCAGACCAGCCAAGCACTAGCATATACAGAGGTGGAGGACAGCTGTCAGAAGCATCTAACACCCGAGGTGAGGCCAATAGGCAGGTGACTAGAGGCCCTTGTCCTTTTAGACATCCCGGGTTCCAAGAGGTTCCAGTTGCTGCCCAGTCACTTTTGAGTTCTATCTTCTTACAAAGAGACATAAAATTCCTTAAACTATAGGCTTTGAAACCAGATTATCTGAATTTTTAAAATCATGATTCTACTAATGTATCAGTTTAGTTATCTAGAGCATGGGTCAGTAATAAAAGAAATCCACTAATTTTAAAGGCTCAAAACAATAAAATTTTGTTTCTTGCCTCTGTTGCGCATCCCTTGAGCACCCACCGAGGCGCTGTGCTCCGTCACACCTCTAGGTTGATGACGTCACCACCACCCATAGAGTGTGGGAAAACCCTCTTGAAGTGGACACCCGCGCTTCACGCTTCAGCCTCTGATGACCTACATCACTTCTCACATTTCATTAGCCACAGTAAGTTGCAATGCACAATTCTAAAGGTCAGGGAGGTGCAATACTTCCTTGTATCTCCAAAGTGGAAAGCCTGCATATTCACGGAGCCCATCCAGAAAGCTACCGCAGTTACCATTTGCTGTGTGAGTTGGAGCAAGTTTCTTAACTTCTATGTGTCTTTTTCCTCAGGTAACTGGGTAATTGTAAAACCTCATACGTTGCTGTGAGAAATAAATGCAAGCGTATAGCAGTGTTTAACACAGTGTATGACTCAGTAAATTTCCAATCATGATTGGTTTATTATAAGTAGAAATTAAGGAATCCCTACTACCTGAAGTAACTGAACTTTCTCTTACACCATGGGACCTCGTTCCTCAGTACAGGGCAGGCTAAACTCTCTCTGCTGAGCTATGCATCTTCAGAATGTCAAGAAGTTATCTCCAGGAATCTATGGCATTGAAGGAGTTTCTGGGCAGTAAATCAAAAGTGGAGCTGGAATTTTTTAATGGGTCATGCACTGCACCAAGGAAGAGTGCCGTGTAATCTGGGGAGCTACAGTTTGGGCAGAGGGTGAGCACAGCAGGAGACATCACTCCGAGAAGTGTATCGCTAAAGCTTACTCAGTGCCAGAGACAGAGACCCGGGATGTCCATGACGTGGATACAGAGGGATGAGCAGGAGGCAGACAAGCAGATGGGAGTTATTTCTAAAAGGAGCAGCAAAAAGTTGTGGGAGGAGAATGCTATAGGCAAGGGAAGAGCTGGAGCTACAGGTTGGAGTACAGTTCAGGAATCCTAAAGAGAAAAATATGTTATCTTGGGGAGAATGAAATTCTTAAGAAAGAAAGTCCCAGAAGGACTTCCTATTTTTCATGCCCAAAGTTGCAAAATAAAACATCATCTTAAAAATCTGAGGGGCTGGGGATTCAGCTCAGCGGCACAGCACCTGCCTGGCAAGCACAAGGTTGTGAGTTCGATTCCTGGTACCAGAAAACAACAACAACAACAACAAAAATTAAAAATCTGAAAATAGTTTTCAAGTGACAGAAGACTAACTTTGGGCTGGTTTATTATACAGGAAGGGGACTGCATTGGCTCATATAGTTGGGAAGTCCAAGATAGGGTAGGACCTCACCCAGAGCTGCATCTGGGTACTCTGTGAGCATCATCAATACCACTTATTTCCTTAAATTTTGATTTGTAGGTGTTGGTTTTATTCTCAAGTAAATTCTTCCCTTCCGGCGTCATTATGGTAGGTAGGACCTGTGGACTTATAGCCTGAGTTGCCATTACTCTTGTTAAAAAACAATCCCTTCCTCTCCCTCTCCAGAAAGAGTTCAAGAACTTTCTCCTATTGCTAGCTGTAAAATCCAGATGAGATTTTCTGATTGGATAGGTGTGACCCCTTCTTGACCATTTCTGATTGGATGGGTTTGTGTCACATGACTGTTTCTGATTGGACTGGCTTGGATGACGTGACTATCCTTGGACCAGGAAATGACATAAGCAGAATGAAAACTGAGTGATTCCCACAGGAAAATGGTGGTACTTGAAGATGGAGCTAGAATCGGGGGCAGGCAGGCAGGCAGGAAAGTGTATGAATGATTTCTTGCACTATTTTTATGTGCTGTAGGGACAGCCGTAGGCTTCATCTGCATACTGCTTTTACTAGCGTGCAGGAATGACTTTTAACCTAGAACCCTTGCTGTCCTGTAGTCACAGTATCCCACACTTGTATCAAGGAACTTGGTTTTCTCTGCCCAGCTCTTTGGACTCCCAGGGGAGCCTAAACCTATCCTTCAATCCAAGAGCAATCTCCAAGAGTTGGAGTTTCACTCTTCACTTGATCCATGCCCTTAAATCCTCCCCTAAGCTACTGCCTGGAGTCTTGCTCTGTGTTAGATGACCCAGAACTGAGATGCCAAGCCACATGAGATTGACTTCTTTCACTCAGACTGGAACTTCAAAGGCAAAAATCCAATGTTACATAGAAATAAGTCTTAACACGTCTCTCAGAGAATGAGGGTTTTTCTATTGTGGTGGATCAAAGATGACACAGATGAAGCTGTGCGAAATCTGACGTGAAATAATACACGTCTTCTTCATTTGGCAAGCTCTACTAGTTCCACAAGGCCTATCTCTCATCCCAAACCACTGCCAACTTCCTCAGAAGCAATAAGTTGCTTCCCTTTACCCTGTCCCCAGAATTAATACCTCAGATCAGTTGCAGCACCTGGGTTTCATGGGGGTCAGTCTTGCTTTCCTTTTGTGCCTAATTTATTAATTTATTCATTGTTTGCTGATTTATTTATAACCTGGGCCCTTTCATGGAGCTACAACCTTTTGAAAAACTGTTCTATATTATTTAGAGACAGGGTCGTGCCAATTTCCAAATGTGCACCACTACATCCCTCGCCAGTCTTTCTTATTTATTTCGGTATGACTGGCTCTTAGATGGTAGATAGGCATTTAATAAAAGTGGTAATGGATCGGTGAACAAATTGTTTGTGCGGATTGAGACGGAAGAAACATTAGGAATTAGTAAAAGCCAGTGAATATACAGATGACAAAACTGCCAAACAGTGATGTCATGTAACATACCCTAAAACACACAGAACATTTGAAGGGGTGTGAAAAAGTGTGGAGGTTTTCGGTCCAGAGCTCCTTGAATTACAGTTCTGCCCCACAGGGGGCGCTTAGTCTTGGAACTTTATGTGTGTTATTTCACTCATTCTCCCGATAAGTCCTGTTTTTAGCGATGAGAAAGCAAAGGATCAGCAGAAGGATTCCAGAAGCATTTTCCCAGCTCCGTGAATGCTTAGAGTATTGATCACCCAACCTCTGTCTTCCTGTTGGTGGGAAAACTCTGTACAGCCCCTGGAATCCAGCCTACCTTGCAGACCACGCCTCCTTTCCTGTCTCACTCCTCCCCAGGCGGCAGGCCCAGGAACCTGAAATAGGAACACTGAAATATATCCCAGTATGGTGGTGCCTGGAGCCTAGAAACCTACTTTCGGCTGCCAAAGAGAACAGGAAGGCTCTGGAAGTTCACAGGACAGATTCTTTCATAGTGGTGAGGAAGAGGCAGCTCCCTCTGGCAACCAGCCCCTGGCACGCGGAATCCACAGATGCCAGCCCAGGCCTGTGAGAAACAGAGAAAGAATAAGGGGACATTCCCCAGGATATAAATGCGTTATATCAAAAATTTGCATAAAATGTCTTATTTTTTCTGCAAACTCAGTAACATAGGCAAAATATAGTAATAACATCTCACACATTACCTGCCATATGTGTAATATATATAATCACACTGGATCCTTAAAACAACCTTACAAGTAAAGTACTATAATTATCCCCACTTTAGTGATGAAAAAAATGAGTCATACTATGGTTAAACTACTTGCCTAAAGTCACCTGCTTAGGAACTGGCAGAGCAGATGGTAGAACCCAGACAGTGTGACTGACTAGGCCTGCATACATAGCCACTAAATGAAAGTATCTTACAATAACATCAGGATATCTGAGGTTATATCCATTTTTGGGATCTCTCTAACTGTATGATTCTATATAAGTCTTCTTTTCCTTACCTGTAAAATGAAGCCAAAAATGTTTACCTGATAAGTTATATTATTACCAAAAGAGATTACAAAGATAAACATGTATTATGAAATCTAATTTTTCATAGGTAGCATAAGAAGCTTTGGAATGAACATGTTTCAAATATAATCTTAATTTACTAAGTGCCAGACATCAAGCTATTTAAACTTCCACGAACCTTGAAATTAGAGATGAACATTTTTCTTTGCTAAATAATTTTAATCTGTTAAAGAACTGAGTGAAAATCATTACTTGTTAAGACTGTGACAAATATTGGTGAAGACCATGTGAAGACACTAGTGTAGAGACCAGCATAGAGTCAGCTCACAGAGATGATGGTTTCTATTTTTCCCCTTTGCCATTTTATTGCCCATAACTTTTTCAATTACTGAGCCTGAATTTGACAAGGGAAGGCTCTAATTCTGACTCCAAGCTGTCAGATGTAGGCTAGAAAGTGGGAAGCTGGTTCAAAGATAATAACATTGTGAAAGTATAGATACATTCATAGAGATAATATGGGGATTCAGACTCTGAGGGGTACACGTGTAAATGGCATTCATCGCAAATATTCTAAAATTAGGAGCTGCTTAAGGCAAAGAGCATTGAGTAAACTGATCTGGAGACGCTTTGCTTAGCTTTTGTCATTTCTAGAGCATCAGAGACTGCCTTAAAGGTAGAAAGGACTACCTATCGTCATGGGCAATGACCAACAGGGCTGAGTTGCAATTTCAGTATACAACAGCAGGTGTCAGTGTCATCTAATTTCAATTTCATGAAAATGCACTACCTGCCAATATGTTCGTTCTGGGTGATAAACTAATTTTAAGTTCACATAAGCCAGTAAAACTTTCACATGATAACAGGAGCCACTGTACCTCAAATTCAAAACTTTTTTATTACATTAAAAGACACATTATCATTAATGTCCTTCAAAATACTTCCCCTCCCTTCAAACACA
>NW_004955493.1:4758960-4796159 GCF_000276665.1 Chinchilla lanigera | reverse complement strand
TCCTTTCCCTAGCAGTTTCATTCCCTTTCACTTTCCACTTTCTGAAGCAGTTCGGGAAGTGCTCCTTCTTGAGTGAGGCAGTTGCCCTGTTGTGGCTGCCTGGATGTCTTAAATCAATGCAAAATGTTAAGCCTTCATGGTCATCTTGACTTTGGTGAAGAGTGAGAAGTGTCATGGTACAAAATCCAGGGAATATTTGAATGAGAGCGCACTATAATGTTTTCATGAGCCTTCCTTTCCCTGGGGTGGTACTTGGGAGCAGAATTCATCATTTTTTTGCCTTTAATTTCATAACTTATCTTACTTTTTTATTTTTTAGTTTATGTGAAAATTAAACAAAATATCTTAATAAAATAATAAAATAATAAGAATAGTTAATACATCATGCATTATTATCATCAAAGTAGTTACTGATTAAAAGATCTAGATGAAAAAGATACTTACAGCCAAGTGTGGTGGTGCATACATGTAATCCCAGCTCTCAGGAGGCAGAGGAAGGAGGATCATTGCAAGTTTGAGACCAGCCTAGGCTACAAAGTGAGCTCAAGGCCAGCCTGAACTGAATAGCAAGACCCTGTCTCAAAAACACTAAAAAGGATTTTTACCAAAAAGAAACACACAATAGAACAAAATTTTCTTTTCAATGAACTAAGATAAACAAAGATAAACTTGAGGCATTTGTAGGTAAATAGGTACAACTTGACAATATAACATTAAGTGAAACAAGTCAGACATACAAGCTTAAATATGACATGGTTGCTCTTAGATGAGCTAATCAAGATAGATGATAGCTAGACACATAGATAGATAGATGATAGATAGATGGCAAAATAGAAGATAGATAAATAGGAGGTAGGTAGTTCAAATAATTCCTGAAATTATCTGCTCCACTCTATACCAATATTTGTAATCACTCCTTGTGAAAACATGAAAATGGACTTCCAGAACTGCTTTAGAAATCTGTATTAATTGCTAAACAAAATGTGTAACCTATAGTAAGCTTTTAGTAAGTGTTGACTGTTACGTGTGCCTATAAATTAAGCCTGTTTTTGCAGGCAGAAAATCCGTGATGGCAAAGCTATGGCACATGTGTGGCGGTGGCCTGTTTGTTATCCCTGAAACCTCTGAAAGGTTGCCATCACTGGTCTAAAAGAACAATAGTCATCAGAATTTTTTGTTCGTTTGTTTTATTAGCTTTTAGTGTTATCTAATATTACGCAGCAGGTGTTTACTATTTGTATCAAATAATTACTGAAGGCAGAATACGCAACTGACAAAGAGTCGTGTTTTTGAAAAATGGTAGCATAAATGTGAAGAGAGGACCTCAGAAGTATGTCATTTAATCTCATCTAGACCAGGATAACTTCTCCAAGACTTAGGGCTCTGTATTTCTTCTTAGAGTACCTCTGCAACATCAGGACCTTTACTTCTTTACCCTCTCTTACAGAACTTTGGATGAAGTCAAACTTATCACCAGGGCCCGCAAAGGCTGAGATTAAAAATAAGCTTTGGATCCAGAGGGAAAAATGTGTGCTAACCAAACTCACAGCGTTATGGTATTTAAAGGGAGAAGGCAATAATAATAAAACAACCAATAAAATAACAAAGTTATAGATAATAAGCCAACAATGGAAATAAAATAGAATCATAAAAATCCAACTAATTAAAAAGAAGGCAGTACGAGATAAAATGAAACAAAGAACATGACTCAGTAGGAAAATAGCAGTATGATATGGTTAAGCATTACCCTACTGTGACAGTATGACATATATATTTTGGTTCTTGACTGTGGCTTGTAATTCCCTCTCCAAATTGTACTATAAACACTATAGGCCACCCTTACCTTTTTGTTTTGGAGCTGGTTATGAGAAAATTCTGTCTGCTTGATAGGAGGTCAAAGACTTCTCATTCCCAAGGATCCCTTTTCCTTACCCTGGAGGAAGGAATGTTCATAGAGAGGCCAGGGGAAATCTAAACCAATAGGTTTGCTGAAATTCCCACTCTGTTAGCCTTAGATCACTCTCTTTGTCTGATCATATTTTGACATGGTTGTCCAGGCTGTAATAATGCCTTTGGATTAAACTCCAATGAAGTCCTGAGAGAATAGGGTTCAGATGCACATGGAAAGCTTAGCAGGTGGAGGTTTTTGAAGGACTGCCCTCCTAGAGATGGGATGGAAGGCCCATGCCCTTTTTTCTATACCTTACTCTATGCACCTCTCCATCTATTTTTAAAAATATTTTTTATAATAAATCAGTAAATCTGAGTCAGTGTTTCCCTGGGGTCCAAGAGATGGTCACACAAATGAATCAAATCCAAGGAAGGGTTTGCAGGAACCCTGATTTATAGCCAGTCAGTCAGAAGCCCAGGGGAAACATGGAGACTGCCTTGGTGTCTAAAGCAGAGGGAATAATTTAGAGACTGAGCCCTCACCCTGTAGAATTTGTTGCTACCTCCAGGTGGATAGTGACTGAGGTGAAGTAGCAGACACACATCCAGCTGGTATCCACTGCAAAACTGATGTCCACTTGCTGGTGGGGAGAAATTCCCACGTAGCTGATGTCAGAAATCTGTGCTGATTGTGATATGAGTGTAAAGCAAACAACAAAACACGTTATTTCTCCTTAGTGGCACATGTCAGTAATAACATTAAGTGTTAATTGCATAACTGTTGAAGTTAAAATGCCCAAGATTGTCAGATTTAAGAAGCAAATCCCAATTATGCTTTTCCCACAAGAATATACTTCAACAGTAAAGATACAACTGGTTAGGGTTAAAGGGTGTAAAACAAGATACATTGTATCAATACTAATCCAACAGATCTGGCATGGTTATACTAATGTCAGACAAATATGTTTTAGAGCAGAGAATATTACCAATGATAAAAAGACAATTTCTTAATGAAAGAAAAATGAGTGCACAAAAGGACATAATAATCCCAAATTCTAATGACACTAAAAACAGAGGTTCAAAATGTGTAAAGCAAAAATGAGTAGAACTGTCATACAATTGGATAAAAAAAGGCTATGATTAGATATCTTAATACTCTTAATAATTGACAGGAAAATTAGAGAGGAAATTAGAAAACTAAAAAAGATTTGAACGATGCTACCCACAAACTAATTAACCTTTATAGAACACTCCACACAACAATATCAGACTATGCACTCCTTTCAAGGACACATGTAACATTTACTACCATGAACCATGTTCTAGGTCACAGAAAATCTCAATACATTTAAAGAACTTAAATTATAGATAATAATGTATTGTGCACTTCAAAAACCTGGATGAACAGATAGATGTATATTTAACCTGACTTGAACAATGCATGATGTGAAATATATGGAAATATTACATGATATTCCATTATTGGGTCTAGTTTTTGTGTTTTCATGTATCAGTTAAGAGAAATAACCAAATGACAGTAAATTCACTTTTGGCAAATAGTAGAGTAAATCTGCAATGTAAAATTTATATATGAAAAAGTATAAATAAATAATAAATGAATAAATAAATCATACAAAGTGTATTCTCTGACCACAATGGGGCTCAGCCAGAAATCAGTAACTAAAGGATTCATGAAAATCCCAGTATATTTAAAAGTTAAGCTGTATACTTTTAAACAATAGGGCTGGGGATATAGCTTACTGACACAGTACCTGTCTGGCAAGGGCAAGGTTCTGAGTTTGGTTTGTGGTATATAAAAAAAAAAAGTACAAAAAAATCAGCTACACTTTTAAACAATATATGTGTTAAAGAAGAAGTTAAAAGTATTTTTAAGTGAATCAAATGAAAATGCAAACTATAACATTTTGTAAGATGTCCCCAAAGCAGAATTTAGGGAAATTTTTATAGCATGAATTCATGTATAAGAAAAATAGAAAGGTCTCCAGTCAATGACTTTTGCTTCCTTTTCGAAGAGTAAGAAAAAGAGTTGGAATTAAATGCAAAGAGAAAAGGACAAAATAAAGAACACAACAAAAAATAATGCACTGGGAACACCAAAAAATGAAACAGTAAATCAATAAAACCAAAAACTGGTTTTTAGAGGAGATCAATACAATTGATCTACCTTATAGTATAAAAAAAATCGAGAGCACAAATAATCAATATCAGCATGGAAAGAGATTCTATCACAAAATTCTACCACTGTTAAAAGGATACTAATGCAATATTATAAACAGCTTCATGCCAACATATTTGTCAATATAGATGAAATGGATAAATGGCTGGTAAGACACAAACAACCAAATCACTCTGAAGAAGAAATTGCCAACTTGAATTAACTTTGTGCCTTTTTAAAACATTAAATTTTTAGTTAAAAACCATCCCCCCAAAAAACTCCAAGTCTCGGATGGGGTTTTGTTTATTTGTGGGGTTTTAAAACATCCCCTGCCCAACACTTGGTATGTGTACATTGTTGCTGGTTGGTTGGTTATTTAAGAAAATAATAAGTTAAGGATGATTTTAGCTTCCTGACATAAAACAACAGCGAGTGAATAGCAATACTTCTCAGTGAAAAGGTGGAATCCCAGACAGAGCTAGATTTGGATGCTTATCTGCAAATTTACTTGATAAGAGCTGGAAATGCAGAAATATGTGCAAAAGGATGGGAAAGGGCAAATTTACATCATCTGAATCTCTTCACCCTCTTCCTCGCTCCTCACATTTTAATATCGTGTTTTGTAGAAAACATCCCCCCCCTCCGAGCCAGTACACTTCGGTTTCTTAGTTGCCCAGGTAACAGGTCCTGTTCCAGTTCTGGTTGCCCCTGTCTCTTAGAAACAGTTGGTCACTATGATGCACATTGTATAAACCATCTCCAGCTGACAAGCCATCCTGCCTCTGTACTTCCTGCTTGCTGATCTCATATAAGCCCTAGAGCACCAGAGATCAGGGCCTGATACTTTGGAAATGATCCTGACTGGTGTCCATTGATGTAAATAAATCTGTCTCCAAATCCTGGGTGTCCCTTCGGTATTTTTGCTTGCCATTGAAGTTTGGCCCTCAGTTATTTTGATTCCAAGTCACCTTGTCCGCTCCACTTCTACAAGCCGCAGTGACTTTTGCGTGGGCACAGAGACAGAAGCACCATCTAAAACCGTAGCAGGCAATCAGCATCAGTCCTTTAAGCCCATACTTTAAGGATCTTGGGAAATTCAAGTGGAAAAACCAACTGAGGCAACTAACCTGAAATGAAGAACACATGTAGTTTCTCAATAATTTTCAAAAATAAGTCTTGAGCTGTGAATCTCGGACTCTGGCATGAAGCTCCGTGTCCTTGGCTTCATGTATTTTGCTCTCAAATACTGCTTATCTGTTCAGGAACTTCTGTTGGCAGAAAGGTTAGTGACAGTGGATGGGCAACTGTATAAAATATTGGCCGATTTTCAAACATGAAGGTGATAAATGAACAGATTTTCCCCCAGATTGCTGAGCAAACATCAGCAGAGCAAACTAATGTAAAGATATAATCATGATTAATCTCTTGATTAAAATAATTAATCTTGGTTAATTCTGCATTTAATCATTTCTTTTTATCAATGTCTAACATGCAGCTTTATAGAAATATTCATTTAGGCTAATGGATATTTCATTCCTCCAATTAGTCTATTTATTCTGAGTTTCTAAATGCCTCAAATTCCAGCTCTTTCATTTGGGGGAAACTTCAATCATATTATCAGAGCTCTAGGCACAATATTCTTTTTGTATCTAAGAAAAGTTCTTACAATGTTTGGTGAAGGACAAAAAGAGAGAATCAATTTCCTTCAGGGCCTGAAGGAGGGTATCTAAGTGACCTTTATCAAATATTTGCTTGGGGATTCAGAGTTTAACTCTGGCCACTAATAGCTTGTCATGGTAACAATGACATCATGCATTTGATTGGAACTTGTAATTCATTCTTTCCTATCAATATCAACTATCTGACAATTCCTGGTAAAACGTAGAATTACCTTTCCCATTTCATTGATGGGAAGGCAGAAGTCTAGAAAGGCTAGGGGCTTGTGACAATTTATATGGTTTACAATAAAGCAGCACTGGATCATAGCTTCTCAGAATCCCCATACTCTTTCCGAGTTTGAGTACTTTTACAGAAAAAAAAAGTGACCTAGGGGAAGGTTAAGGGCTATAAATTCTTGCGGGGCACACTGAGCAAGGCTGAAGAAGCCTTTCCAGGACTCTGTGAAGAAGCAGTAGGTCACTCATGCCTCTGATTCTTGGTTCATCCATTCTCAAATTGTTTTTCAAGTGTCTGTGCTATGTTAAATACTGTTCCAGGAGTGAGGGATACACCGGGGAACAGCCAGAAAGGTCTAATACTGTGACTTCCAATCATAGCAAGACCATAGGGATTTCAAATATAGTGCCAGTGCCACTGTAGCAAGCTCATCCCATCCAGGACTGCGGGAGAGAGATTTAGGGAAGAGGGGTAGAAAAGAGAGGGAATGCTTGGGTTGGGGACAGGTCTGTGGGAGACACAGCCACCCCTCTTAGTCATTTGCAGTATCATCACCTACTCTTTGTTCTACCTAGACATATTTGGTCTTCTTACTCTCTCTCTCTCTCTCTCTCTCTCTCTCCCCCTCTCTCTCTCTCCCTCTCTGTCTCTGTCTCTGTCTCTGTCTCTCTCTCTCTCTCTCTGTCTCTGTCTCTCTCTCTCCCTCTTTCTCTGTCTACACACACACACGAAGATATTTTTATTTTCCTATTGCTGGACACAGGACAAAACACCCACAATTTGAAGGAGAGGTTAATCTTGGCTTCTGATTTCCATCCATGACTGTCTGGTTCCAAGGCAGAAGCAGCATGCAGAGGGAGCTGGCAGACAAAAAGTTGCTCATATCATGGTGCTTCTTCACAGGAGAGAAAAGGGAGGAGCCAGGGACAAGAGTACATCCTTTCAGATCACACACCCATGACCCACCTCCACCAAGGCCCCACCTCGCAACAGCACATTCAGCTATGGAACTCATCACTAGAGAATCCACTGAGGAGTATAGCCCCCACCCCCATCCAGTGAGACATGAGGGGGTGCATTCTGAGACTGAAGCTGTAATAGAAGGTCAGGCTCAGTGGTACATACACTGTGTCTTATTTCTTGTTATAATCTCAGAACGTGAAGCAGAACCTGGTTCATCAGGCACTGGAAAGTCCCTGCTGAATGAGTGACAGGGAGAGGGTAGGATTTGGGTGACGCTAATACTGACCGAGACCTTACACACACCAGACTCAGTACTTGTGCTTTACAATCACTCTTTCATTTCGTCCTCACAGTGCTCATTGTCACCCCCATTTTACAGATAAGGAAACTGAGGCACAGACAAGCACGTAGCCAGCAGATTCAAGGTCGCAGAACTGCCATGTGGCATGATCTCAGGGCTGTACTCTTGACTACTATGCCCTTTGGTCCTGTGTAGCAGCTATGAGACCTTCAGCAGGCTCCATCCTCTTGGCAGTGTCCTTGGGTGCTAGACGGTCCCCAAGAGACCTACTTGCTCAGAGCTTCTCCACCTTGCTGGGTAACCATTGCCTTAGGACATTGCAACTGCCTTGGATTTTGATGTATTTTCTATGTGTGTGGATTGCAGCAGACACAAAACAAATTCATTATGTGATGAATCCCTCGCTTATTTCTTTTGATTTTCGTTTCTTTAGTGAGCGTTGAGAGCAATGGTGTGTAGCTAAGAAGGGAAGCTGCGCCTGTCGCTCTTCTCCAACTCCTTCAGGAGCGTCTCGTCTTCCTTGCTCTGAGCAGCCCCAGGACCCTAAGAGCACCCCCTGCAGGACAGAGATGGGACTGAGAAGAGTAACGCAGCCTAGAACCGAGTCACACTGATATGTGTGTTCCCTGACATGACTTTGACTCTATCCAGCCCCTTCGATAGGTTAGTGAGAAATCTAAGCCTCAGAGAGGGAGAATGGCTTATTCAGGGTCGCACAACACTTTTAATGGATGCCTAATACAAGCCAGTGTGTCGGGCCTGCCTTCAGTACTGTGAGGCATCCATGCAGAATTATATCTGACACTTTTTCCCTTACTGTCTTGCATCTGACACTTTGCTCCCCTGTATTACAGTTTGGACATCAGCCGCTCTGAAACCTTCTTTTCCCTCCCCTGAACCTGCCCTTGCTCGGATCTCTCCTTTGGATTTCAGATGTTGTGGGGCTTAGTCCCTCATCTTTACTCTTACAGTGAGGCACAAAGTTTATAATGCAATTATAAAATAGATTTCAATATAGTTTCAACACTTGACACAAACCTATTGCCCTAGTTCATTTTACTGCCACGGTGTAATGTCCACACAGTGTGATTGAAGAATATGGTAGATGGTGAATTTTTTTTTTTTTTTGGTTTTTCTCTGGTACCGGGAACTGAACTCACGACCTTGAGCTTGCCAGGCAGGCGCTTTGCCACTGAGCTAAATCCCCAGCCCCGGCAGATGGTGAATTTTGAAAACTTATTCTAATAAAAGGCACATTACTGTTAACCCTCCTCAAAATACCTCCCTCACTTCTAACGCACTTATCCCGTCATCCTTGCCACTTTCCGAAGCAGGTCTGGAAGCCCTTTTCATGATTATCACTTCAAGGTGATCGCATACATGGTGACTGCTCCTGCTGAGTTCCATCTAATGGAAAGACAGGCTCATTGAAACATCATAGTGTGTCATCCGGCAGATCTGGCACCATGTGACTTCTGGCTCTGCCTCAAAGTTAAAACCACCAGAAAAGGCAATCATTTTGAATTGAGACAGCAACAACAGGGCCAGTAGAGGCACTCATGAAAGAGTGCTTCCAGACTTGCTACAATGGAGTATTACTCTGCCATAAAGAAGGATAAGCTTAAGATATTTCTAGGTAAATGGATGAACCTTGAGGCCATAATCTTAAGTTAAATAAATTGGACATACGTATGTAAATATTGCATTGTCTGTCTGGTGTGAGAAACTGAAAGTGTAAATAAGAACTAAAACATATAGTAGATATTGTGAAAAAGGAAGAAAATGTTCAGTGGGAAGGGGAATTAGTGAGTGGGAGGAGGAAGGAAGGAAGGGGAAAGGAGTTAAAGAGAATAAAACCAAAAAACAGAATCAAAACTTTTGTAAAGAAAGAGGAGAAGGGGGTTGAAGGGAAGGGAGGGAAAGGGGGAAACAAGAAGAATCAAGATATATCATGTACGGGTACAAATCCCACATATTGAATGTTATCATGATGTACATCTAAAGTGTACTGGTAAAATAAATTATTTAAAAAATTGCCTAGCATCGGCCCTCTAGCTCTACACAGCCCTCATCCCTTGGTCATCCAAGCTGAGGGTTTTGCCAGTTAAACCATTCACACTAAGAATTACGCATCCTTTGATGGTGTGGAAGAAACCACCTGACTTGACGCTGGACTTCTGCAGGGAGGGGAACCAAAGCCCTGAAAGGCGATGGGAATGCCTCAGCGCAGACAGCTGGGAATGGCGTCGTCGGGATTGGAGCCCCCTTTGTCTCTCTAGCTCTAGTTTCCTTTTAACCATGTCCATCCATTCTCAAGAAGATCTCTGGACATTGAGGCCCTCTTTTAGTCTTGTTTGTCTGATTTGACAAAATACCTGAGACTGGGTAATTTATAAAGAGCAGGAACTTCTCTCCCATAGTTCTGGAGAATGGGAAGTCCAAGTTCACAGCACTAGAATATTTGGTGTCTGTTAAGGGACCAGCCTCTGTCTCCAAGATGGCACCAGAGGGCAAGGGCACTGCGTCCCTCACAGGGTAGAAGGCAGAAGGGCAGGAGAGTTGAATGCTGCCTAAGCCTCTTATAAGGGCCCTAATCCCATCCACTCATGAGGGAGGAGCTCCCATGGCCTGATAACTGCTTGATGCTATCACCTGAACTTTGGAAACACATTTAACCATCACACTCTCTGAAAGCTCCTTGGGGCACACTTCATCAATGCCCAACCCCACTGGGCAGGACCCTCCCCTGTCTTCAAGGACTCAGAAGCCAGCCAGAGTCTGACTTTGTTGACTGTTGCCATGGGAAGGTATCTACCCTTCACAGCCACTGCACAGAGCTCAGCAGAAACCTACGACAGCCCTCTGGGGAGCATGCTTTTCCTCCATCTGAAGGTGGGGAGCCTCAGAGGAGCGAGGCAGAGGGAAGCATCCAAGGAAACAAGGTTTGCCGGTGGGAAATGTGAAGGGGTCTGACTCCACAGTCTATGTGGATTCTTTCCAGGGCATCAGTTTTCCTTTTACAGGACCAAAAATTTCAAGAGATAGGGAGTGAGATGCTCCCTGCCTAGGTGGTATCTTAGAATAGTAACTCCTCAGGGTAACCCTTATTCTGAACAGGGTTTGATGAAATGGGACAGGAGACAAATAAGTTCACTTGCAGCACGTGTATTTATTCACCTATTCAACATGTGTCTTTGTTTTGTTTTATTTTGGTACTAGAGATTGAATGCACATGCTAGGCAAATGCTCTACCACTGAGGTACAACCCCAGCCTTTTTATTTACTTTCTTTTGTTTTTATTTATTTTCTTGAGACACCATCTTGCTAAGTTGCCCAGGCCAGTTTGAACTTGAAATCCTCCTACCTCAGCCTCCCAAGTAGCTGGAGTTGTGGGCGTGCACCACCAGGCTTGGCTAACACATTTTTAAGAGAACTTACCAAGGGCCAGTCCTGAGTCAGGATAGAACACAGACAAATTGTGTGACGTGGCAACAAGTTTCAAGCTTTTTAAGCCCCAGCTGAGTGTTCTTGTAGATTCTTTTTCTTTTTTGCTTGTCTGTTTCAGCTCTTTGGAATTCAACTCTTCTGTGTGGTCAATACAAAATAAGGGACCTAGTGCTTCCAAAACTTTGGTGGAAGGTAGTCTCTCTCCAAAAACTAACTACAAATAGTTCAGTTCCAGTCCTTAGGACATCTCTTTTCCCCACCCTCGCCATTGGATACGGTGGGTACCCTGGACCAAGATAGGCTGTGGCTCAAGTGAAGGCCTAAGTAGCTGCCTACCCACATTTAAAGCAATCAACTTCAGATTTTTCCTAAGCTGGGCTAAAGGAGTCTTAGAGCTGCCTTGTGATATACAGTTCACTGAAATTCTGCCTCTGGGGCAAAATCATTGTAACAGTGGTTTTTAACCCCAACTGATCTTCGGAATCATTAGGAATGAAATAAGGACAGGCATCTTGTTCTGCTCCCAGAGACCCTGTTTCAAAAGGTCTGATTAATGGCAAGACCCACCCAGGGTTGGTATAACTTTGCTTAGAGTAATATGATGAGTGATTTTTCTTGGGGCTGCCTTTCTTGTGCCCTGCTTTTGCTGGAGGTAGTAACTTTTTTTTTTTTTTTTGGTGATGTTTTGTTTATCCAGCACTGGGAATTGAACTCATGACCTTGCCCTTGCCAGGCAGGCACTGTGCCACTGAGCTAAATCCCCAGCCCCATGTCCATCTTTTGGAAAGTAGATAGCTAGATGAGGATTTAGCATTGGTCCTGAGACCATCACCATCATGGAGGTTTTAAGCGGGACCCACAAATCTTCAACAAATCCCATCCTAAGAACTTCATGTGTTTTTCGAAGGCATTAGGACTCAGGAAGGAAAAGATAGGTTGGAAAATTTTATTGTGGCATTAACTTCCTCTCCTGCTCACCCCCAGGAACTCAGATTTTAAAGGTTGGCTCTTCCTGCTGCAGAGATGTCTCCAGTGAGACAGCTTCTTCTGGTGAGGCATGGGAATCAGAATACTTGGTTCAGTTCCTCCACGGAGCAGATTGGTGATGCTCTCCTCTCTGGGGAGGAAGAGGCGCACCGATGCCTTTGGGAGGCAGAAGATTGCTCAGGAGCCATCCTGCCTCTTTAACTCCAGATGCACTTGGCACTGTTCCACCAGAACACAGTCCTAAAGTCTGCTGGTCTGCCTGAAATTGGCGTCTTTTAATTAGTCTCAGAGCCCTCCTTGTTCAGGAGGCATAATTTTAACTTTGAGAGCCATCAGACAAAGTAGAAGTGGAGTATCATTGGTGTCTAGATGCAGGCCAGCTGTGCTGTGGAGGTAACTGGGCTCTGACGGCTGGAGTTCTCAGGCAGAGAGGAAGCGGAATGGAACACGTGTGTCATTTACAATATCGAAACTGGATTCCTCCTGGCTGGGGATCCGTCACCCTGTGGAGTCAGATCAATGTTCAGAGCATGAGGCAAACTCATGCTGGGTCTTTACTCAGGCCCCTCCCCGTGGCTTTTGACAGTCAGTTGTTTAATCAATAAACAATTATTGGGCACCCCGTTGTATTCTGGGATTTGTGAGATTTGTTTATTGTTGCTCTGTTTAAATTATGCATGGGGCATTGTCTAGGTGTTCAGTCATTTGCAAGTATACCCTGAACCTCTGTAACAGTAACTATAATTACTGCCCAAAGTAATGGTAAATTTGTGCCAGGTGCATATATTTACTCCTACTTTGCAGAAGAGGAAACCAAAATCTAGAGAGATTAAAGGGCAAGTAGAAATCCAGCAATTAAGCCCAGGTGATGTGATGCGATGCAATACAATGTGTATCAAATGCTTAACTTCTTGGTGTGTGTCTGCCACAGTGTTATATCAAGGTGTAAAAGCAAGAAGTCTGTAGTTGCTCAGGATCTGGTTTGTAAAGTTTATTCTGCCTCACCCTGAAGCTTGTTTCCACTGCTGAGTAGCTCCATTCCATCACCCAAGCCATTTAAACTCTGTGCACTTCTTGTCCCTGATGGGTAAGATGGGAAAAGTGATATAGTTCTAATACTTAGGGCTATTGTAAAGGTTGCATAACATAATACAACTTGTTATTCTATCAAGCATAAGATGAGGCACACAGTTATAAATCAGTAGATATTACTGATGATAGCTATGGGTCTACCTTTGACATTGTCACAGCGTAGTGAAAATTTATTCATCTCTAAATATCTTGCATTCTATATAATTTGGATCCCAGAACTGTTAGGCAACCAAGGTGTACAGATGGATTTCAATTGGTTTCCTGAGGTGAGTGGTACATTTTTCCAGTTTGCTGCAGCACCCCAAGTTCTTAATCTTATATTACACAAGTAGATGTCAGCTAAATATTATACATTTAACTAATTAACTGATTAATTAACCAGTGGATGAAAATACCAGATAGCATCTGATTTATGATCAGGAATCACCTATCCACCATATCAGTGCTAAGGTTCAGACAGAGGAGAGAAAATATCTGAGGCATTTTGCAAGAGACGCCTTAGAAGGCTGCAAGATTGCATAGAAGTGGAGGAATGGGGTGGGCATGGGTGGTATAAGTGAGTGAACAGACATCAGGAAGTGCAAGATGTTTGGGGGACAAGCACAGCTCAGCCTTGAGCTGTCCAAGACAGAGCGTGCTGTTTGTCGTGGGTATAATCTTTATCCGTTCCACATTGAAACATTTCCACTGGTTGTGACACAGCTTTATAGAACTGGAAACTGGCTTGATTGGAGGCTGGGCTATTCACGCTTGGGCTAGCCCAACAATAGGGGAAGAATTCTAAAGAAGGAGCCATTCAGTGTCAAGGAACTCGTTTCAAGACAGACCTGCCTCCTACTAGTGATGATTGGACACTGAGAGGAGACAGAAGAGCAGGAGAGGGTGACAAGCCACTGGTCTGAATAAGGGCTTTGCCTATCAAATGGGCCGGTGTCCCATATTCTTGGTCAGAACTCTTCTCATAATCATCAGTTCTGAAACTGCCCAATCTCCCCAGGCTGCCTTGCGATCTGCAATTAGACCTGATACGGGGCTGGGGATTTAGCTCAGCGGCACAGCGCCTGCCTGGCAAGCTCAAGGTCGTGAGTTCGGTTCCCGGTACCGGAAAAAAACAAAACCAAAAAAACGAAAACAAGACCTGATAATCAGCAATCATGCGCTCTCTCTCTCACACACACTTTTTAATTTTTTAAACGGAATAGAAAAATAATAAAAAACAGAAACGACACAAAACTTCACTAAACAAGATGATAGGAATCCAACGATATTGTTATATTGCGTATTGTTGTTTTCAAAGTAGTTGTTCAGATTACCAGCTATAAGCATGCAAAATTGGTCAAAATATTGAAAAGAAAATTGTGCATTAACAGTTTTTTTCAATAAACCAATAGAAATCAGTAGTACAATTATCCCAGCTACCCTTCTATGTATATATTTCCCTTTCTTTTTTCTTTCCTTTCTCCTTTCCCTCATCCCAGTTGTTCCTTCCCTTTGAGCAGTTTCTTTCCCTTTGATAATATCTATTGTACCTTTCAGATTTTATTTACTCTTTCAGATTCTTACACTAGAATCACTTGGAGAAGATCTGACTGGCTCCTTGTCCTGTTCTGTAAGGGGATACCTGCAGCGCAGAATGTGAAGTTGTACAGATTTCAGGGTCTAATCGTGATTCTACCACTAGCAAGCATCCCTCAGCAAAGCATTAGATTATCTTAGATCAGTGCCTTTCAAGAGTGTGTGGAAGTGTAGGCTGAAAGGGAAGGCTCCAGGTCCCCTCCCTGATCCTAGGAACATCAGCATCATTATGATCAAGTTTCCCACACAAGGTAAAGTTCAAGAAATATTTTCTGTATAAATGATATGTGAACATACTTGATTGTCTTTATCAAAGACTCCTATCACAAGAATGAATGAAATACTTCTTTGACTACTGTGTTGATATAATTAAACAGAAGGTGCTTCAGCTGTGAGAAGCACCACAATGCAGGTACACATTTTGGGTTGAATTGTGATCCGTTTAAATTTAAATGGGGAAGTCTTAACCCCCAGAACCTCAGAATGTGACCTTCTCTCAGATAAGTCATTATAGAGGTAATAAAGTTAAAATGAGGTCATTAAAGTCATCATTAGTCACCCAAAATCACTAACAGCCTCACAATAAAGACAATTTTTGACATAGAAACACCCATAGGAATACCAAGAAGATGTTGTGAAGGTAAATAGAAGAAGATGATCTTCTTCATCTATTTTTTTTTTTTTTGTATCAGGAATCAAACTCAGGACCTCACACTTGCCAGGCAGGTGCTTGTGCCACTGAGCTACATCCCCAGCCTGAGGATGATCTTCTATAAGACAAGGAATCCTGCTCTAATAGCTCTCTGAAGAAACCAGCCTTGCCAATACCTTGATTTTGGACTTCTCCCCTTTACACTTATGAGACAATAAGTTTCTGTTGTTTGAACCTCTCAGTTTGCAATACTTTGTTGTAGCAGCCCCTGGAGTCTAATAAATACCTATTAACTGTCCAACATTTTAAAATTGGTATTATTCTCTTTTTATTGATACACTTTCTTGGGAGGAAAAGTATATTATTCTTCTTATATAATAGTTCAGAGAACAAAAGTTTAATAATTATGGTAATTATAATAATAATAACAGCACTGGTTACCATAAAATTTTTTTCTGAATTAGTATATGGCAAGCACTTACGTACTCATTTTAAATTATGAGATCATTTAACATTATTCACCCCTTACTTGTTTATTCTTTTTCATGGTTGGATCAATCTTGCACTCTTACATCTGGTACTCTGAACAACTTTATCAAAGATAATAATAGGTAATATAGCAACCACTGTTAATTCCTATCATCTTGTTTTGGAACCCTGTACCATTTTTATAGTTTTTGTGTTGTTTTGTTTTTGTTTATGTTGTTGTTATTTTGTTTTTTTAAAATTCTCTTTAAAATAAAACCACTCGCTTCCCCTAAAGAATATTATTCATCCTATTTTGCAAATAAGGAAAGGAGAGGTTGTAGAACTTCCCAAAGGTCATACAACCAAAAAGTTTCAATGCCAGGACTTGAATCATCTCTCTCTCTTTTTTTCTCAGAAATTTTGCACCAAGTTCTTTGTATGCAAAACACATGGAATTGGGTTGGGTATTCACTCAGAGAAACAATAGACAATTTATGATTAGCATCTATGTACCAGGAGCTGTTAAACAAGGCAATTCAACTTCTAGTGGAAGAGAGAAACAATAAATAAGCAGAAGCAAATGTAATGCGATTTCTATGATGATAAATCCAGTGAGTAATATCAAATAAGATGAGAAGTAGCGTGTACTCAGGGCATTGAAATAGGATGATCCAATGGTAGCTTTATGAGAAAGTGACATAGAATTACAGCCTCAGTAAAGTCAGAGGTGGGCTAGGAAGATATAGGAGGAAGGAAAAAGTGTTGAATATACAGAAAAGTGCTACATGAAGCAGGAAAATTGATCAAAACTAAAGCTGAATTGGTAAGCAACTGCCAAGTTTAGGAATCTGTATTTCACCCTAAAGGAAATATGTCAGTTAGACAGTTGCTAATGTACTTTTTCCTTCATGTAACAAGTCTGGACAAAAGCCTTACAAGGATGGTGAAAAGCTTAGGAGTTCTGAAGTTCCATTACTCCATGATTCTCAGCTTGTGATTCCACTTTGCAGAGCTTCAAGACAGTTTTCCACTCTCAGGCATCGTGGAGGAAAGAGAAAAAGGAAGAAGAAATGAAGTGATTTTTGAGGGCATCATCTTTTTATCTTGTGAGGGTGTCATCTCTTTTGATTGGGGGAAGAAACCCTCAACAGGAATTTATGAGGAATTTCATTGGCAAGAACTCTCCGATGGGCATTGTGGCTTCCAGAAAATATGGGAAATGAACAGAAAATTGCTGCTCCACTGCTACAGTTCCCTTCATATGAAAGAGCAGGAGAAAGGACATTGGGTGGACAGTAGCACTGTCTGGCTCTGCTCAGCCACCCATGGAAGCTTTACTTTAGAAAGAACTTTGATGCCAGGTGCTTCTGGGATTGAACACAACTCACTCTCCACAGCCTAAGTGAGCAGGGTCTGTTAGTGTTGTCTGTGAATCTGCATGTTCTCATCTTTAAGAAAAGGATTGGAACATATATGTAGCTGTGCACATGCATGTGTGTAGAGCTAGGTGTGCGCATGTGTGTAAATCATGATGCCTAACTTCATGAAGGGCTCTGTCTATGTAGAATATATTTAGTCTTCTTCATCCCTTGTTACTCTGCATTTGACACGCAAGTTTTGGTCTTGTGTGTCTTGGCATGTTTTGTCTACAGAGACCAGCTATTGACTCTTAGCTTAAAAGTAAATTTCAACAAGATAGCTAAGACAACCGTGTTACTAATTTTTATTGGTTTATTGAAAGGAACAGCTAATGCTTAATTTTTTAAATTTTTTGACCAATTTTACACACTTGTATCTGATAATCTGAACAACTACTTTGAAGACAACAATATGCAATGTAACAACCTTGTTGAGTTCCTATCATCTTGTTTATTTGAAATTCTGTATTGTTTCTAACTGTGATCATATAGTGGTTAGTACTCTGCATTGTGTATTGTTTCTAATTTTTGTTATTAGCTCTTACTCTATGTAAAATTTAAAAAAGGAAAAAGTGAATTTCAGGGAAAGAAAATCAGAATGAATGTTGCAAATCTCTCTGGGCCTTACTTATTTATAGCATGAGAGACAATGATATCCACTTCATGGAAATGTGAAATGTAAGATGAGATACCAGGACATAAAACATTTAGTATCATGTCTAGTAGATTGTAGTTCTGCAAAACAAAAAATTTATGTTCTCTGTGGCTTGTTGACTCTTTGGACATGAACACATGGGAAAATGGTTGTGGGAAATACAGCTGCTCTTGAGAAAAGCTTTAGAGGAACACTCCTCAGGTTGGAGTGCACACTGATGCTCAAACCAGCAGAATCTGACATGCGTGTGATCTATTTGTGCAAATCTATTAGTGGTATGATTTTACAGCAACGTGACCTGATACATTTGACAAAAATTTAAAACAAAAGCTAAATGAACATCATTTAATTTCCCTCTGGAATTGAGGTTTCTCTGAAATTTTCACAAAGTTTCAGCATGACAGGTAACAGTCTATTTTGGGAGAAAAAAAAAAAAACAGTTCTTTTTTATTGCAGATGTCTGTTTCCCCCACCTGCCGCCTCCTTTCTTCAGAATCAATCACAGATTCTCTTGGTGCCTCCCTGCCTTTATCTTGCAATCACTGCCCCAAATATAGATGCAAATATTGTCATCCTGTTCAAAAGCACCTCCCACGCTCACATGGTGACTTAGAAGCTCCCAGATTCCCCATTGCTTTTGTGAGGGTCCCATTTCCTTTCAAGAATGATCTTCTCTAGATTGGGTTCCTTGAATAGACCCGGCAAGGCAAGAAGGCATCTGTCCTTGGTGCTGAAAGAGATCAATGCCCTTCCTCCCATCCTTCATGCCACTGCTCCTAGCAAAAGGCTCTGTGCATGAAGCAGGTGAAATAGCTCTAACCCACTTTGATACCACCCAGGGGTCCCTAACAGGCTCTGTATTTCCCTGAACACTCACAGTGATTGATTGAGGAGGTCACTTGGTTGCTTTGTAGGCTCAGCCCTGAGTCAGCCCTAACCAGCAGGAGTGAAGCGGTGCGGTACATCACGACCCCTTTCCACCAGCACACTAGAGGAGATGCCTGCCAGCCACGGAGATTTGGCTTCAAGGTTCTCTCAGTATTCTCCAGGGCACCAACCGAAGAACTGTGACTCTCCCTCCAAGTTTTTTTGTGCCTCTCCCTTGAATGCTGCCGCTGTCCTTTCTTTCATTCATTCATCAGACATTGCTTTGGCCAGATCACTATTAGTGTACTGAATATAAAGATATCAGGCATAGTTCTATCTTTGGAGGCTCACAATGCAGCACCAAAGTGTGGGATACAGATATATACAGTCTAATTTATAATCACATGATGGAATATACACACATGCATGCACACACATATATATATAGATACATGTCTGTGTATGTATTCACATGTGTACTTCTTATGCATATGCACATATATAGCAGTGGACTAAAATTACACCCCCCAAAACTTGAGTACAACCTGAAGAAGCTGTGGACTGTTTTAAAGATAGCTAGGGAAAACCTTCCCAGATCCTAACATGGGAACTGGGCTTTGGCAATGAGTTCAGCACATTGACCAGGTTAGCAGAAAACCTTCTGAGAAGATGCTATCATATGGGAAAAAGCAGACACAGCAGTAGGTGAACCATTGACCCTGGTAGGTGGAATGAACAGAAAAGCCCACCAAGCTGATGATGAAGGAAAGCAGGCTTTGAGTGTCACCTTTAGTAAGGCACAGATGAATAAAAACCATGTAATATATCCGGAAAAAATGAAAGTTGCTTTATTCAATATATAAGCTATGAAATCATATCTAGATGTAGATTCCTTTGTTGAGATCAGGAGATGATCATCCCAGTGAACTGGAGCTAAGGATATGGGACAAAAAGAGAACAAAGATCAAAGGCAGAGCCTAGAGGAACAAAAAGGGAGAAAGTACAAAACTGCATGGCTTAGAATCAGGTGACACATTTGTACTGGTGAGACTCTATGCATTACTCACCACACACTCTTGGCCTTTACTTATTCTTCTTAAACTTAAGACTTAGAGACCTCCATATGAACTCCATGCTGCCAACATTTCATTGAGATTTAATCACTACATTTCAAAGTTTTAATCAATTTTGCAACTAGATATTTAAGTCAACCCAACTGAATGGTCAACAAATAAGTTTGTAGATTCTACCCATAAAGTAAATTGGAAACATTTATTTTGCATTCTCCCGGCTCAAATAATCTTGGAGAAACATACTTTAGTCTTTGCCTGATCAATCAATAGTAAGTTATGTATTGATTATCCTGTTTTCAGTCTGGTCTGTTTCAAATTGTTTTCTAGAACGAAACTCTTAAAGTTTAAATTCTACATCATTCACTTTTAAGACATCATGTGACAGCTTAAGCATGAACACTTAATAAAGCCCAATATTTAACCAAATAACCCTGGAAGCTCTTGGAAGGTTTGGCCTTCAACTGATGCTAAAATCTTACATCACATTGTTTCCTTCCTGTTCACCACTTTGAGCTCCTTTGGTTTTCAGGTAGCCTTTTTGATAGTATCACTGCTGCTTGGGATCTTCTTCTTAGAAAATTCTTCATTTTTCACAATTCAGTTGAACTGCCACCCCTCCCAGGAGGCCTTTTATAACTGCTATATTTAGAGATTGTTCTTATATTTCTTATATTGACTCCTGATTGTTCTTATATTTCTTATATTGACTCCTGATTGCTTCACCCCAAAACAGCTCTTCTGGTTGGCTCTGGCGCAGAATCTCTGTAAGGATGCAATGGGGGTAATGACCAAGACTATAGTCAAATCAAGATTTGACTAGGAGGGAGAGTATTGTGGTTTAAAATGTGTCTCTCAGAGTTCATGGATTAGATATTAATCTACAATGCAGTGTGAATTCAGTCCTTCCAACACTTCTGAAGGGAAGAAAAGAGTCATGGTACTGGCCAGGGTTATGGACTCAGACTACCAATGGGAAATCGAGCTACTACACTGCAATGGAAGTCCGGAAGAATATATCTGGAATGCAAAAGGTTCTTTGCAGAATCGTGGTGTCTATGATTAGGGTTAGTGAGAAATTAAAACTAATCAATCCAGGCAGGACTATGAATGACACAGATCATTCAGGAATGAAGCTTCAGGTCACCCTACCAGATAAATAATCAAGGTAAAATTGGTAGTAAAAGGTAGTTATAAATAGCAGCTACAGCACATGCCATTATAGAAATGAAGACTGTAATTGTCATGACTATCTGTTCCTTTATCCTTAAGAAAGCATCATATTGTCTCCCTAGTGTAAGAACCTGAAAGAGTAAATAAAACCTAAAAGGTACAATAGATATTGTGACAGGGAAAGAAACTGCTCAATAGGAAAGAATAACTAGGATGGGGGAGAGGAGAAAAGAAAGAAAGAAGGAAAGGAATGCATATACTATGTATACACACACACACACACACACACACACACACACAAAATAGCCAAGGCAATTGTACTACTAATTTCTATTGGCTTATTGAAAGGAACAGTTCATGTTTAATTGTTTGATCAATCTTGCATACCTATATCTGGTAATCTGTGCAACTACTTTGAAGACAATAAGTGATACAATAATCATTGTTGATTTTCTATCATCTTGTTTTGAAATTCTGTATCATTTACATAGTTTTTGTGTTGTTTGTTTTGATCTTTAATTTTGTTATTTTTGTTTCTTTCTTTTCTTTTTAAAATAAAAATTGCATTGTGTGGATGTCCATACCACACAAACATACACAATGAGCAAATATTTTTCTTCCCTCTCTTACTCTTTTATCATGTAACATAATGTTTGTTATTTTATGTCAATGTTTAAATGCAGTCCTGTGTCACTTACCAATGGGCATGTTTGTGAAAGATGTACTGTCAGGCAAGCTTGTTATTATGTGAACATCACAGACCATACTTAAACAAACCAACAATGGGGCCATCATTCTATATCTTTCTTAATGTAGACATCTTTATGGAGCTCACAATTGTGCTGTTAATTTTGCATTATGGTCTTTGTCTTAGCCACTTTTTCACTGCTGGAGTGCAATGCCTGACATCTACAGCATAAAGGAGGAGAGGTTTATTTTGACCCAGGATTTGTAGTGGTTTCTGTTGTAGTTGGTTGGTTCCAAGGCAGGGTGACATGGCACAGGGGTATGGCTAAAGAATGCTGCTCATGCATGGCAGACAGAAAGCATTACAGCCAAGACAAGAGCAGGGGTGGGAGATACACCCTTTCAGGCCACACCCCCAGGGGCCTGTCTTTGCCAGCCATGCCCCACCTCCTAACAGTGAGTCACTTACATCCCTGTAATCCAGTTGCCTTCCAAAAGTCCTACGGATGAGCGTATGAGGCTCTTAGGGATAACTAGATATAAACCATAACAATATTCAAATTACAGGATATCAGAAGCACAAAATTACTTAACAGATTTACCTCTTTTTCCCTGGAAGATCTTGGTACAGTCCAGTTTTTGGTTGCCCACAGGGTCACTGTTTTCTGTTAAGTGGAACTATTTCCTTGTTGTTGTCTTTACTTAGAGAGTAAGCATGGTATAAATAGATGTATACGGGTGACAAGTTGACTAGAAACAGAATTGTGATGATGAATAGTGTACTTGACAAAACTGAGGGATATGTATGTCACCTGGTAAAGTATGATTTGGGGGTGTGTCTATGGGAATGTTTCTGGAAGACACTAGTATGTATGTCAGTAGACTGAGTTAGGAAGATCGGTCCTTAATGGCAGAAGGGGACAAATCCAATCATCTGGGAGCCTGGTTAGAACAAAAGGTGTAGGGAGTGACTGAAGCTGGAAATTGATCACACATGCAAGGACAAGGCAAGGCAGGTCCAAGAACAAAGAGCTCCCAAGGCAAGCCAGGACAACAAGTTGTTTCATCTCCAAGAACTTGGGGTGCTCAGGCTTGCATACAGAGTTGCTAGGCAGAGGGTTTGAAATTGACATCAACCTCCTGAGAGTATAAATAAATGCACTAGGTGGTGGAGCAGCTCCTTTCCACCCAGCAGGAGAGCGGGCTCCACCTGACCTCAGCTTTCCTCTCTTATCTATTTTTCTACATCATCTCACTGTTTTTTCCCCTGGGAAACATCGTGAGCTGTGCCGGTTCACAGCAAAAAGGCAAAGGGAACGTGAACTCATGATCTCTTTTCTGGGTCTGGGACACCTTCTTTACTGTGGAGGAGATTAATCACTTTCGCAGCATTTGGACATCAGAGCTCCACATTCTCTGGTGTTTAGACTCCACGACCTACACCAGGACTTTCTCCCTTGATTTTAAGTCCACCAGTCTTGGGCTGAGAGTTAGACCATTGCTTCCCAGGTTCTGAGGTCTTCAGACTTGGACTGAGCCATATTGCTAGCTTCTCTGCTTCCCAGGTTCTGAGCTTTCCTGGTTCCCTGTCACCTGTTGTGGGACTTTTCAGCACTCATAATTGCTTGAGGCAAGACAGTTCCCCTAATAAATTTTCTTTTCTTGTATTTATATCATTTATATCTTTATCTCCTACTGGTTCCATCTGTCTGGAGAACCTAAGACATGATCTTCTCATGGAAAACCTGCAAAAATTAGAAGATCTGCTCGCAAACCACTGATGTGGGCTTCTTTATGGGATTGCCTCACAACATGGTGGCTGGTCTTCCTCAGAGCATGAGACCCTAGAAGAAAGCAGGGAGAATACGCGGGATAGAAGGTGCAATCTTTTTAAAGCCTAATCTTGGGTGCAAAATCTTATCACAGCTGTGCTATGTTTCTGTTTGTTAGAAGTTGTGTTACACAAATACACAAGAGACAAAAATGGGACAACACTCCCAATGCCCATAACATTAAAGGAGTAAAGTTTATATTGGCTTATGTTCCCGTCTATGATCAACTGGCTCCAAGGGAGGAAGGGCATGGTGGAACAGTCTGGTGGAAGAAATCTGCTCACATCGTGGCACCAGGAAACAGAGAGAGAAGAGAGGTGCCGGGTAGATAAACCCTTCCGGGTCATGCCCATCTCTTCCGACCAGCCTCCTCCTACCAACACAATAAGCTGTGAACATACCAGTGGATTAATCCGTGGATGAATACAGTGCTCCCATGACCCAACTGCCTTCCAAAAGCTCCACTTCAGAACACATGAGGCTTTTGAGGAACATTCTAGATCTAATCTGCAGTAATGGGAATCATTGGGCATCATCTTACTAAGCTCTCTTATACTATTTCTTTAATAATATTTATTAAAATTTGCACATATGTAAGACTGGCATCATTTTTCCTCACTGTGTGACACATACTAAATCCAAAATATGTATTTTCTGAATAATTAAACTTGACAGGTAATAGAGCACAGATAAACTCAGGAAGTATTTACTGAACATTTCAAAAGTAATTGACACTGGATAAAAGGAATAAATTCTGCTTTCTGGAGCTCTGTCTCATATTAGAGAAAGACACAAATATTTGCAGAATATATTATTGTGGAAAGAGAATGAGTAAGAGGAAAGAATTAAGTGCTAAGGAATCATTAGAGGACCGATCAGAGCAGCATCAGAGGAGTTAATGTTTGAGGTGGGCATAGTTTGACACTGCAGAGAAGGAAAGCTAGGAATCATAGGTAAGAAAATATACACAGACATACAGAAATGTGGAAGCTTATGCAATATATGGAGACAAAATTTGGAGCAGAAGAAGTAGTGGGAAATACTGCCTTAAAGGATGAATCCATTCAGATCATGATAATCTCATGAGAATTAGCAGCAGTAGTATTAACATATTTCTGACCAGTATTTCATAGTAACAAGTACCACCATTTCTAAAAATTGTATAGCATTCTTGATTCATTATATGACACCTCTCATACACAGACCAACCCTCGCCCCACACACATGCTGTGCAGTTGAAACATATACACACAGCTACATGATTGAAACATGAAATTTCCAATATAGGATAATTTTGATATTCAAGTACGAAAACTTTTTTTGAGTCAAGGTGTATTGCATTGAAAAAACTGCCATGAACTGTTTTACAGTCCATATACTAGTGATGTATATTTTCCCAAAGGGTATGATAAAGTCTCCACAATGGAGAAAACTCAAATGATGATAAAAATGAAATGCATGATAAATCTGTTTCAGAAGGGCAATGTTATTTATTTTTAAAATACATCTACTGGAGAAATTACATACAATGTAATGCATACATTTTAAAACTATGTTAATTACTTTTGAGCAGTATACATGCTCAAACAATGATCATTGCAACCAAATATTGAATATTTTAATCTCTGTAGGGAAGTTCCCTTGGGTCATTTCTCTGTTAACTTCCCATCCATCCCAGGGGAACACTAAATTTCTTTATGTTACAAGGGATTAGATTTGTCTCCTTCATTTTATATAGATACAATCAAACAGTACAGACTCTTTTGTATCTTGCTTTAGTTTGTTTTGCATATTTTGAGATTCATCTATGTGCACATAAGATATATTTATTCCTCTTTATTTCCAAGACATTGTATTATTGGATACAATAATTTTTTATCCAGTAGCCTATTTATGGATATCTGGGTTGTTTCTAGTTTGACAGATCCATCTATGTTGCTAATAAACTCTTTCCTACAATTCATTTTATCTCATATTATTACATTATAGTCATCCTAGCATTTCTATGTATACTATCTGCATGGTATATCTTTTTTCTTCATCTTTTTATTACAGTCAATTACACCTTTGAATTTAAAATGCAGTCCTTTTGGATATATTTCTGGTAGACCTGAGTTGATAAAACATAGTCTGGGAATGTCTGTCACTTAAGTACATTTAACCAGAGTGTTTAATGGGTTCATTTGGTTCACATTTAAAGCAATTGGACTTTTTTTTTTTTTTTGTACTGGGCATTTAGCTTGGGCCCTCGTGTTTGCCAGGCAGGCACTGTGCCACTGAGCTAAATCCAAAGCCCTGGATTTTTATTTTCAAACTATGTCTGCCATTTTATTGTTTAACATTTGTCAGATCAATTTTTATACTTCTTTTCTCTCTTTCCTGCTGTCCTTGCCTCTATGTAAAATAAACATTTTAATAAACTCAATTTATTATTTGACATTTTGTATGTATTCTTTGAGTTACTTAAATAAGTACTCTATCATTTGTTATATGCACTTAAATAACCATAATCTAGTTAAAATTAATGCTGAATTACTTATGATAAGATGTAGAAACTGTTATCTCTATAGTTTCATTTATCCCAGCTATGTGTTGACATTTTCATGTATATAATACATATGTACCTATTCAACCATCATTAAAACATTTTGCTTTAAGTAGTTAGTACCTTTTAAATAAGTTAAGAAATGAAAATAGAGAACATACATAATCTTTTTCATCCATGAACAAACTTACCATTTCTGGTGCTCTTTATGTTTTCCCCTTGATATCTGAATTGCCACCTGGTGAGATTTCCCTTTAGCTTGAAGGATGTTCATTAGTGTCTATTGAAAAATAATAATCTACAAATGCTTTTCTGTTTTCTTTCCTGAGGGATGGTTCTGCTACCTATGGAATTCTTACTTACAATTTTATTCAGTTTTCTTTTTAAAGCACTTTGAATAAGTCATTTCTTTTAGGTCTTTGTTGTTTCATTTGAGAAATCAGTCATTAATCATATTTTTCTTCACCTGAATGTAATCTACCACTTTTCTTGCTCTTTCAAGGATTTTCTCTTTCACTTAGCTTTCCAAAGTGTGTTATGATGAATTTACCGTGATTTTTATTGTGTTTCTTCTCCTTCGGGTTTATTGTGCATCTCAGATCTGTGACTAAATGTTTCCTTGTCTACTGCATTCTCTCCCCACGCCCTCTACCATCCCTTCCGTTGTTTCTCTTGTTGTCTTTGATAGTTTTTCTTCAACCGCTCTCACTTCCCCTCTACCCCCTTTCATGTGTAAATTCTAATTTTTATCATCTATATTTAAGTCCACCAATTATTTTTTCTACCGCCTCACAATGAGCCCTTCCATAGAACTTTTCATATTATCTTCAACTTTAAAATTCCTTTTGATTCTGTATTATAGTTTCCATTTATCTGTTTAAAGATCTGGGCATTGGCTGTTACTACATTTTTCTTTAATTCTTTGAACATATTTCTAATAGCTGCTTTGAAGTCTTTGTTGCATGTACAATCAAAGCCCACTAAGAATCATTTTTGATTGATATTTTTTCTATGCATGCCTCATGTATCTCCATTTTTTTGTATTTCTACTGAATTTTTTGGTGGAAGAAATATTTGAGCAACTCTAAATTCTGGGTTTTTTTCCTCCACAATTGTTACTGTTTTTATTAGTGTTATTACTTTATTTCAATTAGTTTTTAAATTCTCTGGACTCACACTATAGATCCTATCTCCCCCATATATGTAACTACTGATTGCTTGGAATGACTGCATTTCATTAAAAAAATTTACAGCTATTTAATCTGACCATCTAGAACTCTCATTCCACATAGATATGTCAATAGCTAGCCAGTGATTTGCACAGAAATGATGGTCAACCCAAACTGCTTGTAACATAGAGATACCTTCAGTAAAAATATCACCAGCTCCTAGGTTCCACAAGAAGCTGTTCTACCTTTTTGGTGAACCTCCATGTCTCCTAAGAGGTTGTACAGTTAGCTACTAATGATGTAGTTAGAGTATATTACTGAATTGTGGCTCTAGACCCTGTTATGTCTTACTTTTCAACTTTTCCTTTTAAATTTCTGTCTTCAAATTCTGCATTTTGTTCTTTTCCACCTTTTCAACACCTGTATTTCCCAACACCTCCAAGCGAGAAACTCATTAACCCATTGTCCTAACCCAATGTAATAGTATTCTTTCATGAGTAGTCTCTTGTTAAAATATTTACTTTTTCATTTGAAGTACAGATGGTCCCTGACTTACAATGGTTCAAGTTATGATTTTTTTTCTCTACCATGTGTGAAGGCAACACACATTCTGTAGAAACCATACTGCGATTTTGAACTTGGATCTGTTCCTGGACTAACAATATGTAGCATGTGAAAGCCTCTGTTGCAGGGCTGGGCAGTGACGCTAAGCCACAGCTCCCCATAACTACACAATCAAGAGCGTAAGCAACTGATACTCATGTGCTGTGTGGCTGAGGTGTTAGGTGTATTGTATACATTTTCAGCTTGTGCTATTTTCCATGTCTGACAGATTTATCAGGGTATAGCTCCATCTTATTTTGAATAATATCCATAGATCATCCACAGTCAACCTATAGTTGCATTTTACCATTATATCTAGGCTAATGTGACATGAATTCAAATTTTGAGGGGCACAGGTTTGAGACATGGTTTTTCTATGCAGTTTAGGTTGATCTTGAATTCACTTTGTACCCCAGGCTGGCTGCGAAGTCGTGGCAATCCTCCTACTTCAAATGTCCTAAGTGCTGGTATCACAGGCGGGCACCACTATGCATGACCTGCATTCATATTTGTATGGACTGTTATTTCATGTGGTCAAAGAAAGCAGTTTCCTTATTGTCATCATGTCTAGTAATTTTTGATTGGATGGAAGATGTCAAGATGTTGTAGATATTATTTTTCTCAGTACTGGAAATTGAACCTGAGGCCTTTGTAATAAGCTACATCCCAGCACTCTTTCTCTTTCCTCCTCCTCCTCCTCCTTCTCCTCCTCCTCCTTCTCTTGAAAAAGTCTTGCTAAGTTGCCCAGGCTGGACCCCAACTTTTGATCTTCCTGCCCTAGCTTTCCAGAATGCTGGGCTTGTAGGTGTGTGTCACCACTCCTAGCTGGATATTACATTTAAGGTCTGAAAGTTTTTGTTGGGTTAGTTGCTTTGCTTTAAGTAGTGCTGGTCCCTGCTCTAACAGTCAGTTGAGTTACTTGTGAAATTGTTTTATTCCTTCAAAGTTTATTCTAAAGATTTGCTAAGGCAGATGGAGTGTAGTCTTCTCTCTAGGAATAGTTTATCTCTGTGACTTAAAAGCAACTCTTCTTGTAATTGAGAGGATCAAATGGATCTTTAAAAGTTGCTTTTTGAAACTTCCTCAGGCTGCAAGGATAAAACATCACCTTCTCCTTTCCTCAGTTCAGATAAAGAGACTGAAATGTAGGGTATCTGCCAGAGAGAAATGCAGATGCTGCTTCAGGAAGTCAGGCTCCATTTCATTTCCACAAGGAAGTGAAGATTCCAAGGACGGGCATGGGTGAAACATTAGAAATTTGCCTATTTGATCATTGTATTTCTCCTTTCTCTTTCATACTTATGTGGTGCAGTCTACAAATACAGTGACTCTTTAAGCTTAATTACAATAAAGACACATGGCCACGAATTCTCCTTGTCACTTCTAACACTCTTACCTCATCATTCTTACCGCTTTCTGCAGCACTTCTGGAAGTTCTCCTTCACGTTTGCAGTTGTGCTGCTGTGGCTGCCTCGATAATTCCAAGCCCTTACCTGGCATAGTCTTGTTGACTTTGGGAAAGACCCAGAAGTCACAGGGCACCAGGTGCAGTGACTGAGGTGGACGGAGACACACTGCTATTTTCATCAGCCTCCCCTTCTGATGAGTGACACTTGGCTGCACTGTTCACTGTGTTCTTGGTCACATCTCTGAACGACATTCACAAAGGAGCTGCTTTGACATTGCCAAGAATGTTAGGGTAAGCACATTCAAAGTGAGGGGCTATTCTGAGGGGAATTCATGGCAATGTGTCTTTTATTGTAATCAAATGTTCTAATTTAAACACACATGCTATATTTTGAATACACTTGTACAATAGCCTTTGCACACCTGAACATCAGGGAGGTGACCTGAAGCAGTAAGAAAACACCCCCTCTCCTTGGAGTTAGCTTTGAAATAAGCCTTTTCCTTGTTCGCTGAAGACTGCTTCCTGTTTGCTTGGGGAGTGCCGAGTGGTATGAACCTGAGTGGTCATAACACTTGGAAGTTTCCAGTGAATGTGTCCTATGTCTGTCCCAAAGTCAAACATCTCTGTCCTGTGTATGATCCAACGATTGCTTAGCTTAGCAATTCACAGTTCATTTTTGCTCAACCTTGTGAAAGGGCTTCTCACGCAAGCAAATCCTAACATTCAACCAAGGTTTAAAGTGATGCCCATGCAGATCCTGGAGCTCTTTCTGTCTGCCCTTCCCCTCCTTTCCCGGAAGCTCACACAACTTTTAGCAGCATGCCACCCCATCCTCCACCCTTTTCCAGTACTTGTGATTAAAACCAAGGCCTTCATGCTGAGTTGCACCCCTATTCCTTTTCTTACTTTTTATTTCAAGATGAGGCCTTGCTAAGTTGATAAATTTCCCAGGGTGGGCTCAAGCTTGCAATCCTCCTGTCCGACCCTTCCAGAGAGCTGGAATTAAAGGCTTTTACCACCACACTCACCTTCCAAGAGCACTCTTCTGGAACCCTGTGTGACCACTGGCATCTGGCTCGGTTTCCCTTCCTACATGAGTGGCCTGGGGATTGTAGCCTTGAAGAAGCTTAATATAACTAGAGTGCTTGTTCACCTTTTCCCCCCTTTTGGGAATTTTATCTCTGCACTGACTGTTATGAGAAAATGGTTATTTCATGTTTTCCCAAAGGTTTCTGGATATTTATTGGAGAAGTAAAAAAAGAAAAATTTTATTAGAGAAGTAACAATTCTTGTTATTTTATATGTCTTATTACTCTATATGTTTTTATATTCTGCAGCAAATGGAGCTTTAAGTTCCTTAAACTGAAATAAGAGAATATTTTTACTTACCTCATAGGCAAATGTTAAAATAAATTGATAAGAAATTGTAATGGTAAAAATAAAGGGAAAACATTATAGAGCAATATTTACGGATGAATAAATTGGTATAAACTCCATGGAAAGTAACTTGGAAATGCTTATCAAAACCTAAATGTGTGTATCACTTGATCCAACAATTCCATTTACAGAAATTTGAGTCTCCAGATTGACTCAAACACGAATGTAATGTTACATACATAAATATACTATAATATTTATTTTTGTATTGTTAATAGCAGCAAAATAGAGGAAACAATTTAAATGTCCACCAGTTGGAAACAAGTTAAATAATAAGGATTTGTGCAATTAGTATTATGCAGATATTAAAAATCATTAGGCATATCTATCTGTAGAATCAAACAAACATACAAAGTAAAGCAAAGTAACAGTACAGTGTGAAAAAATGCTATTATTTACAACTCATTCACTGACACTCCATAAATAACAGGATGTGGAGTTGGTAGGGAGAGGGAAGCAATTCTTGACTCAATACTTTTTGGAAGCAAGAAATTCGCTATGGTAGCTAGTGATTACTCTTCCTGAGGAATGTTATTATTAGTTTTTAGTTATGTACCATATGACTGAAGCACACACATATTTAAGTGTATTTGGGGAAATCGTTTGATGCTAAGGATAAATTAGTAAAGGTAAGATTAGCCCAGCAGAGTTCCCACTCTAAAGTATTTGTCTAAATATTATACTCTATAGTTCCCATTCTATAATATTTGTCTAAAAACATTAAAAGAATGAAATTCAGAGGGAAGGCAGATGCTTTTATATTATTGCACTAACCCCAGAATAGAGCAAATGTAAGGAATATTTCAGAAATAAATCTAGGTACCCAGGATGTATCTTCAGTTAAATGAGATAGAAGTCAAAGACAAGAAGGAAAGATTTATTGAAAAATATGGTTTTGTTTGAAATGTATGACTACCAGGTACTCATTGGAAATTCAGGTAAAATGGGTAGAAGATTAGGAATTTGGATATGGAGCTCAGGAACCTGGGAATATAAATCCTCCATTCTACAGCTAACAGAATACGGTGATATTTGAGGAGAGTACAATGGAAGAATCCTTCAGGGAGTTTGTGAACTGAGGCTCCTAGAGAGTTGAAGGCAGCTGTGGGACCAATAATATTTGAATAGAGTAGAGGGATACAAAAACTTACATCATAATTCCCGGCAAAAGAAAATCATAAAATTGGAAATATAACCAAGTGAATGGGGGTGTGTAATAGAAATTACTAGTATTTGCTATGTCTGTTTTTAATCAGCTTCCAACTTGGATAGTTTGACTAGTTCTCACCAATGAACCGTAAGCAGAAGAATAATGTGCTAAAAACTGACCTGGAGCATTTGCTCAGCAGTCATTCTGCCCTGACTAGAGAGGATGCTTTGTGCCTTTCAGTATTAACTTGGGCTGGATCACTCAGGCGCCCAGTGGAGAACACTTTCCCCAGAGAATCCCCGAGGTTCTCTACAGAAGCCTGTGAGTGCCAACTACGCTTTCAATGTGTAAAGTCCTTGAGACACTGGATTTGTTTGTTACTGTGGCACAAACATACCCTTCTGGACTGACACAAAGCCAGCGTTTCCCTTCTTCAACAATCCATCCCTTCTTGCAGCAATTGCAAGCCACTGAAGCCACTCCAGCTCGTTCACATAGTAATTTGGGCAGGGATATCAGCAATATAACGTCACATAATCTCAACATTGCTGGGCAGTCAGGTGTAGAAGCTGTGTACACTTGGGAAAACATTCAAATCATAACAGTGATTACCCTAGCAAAGACAATACTGTCACTGTTACCGCCTGACATTTACACTATCACACTAATGACATTTCCGTGCGAGCTGTCTGCTTATGTCCTTTATCCATTTCACACAGTACCGGTATTTCATTTGTTGATTCATGGCAGCTCCATGTATTAAAGAAATTAATTCCTACACTGTAAATATTCTCCAAGGTTTTCATTTGTTGTTTGGGTTTTTTGTTTGTTTTGTTTTGTTTGAAACAAGCTCTCACAATGCAGTTCAGGCTGCCCTTGAGCTCACTATATACCTCAGGTTGGCCTCAAACTCACAATGATCCTCCTGCTTCAGTCTCTCAGGTGCTGGGATTACAGGTGTGCGCCACCACATTGGGCTTTTATTTGTCTTTATATTTGCTTTTTAATACGGTATTGCTAGTGTGCTTCTGTTTGGGCCAGAAGAGTTTTTTGTGATTCATTTATCAATAACTTTGACTATGCTTCTCATAGTCTTAGAAAAAACTTCACTGCTGTGAGATGTCTTTAAAAAGATTCCATGTTCTTTTTCTTTTCATGCTATTTGTTAATAAAATGTATTTTTAGAACAGTTTTGATTTTCAGAAAAATTGAGAAAATAGTAGTATCCTTATACCTCTTGCAAATGTTTCTATCCTTTCATCACATTATTTGTTTCAGTTAATGAACCAATAGTGATATGTTATTAACTGATGTCCATAGTTTATTCAGATTTCCTTATATTTTTATGTAATGCTCTTTTTCTGTTCCAGGGTCCAATGTAGGGTATTACATTGCAGTTAATTGTCATATTTCATTATTTTCTCCTGATCTGTGATAGTTTCTCCATCTTTGCTTATTTTTCTTGAACTTTATAGTTTTGAAGAGCCTTTATCAAGTATTTTGTTAAGTCTTAATGTAGATGTATCTGATATCTTCCTCATGGTTAGACTGACTTGACAGGTTTGAAAGGAGGATCACAGAGGTAAAGTGTCACTTTTTACACAAGGAATTAACCATTATTCATGACTATTAATGCATCTTGGTTACTTTTCTCTGGTTGCTGAGACAAAATATCTCATGTTCAAAATTAAGGACGGAAAGGTTTATTTAGCTCACAGTTTGTGGAGATTTCAGTACATGCTTGGCTGGCTCCAAGGCAGAGTCTGGCTCTTTCAGTCCACAGGCTGGCTCCATGGCAGGGGCAACAGTTCACTGTGGTGAAAGATAGCAAAAGCAACAAGAGAAAAAGGGAGGAGTGGCAGCAAGCAGCCTCTTTCCCTCCCTTATATTGTATGCAAACTACCCGCCCCAAGGCAGGTGCAGCACTCACACCTATCCCAGCATTGGACCATGAATCAATTACAGATTCTAGAAGCCGCCCCATGACTGCATGAGGCTTTGCAGGGACATCCAGACACAACCCATAACATGATGTTAAACTTAAGGCCTAGTTGTAATGTTATCCAATTTCCTCCACTGTGCTGTTATTCTACTGTCCCATTTTCTCTACTGTACTCTTGTAAAGAAAATTATTTTTTAATTCTTTATATGTTCTAGCTATAAGTCCTTTGTCTGTGAAACATTCACATTTAAGTTCTGACTCCTGTCTTAGAAACATCTTTTTTTTTCCCCAGTACTGGAAATGGAACTCATGACCTCACACTTGCCAGATAGGCACTGTGCTGCTGAGCTAAACCCCCAGCCTGTAGAAATGTCTAATCCCCAGCCTGTAGAAATGTCTTTGACATCTGTCCATTGCTTTTTGTTTTTGGAGTACTTCCTTGCTTTCTGGTGCTACATTATGCTAGGTTCACCTTGCATTTTTCTACATCAGCTCTCAAGTAGGCCATTTCTCCCAGAAGTGCTGGTCCCTTTCATTGACGAATGGCATTGGAAACCAAGAGGTGGGCTCTAAGATTTTGCTGCCACTGTGGTGTCATTTCTATCAAAGCTTTTCAATGAAAGAGCAAAAACCGGGTGTGGTTATGCTAACCCGTGTACATATACACACCTACAAATATTTACATTTAGAATCATTTGTATCTACAGCAACACAATGTCTCCAGCTCTAATTCATTGCCACTTTGATGCTTCTAACCTCCTTTCCCTTGCTGATCTGTAAATTCTCACACCAATAGAGAAAAACCTGGTTCCTACAATTGTCTATGCAGGATTACTTATTCATTCAACTCCAGTGCATGCGTGCACTGGAGTTAGAAATGTTAATCCATCTTCCCATGAGGAACAACCTGATCAGAGTGTGGTTTGACACTATGTGCAGTTCCTTTGCCTTTGGTCTTGTGGACTTCATTTCCAAAGCTGTGCAGATCACATTTTTTAATTTCATGTCTTAGAAATGTGTACTATTTTCAGAATAGCTGTAGGTTTGAAACTGTTTTTTATTGTCTGTATTTACTGTGTATAAAATGAAGTTTTGGTGCACACATACATAGGAAAGTGATTACTACAGTCAAGCAAATTAACATAACCATCATCTCCCATAGCTCTCTTTATGGTGTGGATAGAAGGATCAGTTAAAATATGGTGTTTTGACCACATTTCCACTAGTACATAGTGGATGATCAGCTACAGTGCTCATTCTGAAAACTACATCTCACACTTAGTCACCGACTATAACCTCAGCTTTCCACACTTTGACCTCCATCTTCTCACCACAACCTCTCACTTCTGCAAACTACTCTTTTGGGCTCTATTTGTATGTATTTACATTTATATAGATTTCACATAAAAGTGAGATCAGGCAGTACTATTTGTGTCTGGCTTATTGTTCTCTACATTTTCTCACTCATGTTAGTGAGGATATTTCTAAAATTTCTGGTACAGGCAGATTTTCTTAAAATAGTCTCCATTTTTTTCTGGGTGCCTCCAATCTCTTAAAATTATTATTTGCATGCATCAAGATTCACTCTTTGTGTTGTATAGATTTTGACCCATGTCATTGAATTGTGTTGTACTGTAACAGAAAATGCTCCCTCCCCCCAGTACACTTCAGTTTGTTAGTTGCCCAGGTAACAGTTCCTGTTTTAGTTCCAGTTGCTTCTGTCTCTTTGAAATGGCTGGTCACCGTGATGCACTGCTGGTCACTATGATGCACATCTTATAATACACCCATCCCCAATTGACAAGCCATTCTGCCTCTGTACTTCCTGTTTGCTTATCCCATATAAGCCCTAGAGCACCAGAGACCAGGACCTGATATTCTGGGAATGATCCCGATCAGTGCCCATCGATGTAAATAAATCTGCCTCCACATCCTGGGTGTTGTTTTGGTGTTCCTCCTTGCCACTGCAGTATGTGTTTGTGTCCACAGGTTTTGATTAATTCATAATGCCATACATTTATTATGGTGGTATAGCACAAAGCAGTTAGACATCGTAAAAACCCTCATGGTATATCTGTTCATCCCACCACAGACCTGCCAAACAGTGACCTTCCACTGTATTTATAGTTTTACCTTTCCAGAATGTCATATAATCAGAATTATACAGTAAGCAGTGTTTTCAGGCTGGCTCCTTTCACCCAGCAATTTGCATTTGTTTCCTCCATGTTCTTTTGACTTGATAAAATTTTTTATTCAGTTTTTTTAGTTGAAATAAAATTCACATATCACAAAATTAAGAATTTTTAGGTGTACAACACAGAGGAATCTAGTATACTCACATTGTTGTGTGTCTATCTCCTCTTAAGTTCCCAAACATTTTTATCACTCCAAAATAAAACACCATGGTCACTAGTCACTCTCTTACTCCTTTACTCCCCCTATGTAGAAACCACTGATCTATTTTCTGTATCTGTGCAATTATCTACTCTTCATATGCATAGAATTATATACTATATGACACCTTCATGTCTGTCTTTCTGCCATCTGACATAATGTTTCCAAACTTCACTCATGTTGTAGCATCTGTCAGTAATTCAGATTCATTCTTTTCTATAGATAAATAATATTCCAATTTATGTATGCATTTTATTTTACTTAGTCAATTATTAATCTATATATGTTTGGATTGGTACCACCTTCTGGCTCTTGGGAATGTGCTGCTATGATATTTGTGTGCAAATATTTGTTTGAGCATATGATTTCAATTATTTGGTTATACACACTTACCTACTAGTGGAATTGTTAGTTCATATGAGAATTTTAACTTTTTGAGGAACCATTAAACTGCTTTCTATAGAGTCTATGTCATCTTACACTACTATCAGCGATATGTAAGAGTTTCATATTTTCTATGTTTTTGCCAACATGTGATATTTTCCTTATTATAGTGATCACAGTGGGTGTGAAATTGGTAACATTGTGATTTTGTATTGCATTTCATTAAGGATTATGATGTTTTTTTTTTAAATAAAAGGAGGAAAACAGACAGACAACCTTTTACAAAATAGCAAAAGAACAGTACAAAAAATACAGAGTTACAAACAAAGTGGTAGGAAATTAACAATGCCTGTTGTATTACATATTGATATCTACAAAGTGGTTTCTCATGAAAACAAATACAGACACGCAATATTAATCAATCAAGTACTCATTTCAGCAAAGAAACAGAAGACAGTAGACAACTATGTCAACTATCCTGTGTATACACACATATAAAATTTCTCCTTCTTTCCCTTCTCTTTTCCCACATCCCAGTAGCCCCTTACCCTTGCATACTTTCCTATCATTTCGCAATGACTATCATACCTCCAAGTTTTTATCAAATCTTTCAGGATTTACACTAGTAAGACAATGTGGTGCTTGCACATGTAGGTCTGATTTATTTCACTTATGAGTATGGTCTCTAGTTGTGACCATTTCCCTATAAAAGCTTTGAGTTTATCTTTCTTTGTAGCTAAGTAATATTTCATTATATAAAAGTACCACAATTTTCTTATCCAATCCTCAGTGGATGGACATTTGGGTTGCTTCCACAATTTAGGAATTACAAATTGTTCTGCTATGAACATAGGTGCACATATATCACTGTGATATGATGTTTTTAGGTCTTCTGGGAAAATACCCATCAGGGGAATAGCTGGGTTGAATAGGACCTCTAGGCCTAGTTTTTTGAGGAATCTCCAAACTGATTTCCACAGTGGTTTCACCAGTCTGCATTCCCACCAGCAGTGGAGAA
>NW_004955493.1:4736798-4756585 GCF_000276665.1 Chinchilla lanigera | reverse complement strand
TGGCTAGGGGTTTATCAATTTTATTTATTCTTTCAAATAACCAATTCTTTAGTTCATTTATTTTTTGGAGGGTGTTCTTTGTCTGAATTGCATTAATTTCTCCCCTACTCTTTATAATCTCCTCCCTTCTTTGGGCTTTGGGCTTGACTTGTTCCTCTTTTTCCAAAAGTTTGAGATGAAGCATTAGGCTACTTATTTGTTCTCTTTCTGTTTTCCTTATGTATGAATTCACTGCTATAAATTTCCCTCTGAGGATTGCTGTCATTGCATCCCATAGATTCATGTAAGTTTTATTTACATTTTCATTTATTTGCAGGTATTTTTAATTTCCTCTTTAATTTGTTCTGTGACCCTTTGGTTGTTCAGGAGGTTGTTGATTAATTTCCAAGTGTTTATGGAGTTTCTGAAGTTCTTTTTGTCATTAATTTCCAGTTTCGTTGCCCTGTGGTCAGGTCATATGCACCTGATAATTTCAGTTCTTTTGCATTTCAGCAGGTATGTTCCATGGGTTAGAATGTGGTCTATTTTAGAGATAGACCCATATGCACCTGTGAAAAATGTGTATTCTGATGTTGTGGGGTGGAACACTCTGTATACATGTAAGTCCATTTGTTCACAGCTTTGGTTCAGATTTGTTATTTCCTGGCTGTTTGTTTTTGGCCTGTTTACCTATCTCTTTGTGTCAGTTGGGTGTTGAGGTCCCCTGTTACAATAGTATTATTAATTATATGGGTTTTCATGCCTGTTAAAATTTGTCTTATATAATTTGGAGCTCAGATATTTGGTGCATACATGTTTATGATTGTTATCTCATCCTCTTGCAATTTTCCCCAGACAAGTATGTAGAGACCTTCTTTATCTCTTTTAATTGTTTTTGGTTTGAAGTTTACATTGTCTGCAAACAGAATAGCTACACCTGCTTTTTCTGGGTTCCTGTTGCATAGAGGATTGTTTTCCATTCTTTGGCTTTTAGTCTATGGATTTCCTTTTGAGTAGAATGTGTTTCCTGTATACAGCATATCATTGGATTTTGTTTTTTAATCCACTCTGCCAGTCTGTTTCTTTTGACTGGAGAATTGATTCCACTTACATTTATAGTTATAACTGGTATGCATTGATTTATTGTTGTCTTGTTATTTATTTGCGTTGGTTTCCTACTTTTTCTTCCTGCTTTCTTGCTTGCTCTTTTTGATGTTTCCTTTCTACTGTTGTTCTTCAAATTGCTGTCAGCTTTTTCTCTGTCTAGAATATCTTTTAGTACTCTTTGTAATGCTGATTTGGCACTCATGAAGTTCTTCAATTGTTCTTTGTCATGGAAATATTTTATTTCTCCATTGAATTTGAGGGATAGTTTGGCCAGGTGGATCAGTCTTGGTTGGAAGCTATTTTGTTTCATGACCTGTAATACTTCACTCCAAGCTCTTCTTGATTGGATGGTTTGTGCTGAGAAGTCTGTCATAATTCTGATGGGCTTTCCTTTTTAGATAATCTGCTTCTTTTCTCTAGCAGCTTTTAATAGTGTGTTCTTTTGCTAGAGATCTGGGAATTTGACTATCATATGTCTGGGTGTAGTTTTACTTTGGTTGTGGTTGGTTGGAGTTGTATATGCGTCATTTACCTGTATATCAGGTTCTGTTTCTATACTTAGAAAATTTTCTGCTATTATTTCTGCAAATATTCTTTTTATGACAGTTGTGTTGCCTCGTGCTGTTTCATTGACTCCTATAAGTGGTACATTATTCCTCTTTGCCTCGTCTTGAAGCTGTTGAATTAAGTTTTCCTGGATCCTTGTTGATTTTACTAGATCCTTTCTTTCATGGTCGCTAGCTGCCATGCTGTCTTCAAAGTCTGAAATTCTATCTTCAGCTTTATTCAAAAGGTTTTGGCAGCTTCCAATGGAAGCTTTGTTTTCCTGCATGTCTCTTTGAATCTGGTTCATGAATTCTAAGTCCTTTCTATATTTTTCATTTAATGCTTCCATCCATTGCCTTTGTTCTTCTATTTTCTTATATGTTTCTTCTTCAGACATATTGAGCAGTTCTTTCATTATTATTGTCATTTCAGTTTTTGCCTGAGAGATTATTTCTGATCTCATCTCTTGTATGGCCTTATGGAGTTGTTTTTTTACTTCCATTACAATCATTTCAGCTATTTCAGGCATGTGTCTACCAAGTTCTCCTATGTGGATGTCTCCCTGGATTGTTCTGAGTGGGATGGAGTTCTGGGATTGTTTTAGTCCTTTGTTTTGTCATATTTGATACCAGATGCAGAAAGCTCCATTTCCCTCTTCAGTGGCTGCACAGCAAAGGCCGCTTATGTCCCTAATTTTCCTGTTGGTCAGGTTTGCCCCTCAGTGTCTGCTGAGAAGCACTACTTAGTCTGGGGTTTTCCAGCAATTGTTGATTTGTATCTAGTTATCCCAGGTCTCAGACGTGGGCATTGGTGTCAGCTGTTGGCAGACCATCTGATCCAGTGTCCCCTTGCAGTTCAGGGCATGTGCACAGCCCAGACTTGGATTGCACTGGTGTGACAATCCTAGTCCAGTGGACCTATGTCCCCAGACAGTTCAGGGTACAGGCAAAACCCAGACATGAATTGCAGGGTAGACAGTTTGTGAACCACCTGATTCTATGTCTCCAGTTAGTTCAGGACACATACAGGAACCAGATGAGGGCCTGACCAACAGCAATCATGGACTGCCAGTACTTGCAATCCCCCAGGGGGCCTGGGCATGGGTAAAGCACAAATTTGAACCACGGGACCAGCAGCTCTTGGAGAGCCCACTCACTAGGTGCAGGGCCTGTGCAGGGAGGTCCCACATGCGAACCCTGGTGAGAGAAGTCCCCGGGGCTTCTGAGTAAGGAGCTTCTGTGTGCTGTGGGTGCATGGAGAGCAGAGACTCAGCCTGTAATGGTTGCCGGGTCCTGGGTTGCCCGCTCTGCCCTCAGGAAGTAGATGGGAAATACCTGGCTGTCTCCGATAGTTTCAGCTAGGAACTGTGGCAGTGGGAGCGGTTTGCAGCCTGCCTGGTTCTGCTTCTTAGTCAGTGCAGGACATGCACAGGAGCCAGACCCGGGCCACTCAAAGAAGAGTCACAGACTGCCCGCGCCTGTAACCCCCCCCCAGGGGGTCTGGGCACAAGTAAAGCTAAGGATTATGATGCTGAGGAGCTTTGTGTACTTGTTGTCCCTTTGTATACCACCTTTTGAGAAATGTCTTCAAAGCTCTTGTTTTTTTTTATTTTATGGAATTACTGTGTTGATATTGAGTTATAAGACTTATTTGTATATTCTGGATATGAGACCCTTATCAAATGTATGATTGGCTAGTATTGTCTTCTATAAATCATCTTTTCACTTGATTATCTCTTTTGATGCACAGTTTTTAATTTTGAGGAAGTCCAATTTTCCTATTTTTTCTTTTCCTTTTAGTGGTATATCTACAAATCCATTGCCAAAGCCTAGATCATGACCCTGTATTCCTATTTCTTCTAAGATTTTTGTAATTGTATCTCTTGTATTTACGTTACTGATCCATTTTTAATTAATTTTTATACAGTATGAAGTGGGAAATCCATTTGAGGTGAGTTTTTATGTAGTGAGACAGGGTTCTAACTTGTTTATTTTGTACATAGGTATCAAATTTTTGCAGTGTCACTTGTTGAAGAGACTATTCTTGTTCTTTTCTCACCAAAAGTCTTGGAACCCTTTGAAATCCCATTAGTCATAGATACATGGGTTTATTTCTGGACTTTTACTTCTATGTAATTGAACCTTTTACTATTACACCATTTTAGGAAGATCTGAATTTGGGGACTGTGAGTCCTCCAAATTTATTCCCATCTTTCAATATCATTTTGGTTACTTATGGACCTTATAGTTCTATGAACTTGAGAATAAGCTTTTCCATTTCTACAAAAATGATTGTAGGGCTTTGGGATTATATGTATTCCATAGATCAATTTGGTTATGTTGTCATCTTAAAGCTAGTAAGTCTTTCAAATCCATCAACAATAGAATGTTTTCCCATTTTCTACCTAGTTGTGTCTTATGTAATATCCTTCAGCAATACTTTGTAGTTCTCCCTATATACTTCTCCATACCTAGTTATTCTAACTAAATTTTTCATCTAATTGGTAAATTTATTCTTTGTATTTTATTCTTCTGAATGCTATTGTAGTGGGATTGTTTGCTTAGTTTCCTTTTGGGATTATTCATTCCTGATATACTAAAAGATAACTGGATTTTTTGAGGTGTGTAACTTTACAAAGTGCGTTTATTAGCCCTAGGAAATTTGTACAGTTACAAATTCTAAGGATGTTTTCATGTGTAGTATCACAATGCCTATAGTTCTAGATAGTTTTACCTCTTCACAATTTTTTCTTTTTTCTCCCTAGTTGATCTGGCTAGAACCTCTTGTACAACTTGGAATTAGCAGTGGTAAAATCAGACATCTTTGCCTTGTGCCTGATCTTAGATGGAAAGTTTAAAGTTTTTCATGATTAAGTATGAGGTAGCTCATTTCTTTTCTTTTTATCATTGCATAATACTCTACTGTCTGATGTATTTTTAAGCTAAAATTTTTGCTTTTCAGTGAAATGTATTTATCATGCAGAGTGAAGTATTATTTTAATATGGCTTCTAATTTATTAATTATTGATTGATTCACTCTTCTTTGCACTAATATGCATTTCTTCTACTGTTTGCTACATTTATCTCTGTATTTGCTTCTATTTCTACATTATTTTCTCCTATTGATTTGTTTTTATTTATGAACTACAACCATAATATTTTAATGTCTGAAGGCTTACAGTATTTCTATACATTTGATAGCATTAATCTTTAAAACTACTAGTTCTTTTTCAATTTTCTTAGCTATTTTAATTTTTAATGTAAACTTTAATATCAATTTGTTTGGTTCAAATAACAAGCCTGCTGACACATTTTAACAAAAGCATATCGAATGTATATAATTTAGAAAGCATTAATAATTTATACCATTAGTCTAACAAAAGAAGAATATGTCTTCCCATTTGTTCATGTCATGTTTTGTTTGCTCAACTACCTTTTTAAAATTCTCTTTGTGCATATGATATAGCATGATTTTTAAAAGTTTGTTTCTGGGAAATTTTAATTTTTTTTCAGGAAAAGACATTTAATTTTCTTGATTTTGGGATTCAGTATGGTCTCACAAATACCCAGTTAATCAGGTTAGTTGTTATTTTGTATTAATTAGGAAATATTAGACTCAATATTTATACTCAAGTCTGTACTAACATCTGTTTCTTCATCATGATTCTATGGTTGAGGGAGATGGATTCAGGTTCATTTAATTCATCTATCATTCCCCAGCAAGGTTGGACTATTCACCCATTTTCTGTACATAGAACTAGACCTTTGAGGCTTAAGTAGTGGAAATAAAAGTGCAAATAGTCAGTTCTTGTGCTCTTCTTTACGAATTTTCTTTAAACCAGTCCGTTAAGGTCCTCCTTTTCCAAATCCCACACTCTTTTGATTCATATTTCTATTTCAGTACTGAAGACCTTAAAGGAAGAACACATCCTACTTGAGGTGAGGAAGCCAGAGTCGAGGGAGGAGATGATCTTTGAGGAGGGCCTCCGAGGGGACAAGAAGTTCAGTGAGAGGTGTAGCGTGGGACGTATTGCATCCTAAGATTCTGCATAAAGCTAGATTTAGATTTCCAAATGATAGTACTAGCACTACCAGGAACATGAGTCAGTATGAATGAAAAGTTATGAAATAAAAAAAGTAAATTGTTTGATAGTAAATTTTACTTGAAATATATGATGTTACATTTTTTCAAATTTATACCCACATGTTTGTAGGGTCTGTGTTCTGAACTCTTTGTACGAGCAACACAACAAAAATATATTGCTGTACATTCAATTCAATATGTAGAGTTTGACTTATGGTTTTGTTTCTGGTGCATTTTTTTTCTTTTGGTAATGGGGGTTGAACTTAAAAAGTACTAATTTACATCCTCAACTTTCTAAAAGATTAACCAGGTTTTGCTAAGTATCCCAGACTGATCTCCAGCTTGTGATCTTCCTGCCTAACCCTCCCATGTAGCTGAGATTGCAGGCATTTACCACCAAGGCCAGCTGGGTTACTCCTCTTTAAAACATTTCAATCAATTTATATTTTATATGAATATAATAATATCTGTTTCACTAACACTAGAGAGATAACCAGTTTTCTTTTTCTTCTGTTTTATAGCAGTGAATTCTCACATCAAAAAACAAGAATGAGCTCAAAGAAACAACCTAATGTTGAACCTCAAGCTTCTAGAAAATGGATAACAAATCAAACTGAAAGCTAATATGGGAGAGGAAATACAGAAGTAAGAGCAGAAATTAGTGCAATTGAGACTAAGACAACAATACAAAGAATCAATGAATTGAAGAGTTGGTTCTTTGAAAGATTAGATAAAATTGATGAACCCTGAGCTGAATTTATCAAAAAAAAAAGGAAAGAAAAGGCTCAAAATGATGCAATCAGGAATGAAAAGGGTAAAATCACAGCTGATCCTGTGGAAATCCCAAAGATCATCAATATGTACTTTGAGAACCTATACTCTAATAGATGGAAAACACAGAAGAAATGATACATATGAACTGCCAAACCTGAATCAGGAAGATGTAAAAATTCTAAATAATCCAATATAATTCAATGAAATTGAAAATGTATAAAATGTACTTTAAAACTTACCCCCAAAAAGTCCAGGTATTGATGGATTCACTGTTGAATTCTGCAAGAAATTTAGAGAAGATCTAATGTCACTACTGATGAAACTCTTTAATGAAATTGATAGGGAAGCAATACTCCCAACATCATTCCTGGAAGCAAGCATTATCTTGATGCCAAAACTAGGAAGGACCTAACCAAGAAAGAGAAGTACTGGCCAATCTCCTTAATGAACATAGATGCAAAAATCAACAATAAGGAACTGGCAAACAGAATGCAGGCAATCATCAAGAAGATTCTTCACCATGACCAAATAGGATATGCCCCAGGGATGCAGGGATGGTTCAACATACTCAAGTCAATAAATTTAATACACCATAACAGAGCCAAAGACAAAAATCACATGGAGAGCAGGGATTGGGAAAAAGAGGAATCAAAATATATCACCTACAGGTACAAATTCTCTATGAGGAATATGATCATTATGTATATCTAAAATGTACCAATAAACTTAATTTTTTAAAAAAAATCACACAGTCATCTCAATAGATGCAGAAAAAGCTTTTGACAAAGCCCAACACCCACTCATGATAAAAACCCTACAGAAAATTGGAATAGATGGTTTTTATCTCAATATGATAAAAGCTCTCTATGACAAACCAATAGCCAGCATCATACTAAATGGACAAAACCTGAAAGCTTTCACTCTATAATTAGGAACAAAACAAGATATGCATTATCACCACACCTATTTAATATAGTTCTGTTCTGTTTTTGTCTCTTATGTAATTTTAAAAACAATCATTGTTAAAGTGAATTTATTTTAATATAAAAATGACATACTATTGAATACAAAGTAAAATTCACGTACATTTTCAAGTGAAACAAATACATAAGCTATTTCTTCCCTTTGTGGGACACTAAATCATACTTTCATAATGCTGAGGATATAGGTTTAGTATTTAACATTTAGGGAATCTTTTGAAAGTAACTAAGTTGGTTGTTTGGTAATTAAAGACAAGATTGTGGAACACCTGTATGTTGTGTGTGCAAGTTTGTGAACACAATCTAACTAATGTTAATTCACTGCCCTTGACTCAAAATCCAAGCAGTGGACCAGTGCATAAGTCAAAGACCCCCTTGATTCCAAATGTGCAATAGTTTGTTTGTGAACTCTAGTGGAGTCTTGCTATGGTTTGGATATGGTTTGTTCCCACCAAAACTCAAGCTGAGATTTAACTGCTCAGTGTAGCAGTGAAGCTCCATGGGGCCTCACAGGAAGTGTCTGGGCCATGGGAATGCAGCCATGGAAAGTGGTTGAGGCCTTCTCCTGACAGGGAGTTCATGCAGGGGACTGGATTGTTTGCCAGTGGAGTGGGACATTTTAGGTGAGGTTACCCTTCCTATTTTGCCTTTTGTACTTACATCTGCTTTCCCTTCCATTTTTCCATGCCTTGTAAGGCCCTTACCAGAGTCAAGGAGATCTGACCACCTGATTTTGGACTTCCAACTTCCAGAACTATAGGCTAAACAAACCTATTTTCTTTATAAATTACTCAGTCCCAGATATTTTGTTATAGTAACAGAAAATAGACTAACTCAAATATTGTAACAAGTATGTCTTGAAGTTATATCAATTTCTCATAAGATAAGCTATAGAGACAGAGGAAATAAGATAATAATTATAATAATAACAATAATGCAGCTAGCATTTATAAAGCACATACTGTCTTCCAGGCATGACAGTAAACACCATATTGATGGATTGAATCATCAACCTCATGAGATGCATTTTATAATTTTTTGTCACTTAAATAGGGAAGCAGAAGCACAAAGACTTTTACCAACTTGTCCAAGGTTGCATAGCAAGTTTAATGACAGAACCAGGATTCTAATCCAGATGGTCTCTCTCTGGAGATTTTGGTCTAGCACATCAAACTCTATGAGACCATAAAATCTGACATAAACGGCTGATGCAGAACACAGGAATGAAGGTGAAATGATAGGAGGAGCACCCGGAGAAGGTACAAGGATGGACTGTCCTATGTCTTATTCCAAGTAACATGGAGTAGGAGGAGGATTTATTTCAGTTTATAAGATGGGAAATTGAGGCTTTAAGGTTTGATTTACTTGCTTAAATTGGCAGACCTCATGTCGAATGGAGCCTGCGTTCCCTCTGGGAGAATCTCGTAGGAGAGTGCCTATAAGAGCAACAGTAAAAAGTTTCTATAGTCTGGATTTGATGTTCACATGTGTATACGTTTGAGTCACCCACAGCCTTTTATATGCACACGCACAGAACATGTCCTAGGTTTGCACAATGATGAGGAGACATTTGTCAGCAAATATCTGTCTCTCTCTGACCACTCAGTGTCTCTGCTGAGCATTGAGCACACTGAAGAATTGTTTACCACCTGACTTTATTGACCCTCCCTCCAAATCATCTTTCTTTAGTAGCTTGCTTTCAAAGAATGAGTGGAGAGAAGTGACACGCTATTACGCAACAGCCAAAACAAATCATCAAAGAGCTTGGCAACAGGGACGCAAAGCCTTCCTGAACTTACAGATGTAGAATTAACCTTTACATCCATCCTGCCATGTGGGAGGACACCGGCAAGTGAGATGTAACTGGGGAAATGAAAAAAAAAAAAAAAAAGATCCTTATCCAATGATCAGAAAGAAAGCAGAAAAAGCCAGAGGAATCTATTACCATGCTGAGGGGGCATCTAGACATGTGACAATAGCCATAGGCTCGATTTCTCTAGCCCTTTCATCTGTGAGCTCTTTGCAACATATAAATGCACTGAACTCTTTTCACTTAGTGTTGCAAAGTTGCCACCTCTGAGACAGAATGGAATGGTCGTTTGGTACCAGTGCTGCTACATCTAGCATCTAACATGTCCCTTTAAAAATCTTCTCCTCTTCAGAAAGCCACTTGTCTACTTGACAGTTGGTCAAACATTTCATTGTGGTGCATTTGTCTTGCATGATCTGCCCTCTACCCACAGCTCTGACATTGTCATCTGCCATCTGTCCCCTTTATCTCTGCAATTCAGTCTCATTGATCTCTGCTCAGATCTAAAATTGTTTTCTACCTCAGGAATTTGAATGCTGTGCTTCTTCTGTTTAGATCACTTCTCCATTCTGCTTTTCACGAGTCTGACATTGCCTTGCCCTTTATTCTGCCAATATCAACAGTCACCCCAAAGGCTTTCCCATCTATATTAGGGGAAGTAGCATCCTCGCTCCCTCAGTTCAGGTTATTCTCTATCGCATAATTTGTCTGATTTCTTCAGAGAACTTATGGTAATGGGGGGTTATGCCTGTAGCTCAGTGCTAGAGAATGTTCTTAGTATGCACAGGTCCAAGGCTGAGAGAGAGAGAGAGAGGGAGAGGGAGAGGGAGAGGGAGAGGGAGAGGGAGAGGGAGAGGGAGAGGGAGAGAGACTTATGATGGTATGTTCATGTAATCCCAACCTGGACAATTTAATGAAACACTGTTTCAAAATAAAACAGAAAAACAGAAAGGGTTAGGGACATAGCTCAGTGGTGGGGTGCTTGCCTAGCATGTGCAAGGCCCTGGGTTCCATCCCCAGTACTCCCCAAAAAGAGAAACATGATAATTAAGTGCTCTCTATTTATGTGTTTACCTGCACATCAACTCACTCTCCCACTCAGCTCAGAGCTCTGTACTGGCAGCAGCCTTGTTTTTCTTGCTTCCTTCTCCCCTTCTGTCTTCACCCGCAGCCATGGTTAGCTTCTTGTAGACGCTCATATTAGCAATTTGGTGCTGAATCAATGACCCATTAATGCTTAATAATAGATAAGCAGTTCTGTCTGTTAGCTCCACCCTCCTTCTCCATGCTTAGTAGAGGCCCACTTCCTCTGTTCCAGTCCCAGGAAGAATAGAAAATATCCATGGAGAGAGTGTACGCAAGAGGGAAAACTACAGAACTGGAATTAAAAGAATAGATTCTATCTTATTCCTATTACCTAATTACTGAGGATCCTAAAGAAAGCCAAACTCTCAGAACATCAGTTTCCTTTTTCATGACAGAGTTAATGGTGCTTCTCAGTGAGAGAAGCATGCTCAAGTGGGAAAGCAGAACTACATTTGCTCAATACTCATGAAATTAATAAAAATAGCAATAACCAAAAAGTAACCTTTGCTTGCAGCAACCGTATAATGAAGAGGGTCTGACTTGATGTTAGGAACCTTTCAAAATGACAAGGAGGAAAAGAAATAATATTCTACCACAATGTGGCAGTGTTTCAATCCCTGAGAGTCATCCCCAGAACAGTGCTAGGCAGAGCAGGAAAGAGAATCAATGAAAGGTTCCTCAATATATCCCAGGTCGAGATACCATCTCAGGTGCTACACACCAGAAGCTACCAAACAGCCTTCAGTCTTGGTTACTTACCAAAAGTGCTTTTGTTTGTTTGTTTGTTTGTTTGTTTTTAGACAAGTAGAACCATCATGATTTGCCTTTCTATTTTAAGCCTTTAGACCTAACTTGGCATAAAATCTGAAATGTAAATTAATTTTCTGAAGCCACTGAAATATATCCTTAACTACAGGAAGAAAACTTAGACCATGGGTTTTTACTGTAAGGGAGAGAAAACTACAGAGATATAGAGATAGAGATGACAGGGATAGAGATAAAGAGACAGATAGAGGTGGAGATGGTGATGAAGAGGGAGATGGAGAAGTAGAGGCAGATAGAGAGGGAGAGAGAAGAGGAAGAAGACAGATGAGAGAGACAAAATCTCTCAGCCACTTGTGCAGTTAAGCTTTCTTTTCCTCTCACTTTTCCCCTCACATTCTGTGTATGGAAGAGCATGTGTGTGTTAGGCAGTTTTCTGTAACAAAATGCCTGGGATAAAGAAGTCATAAGGAGAAGAGGCTCCTTCTGGCTTACCCTACTGTAGGTTTCAGCCCAGCATCAACCCTCCCTGGAGCTCTGGGCCTGCATCAGGGCAGCTCACTGTGGCAAAGTTCCCGGTGGAGCAAAACTGCTCACCTCATGGCCGGAAAACACAGGGAAAGAGGGAGGACCCAAGGTCCAACGGTTTCCTTTGGGGACATGTCAGGTAACCTAAGGATCTCTCAGTAGGTCCTGCCTCCCAATAGCCCCACCCTGGGCACCAAGCCTTTAACACATGGGCTTCTGGGGGACAATCCACATCCAAACTACAGAAGGATGTGGGTAATTCCCAGACTCCAGCTCTTGCTGATCAGAAAGACAGAGTTTTCAAATAGACTAAATGAGCAGAGCACATTTTCTCCATCTCCCTCTCTCCCTCTTTCTTTCTGCATCTCTCTCTGTGCTGTTTTCTCTCTCCCTTTCCATATCTCTGTCTTCCTGTCCATTTCTCCATCTTCTCTGTCTCTGTCTCTGTGTGTCTGGCTCTGACTCTTTCTCTGTCTATCTCTCTTTGTGTCTATCTGTTTCTCTCCGTCTCTTTCCCTCACATGAGTGGATGTATATATACCTTATTACTGCAAACAGGAGGGGTGGAAAGATCACCTCAGTTATGTGAGCAAGAGGCTTATGGAGGCAACACAGCAATACTGAGATTCTGCGATGTGATTAAAGGTAAGAGGTAGAGAATTGTGAGCAAGACCCGTGCAAGGTGGATGAGGCGACTTCTGGAAGAGCAGAGCTCCCAGAACTGCCTGAGAAGGGATGCTACCCATAAAAATAATACTAATTAGAACAAGGCTTCAGTAGTAGACCCGAAGTTGAGATAATAGAATAACAGAATAAGATGAAAGGAGTATTGAAGATTTCAAGAAATAAATTGAGAATCAAAGCAACATTATTACAAACTTAATGAATTACATAGACGTCACTGGAATAAAATAGGTCCCTCCACAAGTAAAATAATTGTATAAGGAAACAGCTTGTGATAACTATATGAATAAGGAAAAAATGTACAAGAGATTTTTTAAAACTTAAAGTTATTAGTTTTGTTTTGTTTTGATTTAGTTTTAGGTTTCAGGTTTTTGGTAGTGCTAGGGATTAAACTCAAGGCCTTCACACTGAACTATATCCCCAGAACTTTTTATTTTGAGACAATCACTAGTTTCCCAAGTTTGGTTCAAACTTGTGATCCTCCTGTTTTAGCCTGCCAGAATACTGGAATTTTAGTGGTGTGTCTCTGCACCAGCTAAGAAAATTATTAGTATGATCTTTTTCCTTTTTGCTCTTGCCACCACGTGGAGTTAGCCCGTTGTAATACACAGCTAATAGTGAGAATGAGCTAGGAGAAAAATATGGATTCCAGACAATATCGCTGAGTTGCCTGGTTTACCTATGTCAGAGGCTGGAAGTTTGTCCTTTGGGTTTTGCAGTTGCCTGAACAATATGCACCCCTCCTTTTGGGGTAACACATTCCCTCACTTGCCCCCAAAAGCAACTTTCTTAATTAAATACTGAATATTCTGGGATTTAAAATAATATTTGAAGCTTTCAGCATCTTATTCCCTCACCCAAAACACAAGGGTGACAGTTACATCTACTCCATAAGGTCTCTGTGTCAGATCATACCAATGCCTGTATCTTTATCTGCTTCTGTGTATCTATCTCTCTCTACCTCTATTTCTCTCTATCTCTTTCTATCTCTATCTCTCTCTGTCTCTCTCTGTATGTCTACATCTCATGTATATGGTATCTAGTACAATATCTGGTATGCATAGAGTGGTATCCATGAAAGCTGCTATTATTGAGTTCAGAATTAATTCTACCCTGCCACCTAAATTAAATTGGTTCCATAGTATTTGGAGCTGAAAGATTTTATTGACTAATTCTTTTATGGCACTTAACACACGACAGAGATTTTTTCTAAGCATTTTGGATTTATCAGTCATTTAAAAAGCTTATGGAGTAAGCATGCTATTATTTCCATTTATTATCATTTGGCAGAAGCACTCAGAAGTGAAGTAATTTTCCCAAGGTCACACACCTAGCTAGTGATGGAGAGATGATAGCCCCAGAAGCCATGCTCTTTGCCAGAACATTCTGCTGTCACAGAAGAGCCAAGAGGGCTTGATGCAGTAGAAAATAATCATTAAAGATTCCTGAGCCAAGAAATGACATTACAGGAGTGAGATATGAATACCAGGTAATGTAATTCAAAAACTTCAAAGTGAGATGCTATTGTAGCAGTGTCTGTCAAGCCTGTCTTTGAATAACTCTCTCCTGTCCACCCTCTCAAAAGGAATTAAGTGAGTTCAAGTTTCAGCACCATGGAGAGAGAACTCTAGCTTTAAGCCAAGTTCTACCTGGTGGCTTCTGAGGAATCCTGCCTTTGGCATCTGAAATAATCCTTTGACAAAAATAATTAAAATGTGCACAGAGCAAATATTCCTTTATTATGAAGTTCATGAAATGTGACTCTTTTCTCTTTTGATATAATCAATCATCTTAACAAGGTAACAATTCACCGTTGTGCATCTCCAGTGAAGAGGGAACAATAAAAAGCCAAGGAAGGGCTGTTATTGGGTTGAATAAAGACAGCTGTCTCTCTGAGCTGTGGGGGTGAAGAAAGCGCTGATACAAATCTGACAGCAGAAAGTGGGTGTGGTGAGGGAGAGGGTGGATGCCAGGGAGCTCTCAAGGAAACAGCTAGAGAAGAAGAAGACAGATTCAAAGGAACAGGAGAGGGAAAAAGAACATCTTCCATTTTTAATACCATACCGTATCCTGGGCAAAGTTTAAAATCTTAAACGTATTTTTCAAATAGTCCTAATGACAAAGATACCAGAATAAGAAGAAAGAAATGAAGAGATATGGAGAGAAAGAATGAGTTAAAATAAGGTATGGGGAGAGGAGAGGAGAAAGAGGGGGGGAAAAAGCTTGTGTCAATATGTACATGAAGAGGTAAAAATAAAGGATAGGAAAAGGAAGGGAGACAGTTTTCCTTTAGTGGTATCAAAAGTAAGAGCAAAATAGGAAAAGCAACAAAAAACTAAAGATGTGACCCCAAATTCGACCCTCACAACAGGAAAGTTGAGCTCATTTTTCCAAGACAGGTCTCACAGAGAAAAGAAGAGAGAAATGGTCTAATTCTTGTCTGTGTGAAAGAGACAGAAGGAAAGAGAGACACTGTCCTGGCAGAGTAGAGGAGGTACAGAGATTTGGAAGCCGCTCCAGGAAAAATATGCCAATGAATCTGCACCACTGGCCTGGAAGCTGGAGGATTTCTTGCTGCAGTGACCTTCTGTCTTCAAGGAGACTACCAAATAGGGCTTAGTTAAGGGGTCCACCTGAGCCTCATTAAAAACTGCCCTCAAAGGCAATACTATTATCAGTATCACTGAATGATTAGTGAACAGCTGAGACAGGATTCAAATCTGCTATGTGGAACTCTAAACCTAAAGCTGTAAGCAGCTGAGTGAACCTGGAAAAATTATCATTGTTTATTCATCCTGTGAAATTTAATCAAATAAAAGTGTCCCCCAGTCCCCTGCTTAGATAGCTCTGGGTTTAGAGCACTTCCTGTAGATACATTTTGTTGGGACAATGGAATATTGTTTTTTAAAATTGAATTAGATGCAAATATTACAGTATTGAGAGATTTCACATAAAACTCATGCAATACCTCTTGGCATGGAAACTTCAAGAGATTCTGAAGTTAAACAAAATTCTTCTCTTATATAATAGGCTAAGGAAAAATACAAAAGTTGATGTCTGCTGGCTGTCAACCAACCAAATACCCCCTTGTGGATAAATTTCCTGAATTTTCAGGTCCTAGTCTTCTGTCTATAAGCCCTGTAACTGTGAATGTTATCAGTTCCCACTGACACCGCAGGGTAGGTAAATGAGCAAAGAGTGGCTTTTCAAAATAAGGCCAGCACACTGTCACACTTAGAGGGGGAGATAGACATTGCAAATGCAGACTTTCAGTACAGTTCTTAAAAACCACCTCTGGATGCCACTATTAATTTTTTAATGGATCAGTAGAAGTAAGGCATTATGCAAGAGCCATTGTAGGCTTGATCTTGGAGATCATTTAGACATTGGTATTAGTGACTTTCTGGGACCTCACTGATCATAAACACTTTCCTGACCCCTCAGAATAACTTCACCATTTTCAATGTCTCAGACAAGTTTCCTGCACCAACAAGAAAACACGGGGTCCACCTAGACATTTCTGTTGGTTAACAGACAGTGACAGCAGGGGTGGTCTCATTTATTCTCGGATTCAAATGTCAGAGTGAAGTGGATACAGGACTGTGAAATACCACTCTATCAGCATTTACAAATTGTCTAATAATTGAAAAAGGGCATGAAATAGTGATTCAAGAAGAATATGTCAAAGATATCTTACTTTGTCAAGATTTTACTATTTTCCAGGCACTGTGATAGGAAATTTATGTTTACTATTTAATTTGATTCTTACAACACACTTGAAAGTTGGCAGAATGGTTTTTCACTGGTTAAAGATGGGAAACTGAATCTGGAACTAGCTATGTACATTGGACAAACCTGTGTATCTAGGTGCTATTGTGTCAGAAGTTGTATGAAAGTAGATGCTGACTCCCTCACTTCCATCAATGAGGAAACAACTGCCCTTCTATAATTCCCCATCAAACCATGTATCACTCTATTATATTTGCCCATGTCTAACCTTGCAATGGAATGCAAAACCTTGAAAGCACAAATTGTATCATCTAGGTCACTACTATCCCATCAGGACCTAACAGGGAGATATAGTATCATATTCACTGACTCAATAGTTAACTTGAATAAAGAGATGAGTGATTTACTTTATGCTTAGCCAAAGTCTTGGTATTCATTTTATTCTGCCATAGCTATGTTTGTTTCTTAGCTTGTTTGTTTACAGTGTCTTCTGACCCCTACAACTTCTGGAACCCATCATTTAAAACCCACATCCAGCCTAGGACATATAAACCTATACACTATTTAATTTTTACATCTTCTATGCTTATTTCTGTATATTGTTTATAAGGAGGGTTTAACTCTTTTATCTTCCCAGATGGATAGCCTGTTATGCTAGAACCTTTTATTAAATGAAACTCTGTTTTCTCATTTGAATTGAAATGTTACTTATGTTATACATTAAGTTTGCATACATACAAGGACATATTTCTGCATATTGTATTGCTTCCTACTGTGATATCTAGTATCTATTTCCTGCCAAAACTGTTTTGAGTAGGGGCTCTTTAGAATATGTTTTTCTATGGGTGGTGGGACATTTCCCTGCCCATTATTTTTCTTTTTCAAAAGGTTTATGGAAATTATTCCAAATTTGCTTTTAATGACTTTACTTATCTCATTCTACTAAAAATAGTCAGAACCAAAATTTTAAAAAATTGAAAAACATAAAACATAGAATTCTGATAGAGATTTTGGTAAACAGTTTTAGTAATCTGGACAGAGTGGGAATTTTATGACACAAAGTCATCCCATTCAGGAGCACACTATGTCTCTCCATTAATTCAGATCATGTTTTATGCTCTTCAATAAAATTTTATAGTTTTATTCAGATAAGTACCATGCTCACTAAATTTATTCATAGATATTTTATAGTTTTTACAACTATTGTGAATGGGCCTCCCTCCTCCCACTTTCATCTCTAACTAGGTATTTCTAGTATTGAATGATCTTTGATTTGTTGCTTCTATAACTCACATGACACAGAGAAGCCCTCTCCACAACCACTGCCATACAGAGTGTGAAGAAATGCCTGCTTTCAGTTTCTTTTAGTCTGTTAAAATCCAAGCCTTTACAAACTACATATGCTAGCTGGGATACCTAGGAACCAGCTTAGAAACTGGTGGACTGGAGGATGGATAAAGTGATCAAGGTGAGTACAGAGGTTGAGGTAAGCCAACTGACCAGCTGCAGCTGAGCTGTGCCCCCTCAGAAGGGTGTGGTAACTTTTGATACCTGAGTAAAAGTCAACAGTAGGTGATTATAATTCAGTGGTGAGAGTAAGTCCCAAGTAATAAGCTCAGGATGAACAAACGGTGAAGTTATAAAAATGGGACCAAAGAACCATACAGAGAATCAGAATAAAGGCCTGGGGCCAAGACAAGTAAAAAGAGAGACAAATATGCTGTGTAGGATAATTGAGCAAAACAAGAAATGGAGACCAATGGAGAACCCAGAACCAATAGACTGGTCCAAAGTGATGGTGTAAAGGTGCAGTACACAAGATCAATTCCATTTCTATATACTTTTGAAAAGTATATATAGAAATAATTTGATAAAAGACATATATATTACTTATACAATGAAAATGATTAAAAGATGTTGACATTGTAAATGTAAAAGGCCTAAGAAATGGAAGATAAACTATGCTGATGAATCAGAAAATTTTAAATTGCTAACAAGTTGCCTGTTTTTCTCATACTCTACTCAAAATCTCAGAGGGCTATTTTTATCGTGATAAGCTGATTCTATAATTTGTATAGCAAGGCAAAGAATTTACAATAGCCAAAATGACTTTGAAGAATAAAGCCAGAGAACTTTAATTATCTTATTTCAAGACCTATAAAGCTAGGGAAATCCAAATAGGATAGCACTAGTGAAAAGTCACATATACATATATATTCAATGAACTAGAATACAGTCCAGACACAGACTGACATTTATAGTCAACAAATTTTCACAAAGGCACCAAAGCAATTCAATGAAGAAAGTAATTTTTTAGATAACTAATCAGACAATGAAAAACAAAAAAAAAAAGCAAGAAGAAAGAAAAAGGAAAACAAGTCAGAAACTGTCAACATTCATGTCATATAATGTACAAAACTTAACTTGTTATCAGCTATGGCTCTAAATGTAAGAGATAATATATACAACTTGTAGAAGCAATGACAGGATAAAACTTTAGTGGCCTTAAGTTTGACCTCATTTTTGCAATGGACTCCCCTCCCCAAAATAAAAAAGCTATAAAATAAGCCATATTAATGCATTTTATGTTGTTAAGTTTTCAAAGTTTATTACTCAAAAGAAATTAAGAGGAGAATGAAGAATTGGAAGAAAATATCTGCAAAATCATGTATTTGACCAAAAGCTCCCATTTATAGAATATAAAGAACGCTTATAATTCAGTACTAACAAAACAATCCAGTGAAATAATCGGCAAGAGAATTGGCAGACACTTCACCAAAAAGATAAGTGGTTGTTGTGTGAAAACCCAAGGAAACGTGTGCACCATTCCGTCGCTGTGGAAATCAAAACTAAAATGAAATGCAACCATTGGACTGGCTAAAGTTACAAAGATCACTATCAGTAGGGTCAAGGAAGTGTGCTGCAGTTGAGAAGAAAGAAAGGTAGTTGGATATGACCAATACATGTATAGAAATACCGTATTAAATTCCACTATTCTGTATAACTAATACGTGTTAATAAAAAGGTTCTACATGGTAATAAATGAAATGGTTGGCCTTACCAAGTGCTGACAAGCAGGTGGAACACATCTAGCTCACAAATACTGAAGGTGAGAGTATAAAGCTGTTTGAATTTTAGGGCTGTTTTCTCCAGACCTGTGAAGAGCACTCTTGGTATATTGATTGGATTTGCATTACAACTGTATATCAGTTTTGGAAGTATGACCATTTTGAGTATCTGCCTGTCCTGGAACAAGGGATATCTTTCCATTTTCTAATGTCCTCTTTTCTTTTTCAGCATACTGAGGTTTTTATTGTAGAGAACTTTCATTTCCTTAGGTTTATTCCTAAGTATTTAATTTTTCTTAGTGCTATTGTGAATGGTATTTTTGTCTAATTTCTTTCTTAGTGGATCCATTATTAGCAGAGAGGAAGGCTATTGATTTTTGTGTGTTAATTTTGTATCTTGCTACATTGCTGAATTTGGCTATTAATCCCATGTGTCTTTTGGTGAATTTTTCTTGACTCTTCTATGTAGAACATCATACCATTTGCAAGTAATGATAATTTGACTTCTTCCTTTCCCAATTAAACAGCTTCTTCCTTTCCCAAATTAAAACAACACTGAGATTTCATCTGACCCCAGAAAGAATGGCTATTATCAGGAAGTCAAATAATAACAAATGCTGGAGAAGCTGTGGGAAGAGCCCTTCTACATTG
>NW_004955493.1:4721981-4736058 GCF_000276665.1 Chinchilla lanigera | reverse complement strand
GTGGTAGAGGGCAACAGTTCATGGCAGTGGAAAACAGCAAAAGCAGCAAGGGTAATTGGGAGGAGCAGCCACAAGCAGCCTCTTTTCCTTCCTTGCATGGTATGCAAACTATCTGCCCCAGGGCAGGTGTAGCACTCACATCCATAGTTCCAACACTGGACCATGTATCAATCATAAACTGGGGGGACACGACTGCATGTCCCCCGCCCCATGACTGCATGAGGCTTTAGGGGGACATCCAGACACAAGCCATAACATCCTGCAAACACGTGCTAGAAAACAGCAAACCTGCGATCACCTTTAACCTGTTTGGCAATTTTAATGTTAAAGTGAGAGTTATGGTATGACCAAGTCATTCTTACACAAGTCCTCGAGTGTCCCCTAACATAAATGAAGGAAAATTCCCCAGAAAGATTTGTATGTGAATCTTCATGGCAGCTTTACTTGCAGTAGACCTAATAAGAAACAACAATCCAGTGTCCAGACTGAGGTGAGTGGATGACAAACTGTAGGGTAGCCATGGAGTGAGCTACCATTCAGCAATCAGAACGGTGCAGAGCAGTGATACACACAACAACATGGGTGGAATTTAAAACAGTTAGCCTGGTTGAAGAAGCCCAAACTAGTAACAGGGTATGCTAATCGAATCTTCTTACACCAAAGCAGGGAAAATGAAAACTAATCTATAGTGACAGGATAGAGTCTTAGGGAATGGGATTATAGAACAACACAGAGATTTCAGGATGATGGTTGTATTCACTCATGTGATTGTGGTGATGTTTTCATTGGTATGTGCATGTAGCAAAACTCATCAAAATATATACTTTAAATTGTACAGGTCCAATACATCAATTATAACTTAATAAAGTTATAAAAAGAAAATAGATACAAACACCACTCTCCCCATTATCTGCCTGTCCATTCTGCTTCTGGAGGTTCTTCCTATGAGCTGGAAGGTTTGGCCCAACTGCTTCAAATTTACATGCTACCAGTGTACCAATCCCCAAAGTCTCATGTGTGTGGAAGGTATTAGGATCATGGGGAGGGCTGCTGTACTGCTCGGTAGAATCACCCGTCCATGAGTTCAGTAGCTCAGCGTGTTGTTGGAGAGTGGTTTTGCCTCAGTAGCTGCAATGAAACCCCTCACAATCTTGGGCAAGTGAAACATGTCCTGTGACTGAAGTTCAGTCAACTTGGTCAAGGTTGTTTTGGAGGCACAGCTGTGGGACTGGGAAGTAGGATCAAGTTGGTATTTACTATTAGAGCTTTGCAAAGGAAAAGAGGGATGTGGCTATAAGAAATATTCAGGGAATGTATTCAAGCCACGTAAAGTCAAGAAGTAGTCGCTAATGTTTTGCATCCTTAGATTCTGGGTAGATTTGATGTTATAAGCGCTCAAGTTCTATTGCAGAGTAAATTTCACTATCTTGCCTGCTCTTGGAAGGATTGATGGCGGAGCTAGGGATGGCATCCACCTGTCAGTGTGGCTGGGTGAGGAACCACTCCTAGACATGAATAAACCCACAGCTCAGTACATTGGGCTCAAGTCACAAGCTCTACAATGACTTTCATTCCTCCAGTTTCAAAGGTCCTTAAGTGAGACATGCTGATAATAAATGTCCTACAAACATGATGTATCTTTAGGCCATACCAGCCTCAAGATGAACAAATTAGAACAGCACCTATTAATCATACACAGGCACAAATAAAAAAGAATGGGCAGGCCAAATGTTGATGAGCACACGTGGCAGGTGGGTATGAAATGGTACGATCAGTCTGAGCCAGTTGGATGGATAAGTCTTTATACTGGCAAAGACGCTAACACTAGAAAACTTCTCAGTGGTAAGAAGGACAAAATTGATGCCCACAGCGTGGATGAAGCTCATTGAGTCTCAAAAAACACATACTTAGGGAAAGCAGAAATGTATGTACTATAAATAAATAATTTTTGATTCTATTTTAGTTTTCAAGAACAGGTAAAAGTAGGACACCAGAAAATAGCTGCCTTTTAGGGAGGGGACATAGCCAGAAATGGGTAAGTATTAGTTACTTTTCTGTTGCTGGGATAAAATTCCAGGCACCACGACTTAAAGGAGGAGAGATTTACTTTTGCTCATGGTCAGTCCCTGGTCAGCTGGCTCCAGAGCAGAAATGGCATGGATGGTAGAAGAGAATAGCAGGGAAAAGCTGTCAAGCCTATGGCACCCAAGAAGCAGAGGGAGAGAGGAGAGAGACAGACCAGGAACAAGAATACACTCTTCCAGTTTTGCCCAGAGTGATGCACCTCTAACGAGGCCCAACCTTCTAACAACATACTGAGCTACTGAACCCATGGACATGTCATACTACTGAGCAGGACAGCACCCCTCCCCATGACCCTATAAGTCTCCACACACGTGAGACTTTGGAGAGACCTCTTCCATCCAAACTGTAACAGGGCATGAGTGAACTTTCAAGTCGTGGAAATGCTCTCTGTGTTTGGACGATGTTCAGATGGCTGACATCACACCATGTTACTTATGATCCATGTATTACAGTGCATATAGATGGTACTTCACTGAAAATATAGTATATATATGAATGGCAATGACAAAACTATTTATTACTATGGTATTACTGTGGTAGCTTACATTTGTTGACTTCTTACCTGAATTATCTCAAGAAATCCTTCCTTCAGCTCTGAAGAGTGGATATTTATATTATCCTTGTTTTTTAGGTGAGAAAAGTGAGACTCAGGGTATATAGAATGGACCCAAGGTCACACAGCTAGTGAGATGCAAACTTGACTTTAGGGTGGATAATCTTACCCATCTGTACCACAAAGAACCTTGGGTTTAGACCACGATGCACTACCTGGGGCTCCAGCAAGAGCCTCTATTGGGTGAAACCTGAGACCCCAGAGCCTAGGTGCCTGGTGAGTACAGTGGAGATGGGAAGAAATGATTTATCACTAACGAAGTAAAGTGGCCTCTTGTCTGTGGAACTGGTCTGCAGTCAGACAAGTTTACTAGGTCAAAACATGAAGTCTGGAAGAAAGGTTGGATTTTTCAGGTTCTCTGAGGACTGGGATTTTTTTTTTTTTTTTTTTTTTTGGCCCTATAGCAGCCTTAGTAGCTCTTCATCTTTTAAGGGTTGTGTTTCTCCATAGTGAAGACAGGGAGATCTGACTAGAACATTAATTCCTTCAGTGTATGGGAACTTTCTAAATCACTGATAGATCCCCAAGGCTCCGATCCTCAGTAACTACCTGGTGTTTGAATACATGTATCCATCTGCGTGCCGTCATTCCATCATTTCATCAACCTCATGCCTTGTAACTCCTGTTTTCTGGAACCTTCTCATAAAGTCAGATCTGGGCTGTGCTATTGCCCATAGTGACATTAAACCTACCAGAAAATACCTTTAAGAAAATGGATATTTGCTAGACAATCTTTATTCTTCACCTAGAAGAAAATGGGCACTGCAGTCCCGTGTACAGACCCGTTGGCATAGGAGCCCCAGTCCTCCTGAGCTGGCTTTATGCCTGATGCTAGAAGTTCACAGAGCCAGTATCTGACAAGATTGAGATTTGATTTGACATCGCGTTGGGGCATTGCTGGGGAGCTCAATTGTGCTAAGCAATGGAGTAGCACTTATTGGTTTCAGAGGGGACGGAAAACAATTTAAGCAACTTCTGTTCTCTTCAGCCCAGACACACACCGTTGCTCTGTTGACTTAGGAGCAGCTGCTGACACTGAGCAGAGACAGGCTCTCTCTCTGAAATCCCTCTCTCATCTGTCTCCAGCACATCAAGGAAAAACTGCATGCGCAGCTCAGCCAAAATCCTTTCTTAGCACCATCCTTCTGATTCAAGTCCTGGCTGCCTTTCTTGGGGAAGCAGAGTGAGCCTGGGCCGTAGTACAAGTCCTTGAATCTTGGGTAGATGAAAGGCAGGGAGAGTTTACAAGGAGTTTTTCTTTAAGGATGCAGCTTAAACTATAGCGAAAGCTGAAAACCTTTGGAGAAACAAAGGCAGTGAAGAGCAAACCTGGAATTTTAACTGGGACTGAGCTTGTGGGAGGATGGGAAGCTTTACTGCAGGCAGGAGGAGGCACTGCTCTAACTTGGTTTGTCTAAAAAGCCAAAGACATATGAAGCAAAAAAAAAGAACAAATAAAATGCAGCACAGTGCAGGCCAGAATAAATACCCAGGGAATCTGAACTGCTATGATTTGGGGGTAACAGAAATTTCAAAATCATGTAGAAACACTGATTTTGGATTGAAGACACAGAGGTGCCAGCGAGATGAAGTCATGAGTCAGCTCAGGTGGGGACGTGGTGTGAGCAGAAAACAGAAAGGCACAGGACAACGCTTCAAAGTCCCAGGGTTTCAGGCAATGCTGGTTTTGTAAGATACTGAGAAGAGTTTCCTAGGGTGGTGCATGTAGGTCTGTTGCAAATCTGGCGCAATGCCTGCTTTTGTGGCCCTCCCAGTCTAGGGAGGTGGCTACATGTGGGTGTGGACAGGCAGGGGCTGTGGAATCTGCAGTGACCGAGCAGCACAGGGGCAGGACAAGAGCAGGGCAAGTGAAGCCCCTTGAGAGTATGAGTAGGAGCTTCTACCTCGGGAGATGTGTGACCGTGCATGCATGTGTGCATGAATATGCATGTGTGTGTGCACACGTGTGCTGTTTATAAGCGCTCCAGGGAAAGGTGACAACAGAAAACAATTATTTGATCTTGGAAAGAAACTATAGCATTCAATGGAGGGAAAATTTAGAACATTGATTTTAAAACCCAAGTGCATATTGTAGTGAGAATACTTTAAAAGAGAAAAGTCTCCCTTTGTCCACAGAAGATGCCTTTCAAGACCTTCATGGGACACCCAAAACCACTGTTAGTCTTAAACTTTATATATACTGTACTTTTGCCCTATCTGCCCTACGATGTTGTACCAAACTATGTTTCCAATTATGTGTCTTTCCATGATTTATACCTTTGTGCCTCCTTTGCAGCCTTATTCATGATGCAAAGTAAATAAATAAAGAGTAAGAATAAAATAAGTTTTAAAAAGTAAAATATGTTCCTTGAAGGTAAGCAATGTGATACCATGTTGTTCCTTTTTTTGTGTGTGTGGCGGGAATCGAACTCAGGACCTTGCTCTTGCCAGGCAGGTGCTTGTGCCATTGAGCTATATCCCCAGCCCATGTTGGTTGATCTGATAAGTGAGACAGTCACTAAGTGACTGATGGGTATGTACATATACCGTGCAAATGCCCTGGACCAAGGCATGATTCACATACTGGGCAAGATGGAGAGGAACAATCATTTTTTTTTGTCATACTACTATGAAGGATGCTCAATTTAAAATTTATAAAGTATTTATTTCTGGAATTTCTCAGAGTATTTTCATAGTGCAGTTGACAGTAGGTAACTGTATTGGTCAGCTTTCCATTGCTAGAACAAAATACCTAACATACACATCTCAAAGGAAGAAGAGTTTATTTCGGCTTGTGTTTTCAGAGGTCTCCATCCATGGCTGGCTAGCTCAGAGGCAGAAACATCATGGTGGAGGGGCATGGAAGAGGAAAGCTGCTCACCTCATAGTGGAGAGAAAAGAACAAGGGATCTACTATAGTTTTCAAGCTCATGACCTACAGAGACATACCCAGAAGTGTGCTTTGTTAATCTCCTAGACAGCGCTCCATCCAATTAAACTGACAAGAGGAGCCATCACAGTAGGTGAAAGTGTGGAAAGCAATGCCACAGAGAGAGTATACACTCCTGTACTGATATTCACATGTCACTTCTAGAGATACTGATGTAGTTGGTTTGGGGTATGACATCAAAATCCTAATGTTTGTAAAGCCTGTCAGCGATGGGTTGGAAATATGCTAGACACCAATGAATCTGTCTGTTGGTTGCTACTCGGCATATATGCTCACTTCTGTAGTGACAGTCTCAGTGTCCTTTTGGGGAATTACCACTTCCCCATCTATGAGTAGGGCTAGCTAGGTGGTCACATGTGGTTGTGAAGCTTGGGCACCACACAGGACTTCCTAGTGAAGGTTTATTTGGGGGCCTGAAATTTAACCAGATTCTGTTCATGAACTTCACACAGTGGTAGAGGGCTGTGTATTTCATGGGAGATACATTTTCCTATGACTTGCACCAAGGTGCCATCTGCCCTTGTCAGTCAAGACACCTTGCTCTCCTTTAGTCAAGAATGAGATGCATGACCAATACCAAGAGTGTAAGCCAAGAGGAATCTATACTGCTTGGACTTTGCTGATCAGCATTGCAGGAGTTAATTCACCCCACCAACCTCAGGCAATTCCATCAGGTCCTGCTACAAATAACCCCCAAAGGGCTTGGTCTTTGTTCTTTTCAAACCTTTCCTCCTCAACATTAATTTAATGCTTTGAAGAAAATTGGTATGGTCTAGAGAAGAGGGATCTGTGGCAATGCTGGTTTTGTAAGATACTGAGAAGAGTTATACAGCCACACAGTGTTCTGATGGAAGAATCTCCAAGTAAAGCATGGCAGAAGCAAAGGTTGCCATGTATGTGAGGAGTGTGAGAAGTAACAATAAAATTAGTGAAACTACAAGAGACCATTCAAAAATAGTAGTTCAGAGGGTGAAGTTGTGGGCCCTGAAATTAGCCTCTCCCTTCTAAATTCACTACCTCCCAGCCTTGTACCCAATGGCTACTTCCAGCTACCTGCCCTTTCTATGCCTCACAATGCAATTACGTCAAATGGGAATAATGATAGAACAAACCCATGAAGTCATTTGACATATTAGTATATGCTAAGCGCTGGTACAAAAGTACCCAATGAATGTTAATGGTAAATTGTAGTGAAAATTTGATTTGTGTTCTCAGTGAAACAGGAAGTCCTCAATGTTTTAGGGAAGGCTTTAAAGAAGAAAGCTGTGTGGGGTGATTCGAGGTTATAATGATGGTTCTAGCTCTTACATTGAGAACTGACTGAATTGGTGAAATGAGGAAGGCAAGGTCCAGAGGAGTGATAACTGTGGTGGCTTATAGCTGGGTAATGGTGACCCCATACTTGGCACCAGTTCCTTAGAACCACGTCCTGCTGCTTCCAAACAATCACAGAATGCGAGGTTGAAGGGGTGGGAGAGTGGGCTGGAGAGACCGTCCATAGCTACATTTTGCAAGGTCATAGCTGCCTGCCCTTCTGAGGAGGACAGTGTTTTTCAGAAGGACAATGGAGAACCTTTGAAAGGTTTTGAGCAGGAGAATGATGCAATCAGACTTACATTTTCCAAACACCCCACTGGGACTTTAGAGAAGGTGAATGGGAGGAAAGACACTGAGAGATCGGGAGTCCAAAAACGAGTTCCACCCGATAGGTGGCTGGCAGGAGAATATTCTTATCATGGCATTAAGTTCTTGGGAATAAGAGCGAAGATAAAGACTACTTTGTGCTTCTCAGTGGTAGGTAGGGACTTCTAAAAGAGACTTCATGTTCTGGGATTGCCGCGGACTAAATTAGATAGAACCTGGAGAAATACTGTTACAGATTCAGTGGTCTTAAACCAGTGCTGAGGGAATTATATGGGGCAAAAAACAGTAAAACTTCATCAGAACCACTGGAAATAATTTCAGACTCACACCTATAAGCCAGAGATTATGTCCTATGGCAGCATGGGGTGGGGGGATCAAAATGACACACACAGGCTCTGTTCTACACTTGCACTGCTTAAAAATGTGAATTAGTTGCTATGGAGATTTCACATTAACATTTGAATTTTATATACAAAAAAAATATCTGACTGACCAGGTCAAGGTCCCATCCTCCTAGCAGAAATGAATTGGAGATGAGAAGTAATGTTGTAGTACCTAATCCCCAGGCACTATCGGTGTTCCCATCTGCAAATTCTCCCAACTGGCCAATTTCTGCAGACATTTGGGTCTATGTCACCTGCAAAGGCAAACAAACTCCATCCACTTTCTCTTCTAAAGAAAAGCATTGAAACTGTGGCAAAGGTTCATGTTTACCTAGTCCTAGGCAAAAGGCCTGGGGATGAGTTACCTGTGTACCCCCCTGATTGCACCCACCCCAATCCATACCCATGCTTTGCACTGGGTGCAGTCCTGGCTGTCATCCCCAGGGTCGCTTCCCCCAGTGTCTTCCTTCCTCCCCCCGCTCTATGCACCACTTGCGCCAGGCTTCTAGGCCCTCAGAATAATTGGGTCTGAGCGAGCATTCCCTCTATAAATATTAATTTGGATATGCTTGGAATACTCTGCTTCTTTTAGATGAATTGTTAACTAGCTTTCTAATCTGGAGCTTCTTGACAAGCAAAGCAAAATCTCTCTGCTGGCTGCTTCTTTCTTTATTGGTGTGGGAGAAGGTGGAATTCATTGGAATTTGCAAAAGTTTATTTTGGGAGGTGAGTTTTGCATGCCTGGCACCCAGAAGTTACACGGACCCCAGACTCTTCTGAATGATCTCAATCGGACCAGCTTGGACAGAAGAAAATCGGTATCCATTAGAAGTGTGGGCTTGTACTACTGACAGATCATAACTGAGATCTTGGCTCTGGCACTAGGAAAAGGGTGTCCTTGAGCAAGTTACTTAACCTCTCTGAACATCGGCGTTCTCCTCAATAAAATGAAGATGATTGAATGCGCAGTAGTGGAAATTAAATTAGTGCACTGCTAGTACTCAGAAAAAGAAAAACTATAGTTAATGAATAAAGAGGATTTCAGCACATCTTCAAGAATTTGGTGCATTTAGACAATTTTAATTCCCTGCAGAAAGTCCAAGTTTGTTACTGGGAGCTTTTTCCCAGATCTTAGGATATAAGGACAGTCCCACCACAAGAGCCTCCCATCTAAATCAAGACTGTGTTGTTACACAGCAAATCTACACACCAGCTGATCTATTCACATATTAGATGAACACACTAAACATCTACTGCCGATGACTTACTATAGGGTTACATCACATTAATCCATTATAAATTGAAAATACCTCAAGTTGAACATGCACTTAGTACACCTAAACTGCAAGATATATCATAGCTGCTTGGCTCAGACCAAACTAAGCTATAGTTAGGCAAAATTATTTAGCACAAGACTGATTTTATAATAAAGCATCAGATATCTCATGTAATTAATTCATATCTGCAGTGAAAGTAGGGAGCAGAATGTATGAATACACTTTGACAGCATTGTAAAGTTGAAAATTTGTATGTGGAATCGTGGTAAATCAGGATTATCTGCATTTCTCACCTAAAAGATTTGACTCAAAAATGAAGTGTCAACCACTTTCTCTCATTTCACAAGCTTTTGAGATTACAAAAGGTAAGACTCAGGGTTAGTTCTCTGCATTCACAGTGCTTGGCCTATAGGAGCATAGAGATGAATGGGTGGGTGGACAAATGGATGGATGGATGAATGGATGGATGGGTGGATGGATGGATGGATGATGAATTTCTCTATATCTGTTACTAATAGCACAACATAGCTGCATCTTTTGATGTCCACACACAATCACATCTTAGCTCTTGGACTCTTCCTAAGGACAGAGAGATTAAACAGCCCAGTCATTGCTTGGCATTTCCACCAGATGAGTGTATTCTCGTCTGTCTCTACCCAGTAGCTGACTCCAGCACAGGCTCCTCAGAACTTACTGAGCTCTATAGTCCTAGCTCATGTCTGCTGACTAGTACATCCCTGAGCCCCTGTACTAGATTCTGAACACACACGTGTTAGATAACTCCAGGTGCTGTAACAACCCTATCTCACAGACTTAGTACGATGGCATATTTCTTACCCTAGTCACAGTCCAATGAATAAGTCTTACATGCAGTGATTTAGCAATCCAGTCTCCATCTGGAGGGAAGTTCATACTCACCTAGCTTGAACCTTACACCAAATCTATTGGCAGGTTCTGTTAGATCTTTGAATCTACCTCTAAAACATACTTACCATGCTATGTCTTTCACTTAAGTATAGTTAACACACAAAATTTTATACAAATCTTAAGTGTTACGTTCTATTCATTTTTCTGTATAAATGAAATTGCACCATCACTCACAACAAGATACCTCTTTCCAGCATCCTGGACTGGTCCTTTGTGTCTCACCCAGGTAAATATTCTTCTAAAAGCAATCACCATTATGATCTCTATGCTTGTGACCTGCACACGAGTGGACTGGGTATCTATTCTTTAACAACTGGCTGCTTCTGCTCAGATTATCTAGAAGCCATGCATGCTGTTAGGCTATTCTGCAGCTTATCTGCTTGCTCCTTTTCCTGTTGATCGACATTTAGTTTTCTTGTTTTGCTCTGTGGTGGAGAAAACTGACATGAATGCTTTCTTTTTTCTTCACTTTTTCCCCATAGAAAGTGAGCGCTCATTTCTGTGAGGAGGAGAAGTTTGCTGGCTGTTAGGCTATGTGTAAGTTTAACTCTAGAAAATACTGTCAAGCAATTTTAAAACTGTTCACACCAATTTATAATCCAACCAGCCACAGATGAGAGAGAGTCCTACTCACTCTTCCTCTTCACTATCACTTGTATGATTACTCTTTTTAATTTGAACTGTTGGAGTGGATGCATACACAATCACTTCTTATCCTTGTAATTCAAGGCACTGTCATTGGTTGCCCAGACAGCTGCAGTGGACTCAAAACTGATCTCTTTGCTTTCTGCTCTGGCCAATCACCTTCAATCTAGTTTCCATCCAGCATACAGAGGATGTCACTTCCTGCTAAACCATTTCAGTGGCTCAGTCACTTTCAATCCGATCCACTTCTCATCACTATCTGCATCATCTAATTCACTGACTCACCTGTGAGCTATTCTGTCTCCCTCACCTGTAAAACTCAGGCAACTGAACTCATGCACCAGTGTATTTGCCTGTGCCCCAGCACACAGATCAATGTGGCCTCGTTGTCCACCCTCCATAAGAGCTTGCCGAGTGAAGCTGCCTCAGCCTGGAAGCCTGGTTTTGGGCACCATAGCGCTGTTCTCACAGCATTTTCTGTCGGCTTGTTACTGAGCCACTGCATGTCTCAAGTGCAATCCAAATTAAATGGTGTTAGTGGTACTTTGGAACAAAAGGGTCAGGCGCTCAACTCTCCATCCAGGTTGGTGTGACCAGAATTCAGCTCCACAAGAAAAGGCTCTGACCAAGAACAGACCAAACTGACAACTTAGCACCCCAGCCCGCCTCTTCCAAATCTTTCTACTGTGTCTTCTAGAAATATTCACTGACCTCTCAGCTCAAGAATCTTGCTTACTGTGAGCACACTCTCACCCCTGCTCCACAGTTTCTATCAAATCTACCTTCCAGGGAACTCCTACAGAATAGATATTTACTCTTCCCTTCCACAGTCACCTGAGAGGGCAAGAAAAGTAGTATTATTTTCTGCATTTCCCTCCTTCTCAGGATAACCTGGAGGCCTTTGCTGTCTGACGGTGGTGCTGAGATGGGCTGCAAAGAATCATTCAACTCCAGAAGATGGTGTTTGGGAAAAAGAAAAAACAGAGGAAAGATGCTCTTATGGGTCTCAAAAAAAATGAGATACTTTGCTAAGTAATTTCTAGTGATGCAGAGGACTGACACACCATAGAATAGGCTGGGTAAGCCCAGTGCACAGGAATTAAAATTGCTCTGGGAGAGTAGAGAGTGGTGGTGGGCTGGCTGCCTCTGTACTTGGTGGTGCTCCTTTGTCCCCCTCCTCTGTCCTTTTTCCTGCCTGCCACCCACTCCCCAGTACAAGCCCGTATGGACCTGTGCTTTAAAGCGATAGAAATAATCTCCCCTCCTTCTGAAATGAAAACTCTCAGCTATCTCTCCAAAACCTTTCTTTCATATACACATACACAAACAAAACTATCATGAAATAAGGTCACACAACCATGGATGCACACTCACACACACACGCACCCCTCACCCAAACACAGAGTTCTAATACACTTCTCCCCACATGGAGTAGCTCTCTGTCACTTATTCATTTCCTCTCTATCTCTCTGCTTCCTCTCCTTAACTCACATCCGGAACTCTGACATGACCAAGTTTAGAGTCTTCTTTCTGGGTGCTTTGATTTTCTATGCTTTACCTTTAACATTCCAAGAACTCTCTCGTCTATGACCTTTTCTTTGCCCCTTAAATTTCTGTTTCCAGCCTCATCAGACTCCTAGGGGCACTCACACGTGACTCCTCTTTTGTCTTCTTCCTTCTTCATACTCCTGGGAGGTGCCAGTCTTTGCAGTCTCACCCTTTTGTGATCCAGAGAAGAGCTTACTGTACCTTTTCCTCCTCCTGGTTTTCCCCAGGGGAGAGAACGATCCATGGTGACCTCCATTAGACTCCACAAGATGTGCTCAGGACTGATGGCCCAGGTTTCTTTCCTGTGCACATGATCATGGCCACATCCCCCTGCAGTCAATCAGGAACCCCCAAGCTAGGTGAAGAGTGCTGGATTCTTGCTCCACAGGCCAAGTACATTCCTCTAAGGATCTAGGTCTCTTCATCTGCCACTTGAGGGTAGCATGGTATTTGTTCTTCATGCTAGTGGCCTACTTCTTATTATTTCACCCACCCTTTATCAACTAAGAAAATATTACATGGTAAAGAAACTTCTTACAGAAGATGATAAATACCTCTCTGGGTTCAGACAGTAAGAAATCAAGGACAAAAGTCATGGGTTCTACGTGCCGTGTCATGGAATTAATCACCTACTCATCGCCCACTCATCCATCCAGTCATCCACCCACCCACCCCCCAACCCATCATCCCTCACCACTTCTTTTCCTCTCTACTTCCATCAGCCTAGTCAATGGCAGCATCGTCTTCACCCTTCCCTTCTGCAGTGTGCTTCCAACCTCTGTTGTTTCCCCTCTAGCCTACCTTCCTTTAATCATTATTTTTTGCCTAGCCGCTAGAACAATCTTTTAAAAATAAAAACAGGGTTTACCACTCCCTGTCTAAAGGCCTCCTGTGATGTCTTGCTGTGCTTAGGATATAATCCAAATTTCTTATTTAACTGTAGGTTCTGAGTGACCTATCCGCTTGCTTCCGGGCTTACTCTTCTGAGATCACAGCCTGTCTGTCCCAATCTGCTTTAGCCACATGGATATTCTTGGGGCCTTTAATACACCGAGACCTGTCTAAGATGTTTGCTTTGCAGCTTAGCTTTCTGCTCCCCATATGTAACGTGGCCTTGCTGGACACCTACAAATGCCAGAGCATTAACCAGAACTGCTAGGGTGCCGCAGTGAGCCCAGGAACTGCTGGGCAACATCATCAATTCCGACTGTGCATGGACCCTCCCTGTTTTCACTTTCCACTGGCCCACGTCCATGAACTTCCACCTGGCATAATTTATTCAAATCATGACACAAGTTGGTGCAAATTTAAGTAACACTAAATATTTTGGGGCTTGGAGATCGATAGACTAGGTATGTTTGTGTGATATATCATGTTAGAACTTCCTAGCATAAATACTGATACCTGCAACTAGGGGCCATTCTGTCCCTCTGGCTCCTAGGAATGAAGTAATCATGGAAATCAGAGCTGGCTGATGGGAATTGGGGGAGGGGTTTTCTTCTGGTTCTCTGCATCATGTGTTTAAAAGCACAAAGGACTGGGGAGAGTCAGTCTTCCCTGCAGCTCCTGCCGTCCCTCCTAAGTGCTGTTGGCCAAGTCACTCTCCATCTCTGAGCTTCAGTTTGGGCTCCAGTTTCCTCATTTGTAAAGAGAAGTTGGACAGGAATCCCAAGTCTGTCATAATCAAATGGGTATTATGTTTATCCAGGCTATGACCTGCCAATTGCTCAATAAATCCAGCAGCTACAGTCTGATTGACTGCCCAAATAGTCAATTTCTCTAATTATATATAATTTTTAAGTAATTCAGCCAGGGACAGAATTATTCTCTTTGAAAAGATTGTCTTCAGGAAGTTAGATCCTAGACAAAAAAATAACTGATGTATTTCCCTAGCTTTTTCCTTTTTCCTTTCTTGCCTTATTTCTTCCCTTCTTCTTTCCCCTCCTTCCTTCCCTCCTTCCTTCCCTCCTTCCTTCCCTCCTTCCTTCCCTCCTTCCTTCCCTCC
>NW_004955493.1:4696716-4721858 GCF_000276665.1 Chinchilla lanigera | reverse complement strand
CTCCACCTCTTTGCCTTAGACCACATTGCTACTGTAAGTTTGGAGGACTTCATTATCCACCAGGATTCTCCAAAGACAGAAAGTGGTGTGTGGTGGGAGATTTATACTAAGGCAGTGGCTCTTATTGTGGAACTCTGAGTGAAGGTGCAGGGCAGGCAGCAGGCTAGAGACAAGCAGGAGCAGGTGTTACAGTCCTGAGGCAAAATATCGTCTTACCTGGAAAATGTTGGGCTTTCAGTTGATGAAATGAACCCACCCACACCCCTGAGGGTGAGCTCCATGGCTTAACATCACTTGTCCATTGATGTTAACAATGCCTGCTGAATCCTGCTATGGCAACATTTGGATTTGGGTTTGGTCCCATAACTGGGTGTTCACGGCTGGCCAGTGTGCAGTCCATGGAGGCTGAAAACTCTAGACTCTTAACTGCAGTTCTGTAGCTTCATCCACCTGAAGGTCTTTACCAGGTCCTCGTCTCTCTCCAGTGAAAGGGACCGGAAGGCAGAACCTGTAGCTCAGGAAGGCATGTGTGTGTGTGTGTGTGTGTGTGTATGTGTGTGTATGTGTGTGTATGTGTTACTGAGGATTGAATCTCAGACCTTGCACATGCTAGGCAAGCATTATACCACTGAGTTGAGTTACATCTCAGTTCTCTTTTCTTTTTTATTTTGGACAGTGCCTCACTAAGTCTCTAAGCTGCCCAGACTGAGCTTGAACTTGTGATCCTCCAGGCTCGGTCTCCAGAACAGTTGAGATTACAGCTGTGCACCACTGGGCCTGACTCAGGAAACTGCTGAGGGACCAGTACTCCGTGCCCATTTTATAGCAGCCCTGGAGGTGGAAGTGGGCAGAGGGCAGAAGCACAGCCCTGCCCTGCCTCCAGTTTGGGCCCCCAAGCGAGCTGGAAAGATCCTGGAGCAGGAGGAATCTTCTGTCTTTAAGAAAAATTCTTGACAGCAGGGAGGCCAAGAAAAGGTGGCTGGTGCTCATGGTTTAACATAGCACTGCACAGGAGCAGGAGGATGGTGTGGCTTGCATCAAGGAAACCTAATTATCATAGTCACGGTTTTAACTGATTACTTGGATAGCTCCAGGTTTGAAGCCAGCTGAGACCTCAAGAGGGAGACTAAGAGATAGGACTGGTTGGGAAAAAGTCTCTCAAAGTATAAGGCAACCCACCTACGCTTCATAGGAATAGCAGTGGGAGTAGCAACAACAATAGCTAACAGTAACAGTAATTCGCTGGTCGTGTGCTGTGAGCTGGCACTGTTTAAAATGATTTCATGTATGAATTCATTTCACCATGATAGGAATATTCTGAGGTAGTTACTAATATCCATGTTCTGCATAGGGCAGAACAGAGAGGCTGGCGCACAGAGAGGCTAAGTAACGTCTTCAAGGTCACACAGCTAGCAAATGGCAGAGCTAGGGTTCAAATCCGGAAAGTGGGACCACAGATTCTGCGTTTGTAACCCCCATACCTAACCTCTAACCTAAGAGACGGGCAAATCTGAGCCCGACTCTGCCAGGAGACTAAACTGTGGATCACACACAGTCATTATGCTCCAGGTGCTTCCCAGGAGCTGTCAATGTGACCGTGAACAGGAGGCTGCAAGCGCTCTCGTCGCAATGGGTGGAATGGGGTAGCTGGAGGACCTACTAGGTACTTCAAGTTCACCATCTCTAGCAGCACAGAGATTTGAGTAAAGCCAGATATTCTCCCCTAAAATTATAGAGTTATTGAAAAAACTCAAGTCTCTTTCTTTTTTATTTTTAGGGTGGGGGTGTACCCGAGGCTAGTCTCAAACTTCCGATTGTCCTGCCTCAGCCTCCCAAGTGCTGAGGTTATACACACACCACTCCGTCCCTCTCCAGTCTTCTTCAACTCAAGCAATGTGGGCAGCTCAATCACCTGCAGAGCACTGTTTTGATACTGACATCCAGGAGGATGATGTCATCGCTTGATTATCTGAGGAAGGAACTCCAGCCAAACTTACTGGATTGGAATCCAGGACTCTACTCGCTAAGGACGCTGGTGTGCCTAAGTTCTCCCATCTGAAAAACACAGGTAACGCTGGAAACGTTTTCTCCTAGGATTATGAGTATTTCACATTTCTGAAGTATTTAGGTTTGTACGTGACTGACTGTAAATACTGAGAGTGCTGACAAAAACAAATTCCTCCATCTTTTACTGCACCATGTCTGAAACCATCTCTAGAGAAAGAACTCTTCCACTGCTTCTGTTTTCACTACTTTCAACAATGACACACCCCTTGCCCAGTTGGCCAGATGCATGTGGACATCCCCCTGCTGGACATCCTCCAACCCTATCCTGGGGGTGCTCTGAGGAGCCAGCACTGGGGTATTTCGGCTTCTCACTATAAAGCAGCCTGTGTGTTGCCACTGCCAGACTGGATCCATTTCATGCTTCCCTGTCAACTCTTCAAATTAGCATTGTACACCCATTGTGTCTGGTGACCTGCTCTGTCTCTTGTCTCGCCTCTCTGAGAGGTCCCCAAAGTCTAGTCTCCCTGAACTGCATCATTTCTTCTTTTCCCAGTTCTTGGCCTTGGTTTTCATTACCATTTATGTCTAGGACGCATCCTCTTCTTTCTCCAGCGGACCAAACACATCTGTTCTTTGAGGGTCACCTGATGATCACTTCTGCCTCGCTTGTCTCTCATCAGCAGCGGCTCGCTTCCTCCTCTGAACTCAGGCGTGAGATACCGGCAGCACACACAGTGAGGTCCCTTTCGGCATTTTACTCTGGCTAACAGGGAGATGGAAGTTCTCAGGGGCAAATGGCAGGAATTGTAACGCCACAGCATCCTGGCTTTGTCCTTTTGTTTTTCTGCTTGAAAGCAGGGATGCATTTTTGCCCCCGGCTTCATCTTGCCCCCTCTGTATGATGGGATTAGTGGTGCCTGACCTGTACACCCTCTCACCAGCCATCTGCTCCCACTCTGGCCCTAAACTCTGTTCCCACCCCATGCCAGAGTGATTCTCTGCGAATGTGAATCAGATAACATTAATCCTCTGCTCTGACATCCTCCAGGAAATTTCCATCATTCTTACAATCAACCCCCAAGTTCTCCCTTGGTCTGATACACTTCTGTGATCTCATTTCCTGCCCTGCTCCATCCCTCACTCTGCAGCTGGCCTCCAGGCAGAAGTGCTCCTCACACGGCCCAAACCTGCTCAGGCCTTTCCCACTGCAGCACCCTCAGCCTGGAAGCATCTTCCTATGTGTTCCATCCGCGTGTTCTCCTCTCATCATTCACGGCGGGGACTTTCCCAGACCACTCAGGCTGGCTGTCTTATTCCTCTCTGTTTTCTTTGCATTGTTTATCACCTCCAGTGTATCAGGCTTCTTTGTTTATTTATTTATTGTGTGTCTCCATCCTCACCACTGCTGTCAGATAGAAAAAAGCTCCATGCGCTAGAGGAGTCTGGCGTTGCTCATTATTTTATCCCAGGCATCAGAAGCAAGAAGTTCTTGGCACATACTGGGCACTTGATTAATAATTATTAAATGGATGGCTGAGGCTCAGCGCAAGTCCAGGCTCCAGGTGGGCCTTCTGTGTGCAGCGCCGTTATTATTTAACTCTTATTGCTTGAACTCACATCGCTCCTCCCTGCTGGTCCGTGAGCACTGCAAGGGCAGTGGCTGTGTCTGATTCATCTGTGTCTCCCGTAGAACCTAGCACAGAGCAGGGGCCAACCAACCATGCATGTTAATGTCAAAGACCTCTGCAGACATCAGAGGGTAAACATTAAAAAAAAAAAAAATAGAAAGGAAAACTAAAGGGAAAGCTGTCCCTGGCCTGGAGTGCAGGGCCTTGATAAATGGGGTGCATTTCATCACCCTATTGTCTCTGGCACAGGTGAGAGAGCCTCAGATATCATGAAGGGAGAGTCGCAAGGGTGCTGATGGTGCAGCTGCCACCCCGCAGGCCCGTGTGCCTCCCAGGAGGGGTGCACAGTCTGTGGCCCTGCCTGCCGCTGGCCTTCCCCTCCTCCTCAGCAGTACAAACACTCCCAATACTCAGCTTCCTCTGCTGTCCCTGTCCCCGGAGGCAGCACACACTCACACTCTGTCCTACGTAAGCATTAGTCACTCTCCAGGAGTGTGCTGTGACAAGACCCATCTCCGAGGTGCCCGGGGATTCCGGCACCTGGACGGTCCTGCGCGTTTCTGTCTACTCTTTGTCGTGCTGTGAATGTTATTAAAATGCTCTATTTATCAGAGTGGGGGAAAAAGAAATCCTAGCTTAAACCAAACAATATATAGGATCTAAAATACAGGCTGGGAATTTAATTTGCACAGCAGCAGCAGAGAGCGAGTAAAGGGAGGTAATTTATGGTTCTCCAGAGGGAGGGAGAACAGAAGGCGAGCCCGGGAGGCCCTCCTCCGCGCTCCTCCTGTCCTGCTCAGCCTCCCGCAGCCTCTGCCTGCCCGCCCACCCCACCCTTGGAGCCGTGGGGTTCCCAAGGAGGCAGAGAGCCCAGCTGGGGCTGTCGATGTGCGTGAGGAACGGGAACAGCGATCCTGCTGCTCATGAACATCTGCATCAGTCCCAGGTGTGTTTACTGAAATAAAGAAGCAGCATCTGGTAATACGTAAGTGTAGGACATGTTTTAAAAGAAAAATTAAAAGTTAAATGATGTTTGCCCCCACCCCCGGAATATGACGTCCATGCTACTGAACTGAGCAGAACTCATAGTAATAATAATAATAATAATAATAATAATAATAATAATAATGGCTCACCTTTATGATTAGCTCCCATGGATCATGTGTCAGCCTACTGTGTGTTTTCTGTACTTAATTCTTCCAATTCCCCAAATCAAGCCCTACTATTCTTCTCCTTTGAAAGAGAAGATACCGCGATTCAGAGGGGCTCCTAATCCACTCAAGGCCCCACAGCCTGCGGGTGGCGGTGGATAGGCTGCAGGCAGTGTGATAGCCAGACCTCACATTGGCGGGCAGCGATAGGAGGACACAGCTGCTGTATAATCACCTGCACTGGAACAATTACTTTGGTTGTTTTTCTGTCATGCTCAGGATAAAAACAACTTGTATTACTGGTACCGAGGGAGTACCACTTCCTGGGTGTGGTGTCAAGTATTCCTCATAACAACCTCAGGAGATAAGTCCTTTTATCCTTCCCATGTCTCAGACGGAAAGGCTGCGGGTCAGAAACGCGGAGGGATGCGCCAGGCAGAGGCTGTGATCCCAGCCACCGCACTTCATCCTTTACGTGAACGTCAGACACCACAGTGACGCTCTTAACCCAAGGAGCTGCATTCAGGGCTGAGATGTCAGCTCAGCTGTGCACAAGCTGTGAGAAGCCGCGGTGCCAGGTATTTTCTCCAGCTTGCTCTGTCGCACCTGTGAAATGGGAGACAAAACCTTTTACCTGTAGGAGTGTGTGCAGTCCAGTGCCTAAGGGGTGGGGTCTAAGACAGAGACGGAGGAGATAAAAAAGCAGAGAAGAAAGAAGGGACAAAGAAGGAATGAAGGAAAGAAGGAAGGAAGATAGGAAGAGAGGAAAGGAAGAAGGGAAGGAGGAAGGAAGGAAGGAAGGAAGGAAGGTAGGAAGGAAGGACCAGAGACTGATGCGTATCAGTTTATCTGAATGTGTAAGAAACACCCCTTTACCTCAACAAACCTTTAATGGCCGCAGTGCGTGCAAGTCTTTTGATCCTCACAATCAGCCTGCAGGGAAGCTCCTATTCTCTCCATTTTGCAGAAGTAGACACTGAGGCCCTGTCAGGTTAGCTATCTGTCAAGTCTGTTAGCAGCTGGCACAGCTGAGGCTTAAGCCTTATAGCCAGGCTGCAAGGTCTGTGTGTTCCCTAAGCTGCTCCCCAGAGCTGGAAGAGGCAGAGGTCAGTCTGGCCCAGTGGAGAAGTGGACTGTGTCCCCTCTTAACTGCTAGGCTGGCCCAGCCACCCCAGACAGGGACTCAGCAGGCGAATCCCACTGACTTCAGCACGTTAGGACCTTTCTCATGCTCGGCCTGATGGCGCACACCTGTAAACCCAGATACTTGAGAGGCGGAGACAGGAGGATCACAAGTTCCAAGCCAGGACCAGCTACATTAGAAGCCCTGTTTCAAACTAAAAATTCTGAAAAGGGTAGGTGATCTAGCTCAATGGTAGAACACCCTTGGATCCTGAAAAAAATCTTCCTTGCACATGAAGCTGGCATGAAGAAAAGATGCCAGTCAGTCAATGAAATACCAACAGTTTCCTCTGTCCTGGTGTCTAGCTAGGCCCTTCCTCATCCTTCTCCATCTGGACTGGCCTCAAGTGTGACCCACCCAACCCCGAGGTGACCAGGAAGCAGGCAACGCTGCTGTGAAGTTGCCCGCAATAATTCAGTGTGTATTAGAAAAGGACAATGTCATTGGGAATTTTGAGATGCTATTAATAAAGTCATTGACAAGGAGTATTCAGGTTAAAAATAGAAGTGGGTCATTTTAAAGGAGAAAAAAAATAAATATTCGTTTGTCCCAGAGGCGTTAAGTATATGAAGGCCAAACAAAATAGAAGTCTGGGAAGATGCCCAGTTTTATCTGATTGTCCCTCTTATCTTACAAACAAGCCATTTCTTCCCATTTTATGGATGAGGAGCAACAAGGTTTAAATCATCACATGGTTTGCCCAGCAGCACAAAATGCTGTAGCCACTGCAGAGAAAAACAAGAAGGAAGGAGCCTTAAAAATAGAATAAATATATGAGCCTGCTGCCCTACTTCTGTGTATTTGTCCCAAAGAATTGAAACTCTGTTCTTGAAGAGATGTCTTCAGTCCCATGTCCATTGCAGCACTGCTCACAATAGCCAAGATATGCAAACAGCCTCCACTCCCACCCGTACAGGCAGAGGTTCAGCAAGTGTGCTATATACATAAGATGGAATACTACTCAGCCTTAAAAAAGAAGGAACATTCTTCCATAAGAGACAATGTGGATGAGGCTTAAGGACAGTATGCTGAGTGAGAGAACGCAGTGCTGGAAGTATAAACTGTGCACGATTCCCCTGACTGGAAGAAGTAAGGGTAGTTGCTCTGGCCTGGGAGGGCAGGAGGAGCGGACAGTTACCAATCCACTGGTGGCATAGCTTGAAACAAGCTGACACAGCTCCAGAGGTCTGCCATACAACATTGTACTCATAGTCAGCAACAAAGGGCTGCACACCTACAAATTTGCTAAGAGGGTAACTAGCATGTGGCGTGTTCCTATGACAATAAAACACAATTTTGCCTCAAACAGCTTACCCACATCCTCAAAACTTGAACTCAGTAAACCGGAGCTATGCAAAGGCCTGACAAATGTGCACGTTTGTGCCCCCACCCCAGTGGTTTGTCACTCCTTCTGCACTTGACCCGGAGACCCAGAGCAAACACACCCCACCCACGCCATCTCTGACTCTCATCTCTGCCAAGGCACTCCCTGAAATCTGCTGGAGTCACTAAAGCCAAGGAAGTGTATTTATTTAAATTGTCAAGATAAATTAACTTTTAGAGCCCCACTGAAGGAGCCCAGCAGACCTGGGCTGTGGGTTGGGAGCCATGAATATGCAAGCACACGCAGCCATCGAATTAGGCGGCTGCAAACATATTTGGAGGCAGCTGCTCATTTAATAATCTGGGACAACCACAAGAATAGAGAACGGGCCACTCTGGCCCATTTGCGTGGGTAAAGAGATAATTTTATAACACAATTGCAGCAATTAGGTTTCCCCAGACAAAGCCAGGGGAACACCGTTTGGGAGCAATCCTGGGTGTTGTCAGCCAAAGCTTCCTGCAGCATCAGCTCCGCTGTCAGATAAAGCAGCCTGCTTCCTGGAGATACAGCCTGAGAAAGTGGTGAGCAATGGGCCTAGAGGCAGACAGGCCCAGGTGAGAATCCCAGCTTTGCCCTGTTGGCTGAGCGATCCCCAGACCTTGCTTAAATTCTCTGAACTGTAGTTCATTTATCTGGGAATGGGGAAACAGATGGTACTTTCCTTGAATGGGTAGCTGTGAAGATTAAAAGTGATTGTGTATCTAAAGTCTTTAGAACACTCTAATGCAGTGGTTCTCAAGTTCTCTGCATGTGAGCAGCACTGGGGAACTTCTAAAACATGACTGATGCCTGCGCTGTACCTCCAGAGGTTCCAATTGGAGCATGAATCTTTTATCATGCCCCAGGTGATTTCAGTGTAGGCCAACTTAAAAAAAAAAAATCAGTGTTCAAGTTCAGAAGAGATACTCAATAGACAGAAGCTACTATAATTGTTTCTTTAATTTCACCACTTTTGGAGCAAGTTTGTCATGTACAAGGGGACTTAAAATACATCAATAATTCAACCTTGCTCTTCACCGTTGATCTAGCTCCAACGTCCTCTTCCAAGAAGAGGGAAAAGTGGGATGTAATGGGGTCAGGGGAGCATAACCTCAAACAGAAGAGATTGATGATGGGTCAATAACCCTGAGCCTATTTTCTAAAGTTGGGGGTCTTTGAAATGATTACTGAAGATAATATCTAGACAATTGTTAAAACTAGTGAACACACAGTGAAGGAAACAGCATTCCAGTAGGACTGTAAAACAGGTAGACAAAGTGGTCAGAGGGAGTAATCCATCAATATACTCATCCTCTCACCCCAAATATCCAAGTAACGCTGCTGGAGGCAGCTACCCTGACACTGACTCCCTTCCAATGGCCCCACATAATGCTACAACTTGGCTGGTTTTCTGGGAGGGGCATGAGACATGAATTTAAGTCCTAGGCATTTATGTGAGAAGGAAGGAATAGGTCCCTGGACTGAGCACATATGGCCTAGGTTATGTCGCTCCCCTCCTTCTACTGAAGTTTTATTCTATGATTAAAATCCATCCCAAATCTTGATCATCTTGACTGGGTCATTGAACCCTGCTGGACCCCACCTCCTGTTTGAGCTTCTCCTCTTCCCGTTGACTGGAACACTCCATTCAATGTTATAGTCGCACACTGGTGGACTTGACCACTCTCAGACACTCCTGGTTGGCAGAATGCGCTTCTCATTTTAGAAAACACAACGTCAGGCACCATCTTCCTCAAACATCCTTGCAGTGCAGCATGGACAAAATAAATTCTGGGAAGCTTTGGAAAAGATGCTATCTATCTCTCATAAAAGGAGAAAAGTCAGAGGAAGAGATCTGGGATTTGGTCTTTGATTCTCGCCTTGGATGTCATTGTGTGACACTGAGACACTTCTTAATATGTGTTTCTCCCTGCTCAGCATACACACATGGTGCATTTCCTAGCTCCTCAGGTGGAGGTGTGGGGCTCTCTGGCCAAGCATTGTCAATGGAAGTGATGGCCTCTACTTCCAAGACTGGCACATGAAGCTTTTCTACTACTACTGTTGCTCTTTTGCTACTTCTTCCCTGGCTGGAGAGGACTCTGGTAACTTACAGAAAGGCAGATCTGTGATATAGACAGAGCTCGGGTCCCTGAGTGACAAAGCAGAATAGAGCCCCTCCTCATCTTTCTCCCATCAACCCTCACTAGACAATGGCATGAGGGGAAAATAGTCTTTTCTGAGAATGTTTTATTTTTCCCTCAATTTTAGGGTTGCTTATTATAACAACTAATTATATTATCCTAGCTAATAGAGAACTACTGAGGTCATTTTGCCCCAGATGGGAGGAAGATCTGACTGACTCACTGAGCTGCTTATGTCATGGTAGCCAGGAAGTAGAGAGAGAAGGCAAAACCCAGGGCCAAGAATATATGCTTACAGCACAAGACCCAGTGACCTGCCTCCAAGCAAACCCTGCTCCTTAACAGCAAATCAGCTACAGCACCCCCTTCACCTGAAGACGTGAGCCCTTCCAAGGACACTTCAATTCCAAACCTTATCCCGAGGCATCTGTGATGGTACAGCTCACCCTCTTGCTGTGCCCCAATGTGCACTCTGCTGGAACTTCCCACATAGCTCAGGAGGGGGCTAAGTGTCACCTTCTCTGGGGCTCCAAGGCCAGCAGAGGTTAAGCTGCCCTGGAAGCTTCAGGTCCCCACATGACAAGCACGTACTACGCTGTTGTTGCCTAAGGTCTGACAGCCAGAACACTTCGAATCTGAACTTCTATGGTGTCCTGGGAATCTATATGGTGACTTTTGTCAGTGCCTGGGATACACTTGCAGCAATGGAAAATTAATCTGAACTCCAGAGAGCAGGGAAGTTCATGATACACACAGCTGTCTGTTACAAAGAACCTACTTTCCAAGGGTTTGATGCTATAATAAGTTTCTAGGAAGCCTCCTGTTTGATAATAGTGGCCCTGGTGACATGCCTATTGGTGACATGATGATTAAGAATTATGACAATGAGTTGTTGCTCCTGGCTCTTGCCCTGGCCATGTGACCACTCACTAATTTTAAAACACTAAGACAGGATTTCCCTATCTTCTGATCTACAGACAGCAGCAGTTCACAGGAGTTGCCTTATGACTGAGAAAATTAGGCATTTCTGGCTGATGACTAAAGAAGTCTACTAAATGCTCTTTGGAACCTCTACAGCCATGATACAGGAGCACTGTATTAAGAAATGTGTGCATATCCAGTTGTACTATTGGGTTAGAAAATAGAGAGGTTTGTATTCCTTCTGAAAGTATCTCTTGAAATCCTTTTCTTTGGATAAAAGATAAACTTATAAATGTTTAATGCTACTGCGATGGACTGAAATGTGTGGCCCTGAGATTGACATTTTAAATTCCTAACCACAAACAAAATTGCTTTAGTGTCTGTGTGGAGATATTTATGATGAGATGAAGCTGTGAAGGTGGATCCCTGATCTCACAGGATTACTCTGTCTAGAAGATAAAAAGAGACCGAATGATCTCTCTTTCTGTCTGTCTGTCTCTGTCTTTCTTTCCATTTCTCCTTCTCTTACTCCTCCCTCCCCTGTGAGGACAGAGCAAGAAGATAGTTGTCACAAGCCAGGAAAAAAGTCCTCCACAAAGGATCCAAATCAACTAGGCATCTTGATATGCGATGTCTAATCTCTACAACTGACAACATATGAGGTGTAATTGTGTATTACAGCCAATGTGTGCATTTTCAAAAATGTATTACAGTAAAAGATATAGCACCATTAGTTACCCTTAACACACCTCTCTTGCTTTGAATGCACTTAACCTGTCCTTTTTGCTATTTTCTGAAGCAGGTCTGGAAATCCTCTTTCATTTTTTTTTTTCTTATACTGTTATGGCTGCCTTGACCCCCTGAATTTATCTGAAATGTTTACCTTTCATGGTCATTTTGATTTTGGGGAAGAACCAGATGTTTCACAGTGCCAGATGTGGTAAATAAGGTAGATGAGGACACACCATAATATTTTTTGAGGCTGACTTTCTATTGGATGGCACTCAGCAGCAGCATTCACACTTCATAAAGACACTCACAAAAGCAGAGTTTCAGAAAGTGGTAAGAATGATAGGATAAGTTCAAAGTGTGTGCACGGGTATTTTGTAGAAAATTAATGGCAATGTGCGTTTACTCTAATTTTTCTAACTCAACATTCACTGTATATTCTGGCTAATCCTTGTACATTTCTGGGTTTATTGTTGCTGTTGTTGTTGTTGTTTGTCTTTTTGAGAGAGGGTCTCACTATGCAGTTCAGGCTCGCCTTGAACTCATTTTGCAGCCCAGCTGGCCTCCAATTTGCAGTGATCCTTGTGCTTCAGCCTCTTGAGTGCTGGGATTACAGGCTTGCACCACCATGCCCAGACCATTTGTGTTGCTTAAACCACCCAGTTTGTGGTTCTTTATTATGGCAGCCTGAGCTTGAGCTATACTACAGAATGTTTCGATTTACTTAAGCAGTGGTCAGAAGACCTGAGAGCAAGACGATCCCTCTGTCTGTCAAGGCGAGCATATCCAGTTAGCAGCTGAGAAACTCACAGATGGACCATTTGAAGGCCCAATTTCCAGGGCTGATGTCCTAGAATGTGTTATTCTCTGACACCGTACTTTTTACTATGCTGTATGGAAAAAATACAGAGTTCCTTTCCCCCAGAATTTTAATTGATCTCCACATCTCTGATATTTTCTTCTACTCATGGAGACCAGAGTTAGCAGAATTTTCTCATCTCCTCTTTGACACGACTAAGAATTCCTTCTACTTGGATATGGGGATCAGTGCTCTGTAGAGCTTAGAAAAAATACACAAGTCCAATATAGGAATGCTCCACTACACTGTGGCAAAATCAAGTCAATGGGTGGACATTTGTTTTTCAGGGATATGTGTCAACATTTTTATCTGCCCTTTATGAAAATCCAAAGCACAAACTCCAAAACAGTGCAGGCTGACAACCAAGAGTTATATTGCATCTGTGGATAGATGTTATGGGAAATCACTGTGAAAGAAATCTTTTTCTGAAGAGAGGGTCAGACCAAAAGGGAACAGCCAGTGGGTGGACCTAAGACTCATGGCTCTATACTCACCACTCTCAAAGCAAATTGCAAGTGTGTTTCTATGGCGGCAGATACTATCTGCCCTTTGACATCACGTAAATAACATGGATTGGCTAGATGGTTGGCTGGATTCCATCTGTGAACTTCCCTACTCCCTCCGTTTAAGCCAGGAGTAACATTTTAACATAGACACCAACCACACCAAGACACAGCCTGAGGTGGATGGGAGGCAGAGCACAGAAGTCTGCCCTCCATGCAGAGATGTAGAAATTTCTACATAGTTGTACATTTGGTGTTTAACACAGTCTTTCATGCTTCAGTGTTCACCTGTTATCAATAAAATTCTATATTTTATATAAGGAACTAAAATTAATGCATTTATCCATTGTGGTTTTTGTTATTTTTTACAAATACAATAATATAATCTCAATTAGCAGTAAAGACCTCCCTCAGTCTCTCAGATGTGGTGCTATGTCCACTCAACTAATCTCAGTTACTCTTCATTTTCTCTATTATGTTCTAGGAATACATTTTTTTTGGAGACAGGGTCTTGTGATGCAGTTCTAGCTGTGCTTGAACTCGCAGCAATCCTCCTGTCTCAGCCTCCTGAATGCTAGGACCACAGATGTGCATCACTACTCCAGTCTAGAACACAAATCTCGATTAGAATAAACAGCCTGTGGGTAATGGTCCTTGCCTCTCTCTTTATCTTGTATCCATGGCCTGCAGATTAATGCCTAACACCTAGTGCGTGCTCACTGGCTTGCTGAATGGGAGGTGTTCCTCACTTCCTTCCCCTGAACTTTCCGTCTCCTTGATGGAACCATTCCAGTACTCTATCACCTGCTTCACTTCCTGCATTCTTACTTGGGCTCCTGATAGAAACGGAGGGAGACTGAGGTGGTGGTCAGGGAAGACAAATCACACTAATCCGGGAATCATAGGAGCTCATGGTCCATTGCCAGCCACAAGGTGTGAGTAACTCGCTGGACTCTTTTGAGCTTCTTTGGTTAAATGATAATGGCAAATGATTTCAGTGGAGTATGCAAAATCTGCTCAGGTCCCTCTCTCTGGGCTGACACTCTTATGCCGCAGGTACCGCGAATATCGGGAGAATATTGGCTATTAACTGCTCACTGCCGGGTCCCTCACTGAGCGCTATCCTCCGTGGCAGAGAACTTTCTTGCCCAAGGTCATGCCCTTCCTTGGGGGAGCACCCACCAATGAGCGGCTGCTCTGCAGTCACCAAGGATCACACCCTTGCATCCTGTTCAAGAGCACTGAAGATCATCTCACCCAGAGTTTCCTGTTGGAACTGCTCAGGGCAGTCGTGCTGTAGTCCCACTTTGCCTTCTGCCCAATCTCCACCTCCCTTGCTTTCTGATACCTCCAGGGGAGCGCTTCGCATGCAATACTCCACTGGAGAGTCTGTTTCCTGGAAACCTTATCTAAACCAGTGTTGATGGTAGGGCAGATAATGATGATAGTGCATCCAACAGAGAGGAGGGGAGGGGTTAATGAGTCTGGAGAGTGCTGGGAGTTTTGCTGTCCAATATGTACTGGTTAATCTAATCTGAATCCTCCTTCAATAAGAAAAAGATGAATACCCTTGAGAGATGTTAGTGTGATTTATGTCTCCTTGTGATGTCATCCCCAGAAAAGGACCATTAGTCTGTGTGCTCCGGTCATGGTCGTTCTTGTTCTGCTTCTCCAGTGGGGAGTAACTGCACAGGATGGGGCTGTATACTATAATATTTGCTCCAAGCCCTTGGCATTCTGTATTCTGTGAAAATTTCCCTTCCTTTAAGCTCTTCCATTAGAAGCCATCCCCACAAGCTATAAACAGCCCTGATCACCTCCTCTCTTAGATTCCAAGAGAGCTAATCTCCTGTCTGATGCTTTATCAGTCTATTGAGAAACGCCCAGAGAAATCTGCCAATCTAAACAGAATATAGTGTGGAAAATTGTATTAGACCTCCCTGTAATTCACCAAACATCACAGGCAGTAAAATTCTAATACCACAGTGATTCTTTTATTGTAATGAGAATAGAAATTGATGTAACGTCAATCCACCCTTACTGCAGTATTAAGATTCTCCTAAAATACTACACTAAATTCAAACTCAGGGGAAATCCCATGATAACCTACTCAAAACTGTCCTAAAATCAGCCTGAGATTGTTCAGGATTTTTTAGTCTGATGATACCAAAAGATGATTGTACCTCTTAAAAAAACATCATTCCCATCAGCATCTTGAAATAGCGGTTCAGAAAATTCTGCAGTGGAAAGGGGACTGACAGGAGAGAACTGCAGACACATGACTGGAGATATGGCACATGGGAGAGAATGTTGGTCCATACTTATGATGCTCCCCTGCAGCAGACCTGTCAGGATGATCTGCCAAGGAGAGGTTAGGCATTGCTCTGGCAGAAAAGGCATAGTTAGAGACAAAGTCTGGGTGCAGGGCAGGTAGATGGTGATGAGAAAGAGACCACTCTACCAGGCAAAAAATGTGTCCTGGACAGATGTCCAGGTGAGTGGCACTGATGTGCCTCCAGGTGAATCTACCTTCCCTACAAAAGCCTGGCCTAATGATCAGGAGTCACTGAGAAAGTGCTATGGCTCCCACCTGACACCATTCATGTTTCTTCATTGTTGCCAAGACTCGAGTCCTGGAAAATAAATCGTATCACTAAGGCAACCAAAGCAACTTGTGGTTGGTGGACTATTTCATCAACTTGGGGTGGGATGGGAAAAGGGAGGGAGAGGGAGACAGAGATAGAGACAGGTAGAGAGAGACAGACACAGGGCTAGAGACAGGAAAAGAGAAAGAGAGACTGGTGGGGCCTCTAGGAAAAGTGTTCCGCCACGCAAAGAATGTCGATCCTCATTGTAATGCCACTTTACTTCTTGGTGTTAGTAACCCATATGCATGCACTACATTCACCAATTATACAAAGCAAAGGGTGATAACAGCATTGTGGTTTATAAACTTACAAGCAATGCAAGTAATCTTCAACAGTAGAATAAACAGATTTTATTATACTCAGTTGGTCCTCTGTATCCGTGGGCTCTGTATCACACACCTTCCACTCTCCAGCCAAGGAGGCTGCTGTGGGCTGCAAATGACAGAACGCTCAACCACGCAGTTTGAACCATCAAGATATTTATTCCCTTCTAGAAGCAAAACCCAGAGATGAGGAGGATTGAGAATAACTCCCCAACTCAGACTGAACATCCAGGACAGCAGCTATTCCGTCCCTCAGTCCACGCTCCTTCCAATACTGGGGCTTCATCCTTATGAGATTTCATTATGGTTGTGAAGGGAGCAGACACTGCTCAAGCCATTGTCTCTTCACAAGACACCTTCAAAGTAAGTTGATGGGTGCCGGCAATAGAGCTTGCCACCAACAACCCCCCTTTGCACTTTCAAATGCAAAATTTCAGCGAAGAATAACAGCATACTTCCACACCAACCAGATGAATTTTCACAAAATAGACCCAGGAACAAAACAAGTCCCAAACCATGAGATAAAACATCAAGCAGAAGCACCCTTGGCCACCTTCCAATCCCAGCTGCCCCTCCAAGAAAACCGCTACAAATGAGGCTTCCTCTTTCTGCTAAATTTATATAAATGGAGTGGCACAACACATCCCCTTAGGCAGTTGCTCCTTTTGCTTTGTGAGGTTTATCTACATGATCGAGACTAGATACAGTCTGTCCATTTCCATTGCTGTACAGTGGATCACTTTGCATGTCCTGTCCTGTAGGGAGTTTGTTCTAGGACCCACCATAGATACCCAAATCTGAGGATGCTCCAATATCATATAAGAAGACATAGTCTTTGCATATAATCTACAACACCCTTCCTTGTACTTTAAGTCATATCCAGATTACTTATAATAACTTATACAATGTAAATGCAACATGAATAATTCTTACACTGCATTGTCTAAGAAATAATAAGAAAGAAATCTGTACATGTTGAATATAGACACAACCATCATACATCCAAGTACATTTTCAATGTTGTTTGTGTCTGTGGATGTAAAACCCATGGATACGGAGGACCAACTGAGTATAATAAAATCTATTTATTCTATTGTTGAAGATTATTTGCATTGCTTATAAGATTATAAACCACAGTGCTGTTATCACCCTTTGCTTGTGCAGTGGAAAAGTTTACAGAACAGGATACCTTCTCTTCCTGGGCCTCTCAGCAAAGGGAGCTCCTTTTCCTACTGATCTGGAAGGAAACAGAAAGCAAAATTGCATAGACTGAAGATGAAGTTATTTCTACTCATAAATCCCATTATCTCCCACCCACACCTCACCCTTGTCTATTGTTCTGTTTTCTGTTTCCTTCCAAACAACCCTTTGGACCTGGCTAAGTTCTGATGTCACAGCCCCACTCAGCTACAGAGACTTTTCCACCACTCCCCTGGCATCAGCCCCAAATTGTTGTGTGCATCCCATGGGAATTTGTGTAAAGCCCATAGGAATCCCACTGGCCTTGAATTAAATCCTGACAATAACCCAGAAACAGAGAGGGAAATGAATTTGTAAGGAGGTGCAAGGGCCATTGTCCTTGTGCTACAGTTTAGACCTAAAATGACCCCTAGCACTCTCGTGCATTCAGAGATGGAGCTTTGGGAAGGTGACTTGATAACAAGGGTGCTCTATTCACCAGTGGATTAATCCATGCGTGAGTCCATGGCTCACTGTGCTGTTAAGAGGTGGGTTCAGGCAGAAGAGGTGATCACTGAGGGTGACCCAGAAGGGTGAATCATCATCCCAGGCTCCTCCCTTCTCTCTCTGCTTCCTGATAGCCATAGGTTAAGCACCTTTTCCTTTGTGATGCCCCTCTACCATCTTGCTTCTGCCATGGGCCCAGCTAACCATGGATTGAATATTCAGAAACACAAGCCAAAATCAACCTTTCCTTTACATTGCGGCTGTTGGGTAATTTTCCCATTGAGGAGAAAGTGACTATAACATCTTTTGAAGATGGTGGCTGTCAGGTCCCCGGATGTCTCATCCCCCTCACTCTGCTCACCCTCTCCTGAGTACAACCCTCCTCCATTCAAGGTTGGGCTCACATGCAGCATCAGTGCAGCAGGCTGTGAGACCCTAAGAATCCAGAAGTTCCACTGCACAAGGAACAACATGGATTTGCTGAAGCCCTGGAATCTCAAGTGGTATCCCAAATACCACTTCAGGTGATTTTAGCGGGTAATAAGGACTGAGAATCATCTTCCCAAACTTTTGAGTCACTGGCCTTTCTTTTCACTCAGATCTAGGCTTGAAGATCATGTGTACAAGCAAGTCCCCAGAATGCTCCCATGCAATTACACTCCTCTACTGTCTCACACTGCTGTAGTTTTTTTCATAAAAATAGGTGCTCCGATATTCACAGGCTCACTGGTTTATTCTCTCTCTCTAAAAATATAAGTAAGCTTCCTGAGATCGGAGACCTGGAATGTTCCCTCTTTCCATGCTGACAATAGTTTTGTGATCTACAAACCGTGATTCTTCTTGTGGATGACACACTAAGGTACAAAGAAGTCAGTGACTCATGTCTACTGCCCCATCATAGTGTGGGTCAGAAATGACAAAACTTGGATTTGTGCCCAGGCTCAATTGAATTCCCAACTACCCTACTGGGCTATTTCCATGTTAATTATTTCCTTCTACATTGTGTCCTATTAGCCTGTTCTTTGCAACAATGTCACTTACTCTCAATGGGTCTCTGATGCAGGAACTATCATTAACCCCATTTTACAGATGAGAAAACTGGGGCTTAGGAAGGGATTGAAAGATTGAAGTGAAATTGCATACACTGAAGAGGAAGTTATTTCTACTCATAAATCCCATTATCTCCCACCCACACCTCACCCTTGCCTATTGTTCTGTTTTCTGTTTCCTTCCTTTGCCTACCCACAAGCATCCTCTTCCTTCTGTGTTGGAGGAAGAGGATTTGGCTGGTCTCTGCTGGAGCAGACACGTCAGAAGGGGAACAGGCCGCCAAGGAACATCCCGGCACAACTGTTCCCCACCACAAGCTGCGCCTGGCTTCTGCCAGGCAGCTCTGCCAAGCTGAGGCTGCCTGTTGGCACTTCAGCCTTGAATTAGAAAAGGGTAAGGTTAGAACATTCTAGGAGAAGGTGAAAAAGATTAGAGTCTCTGGCTGTGAAAGAGTCAGTGGGAACCAAATGGCAAAGAGCTCAAGAGAAAGAGGGACACGAACTGACTGGTAGGGTGTGCATAATGCGCCAGACGCTTGTCACACTTGAGCCTGTATAATCCTGCACTGTCCTCGTGCGGGGTGAGCAGGGACATAAGAGCCTCCTCTCCTCCCTGGCCAAATTTGGTTCAATGCCTCACACAGCACCACTTGTCACAGCATCATCTCCATTCCCACACACACGGGTTTAGAGCGAGCTCTCCATGTGCCTGCTAGTCCCCTCCAGTTCAGGGCCCACTCTGCTACCAGGGGCATCTTCACAGTGCAGACACAATGCAGCCTTTCAAGCTAGGATGGCTTTCCACTTGGCTTGAAACAGCCCAAATCTTTAACAAGGTGGAGATTCCTGGGGGATCTGCTCTCCGCTGCCTTTGCAGCCCTTGCTGCTTCACGTGCCGCTCCTTCTGGCTCTTGCTCAGTTTCCATCATACACCACGTTCCCTCCAGTCACAGGCCCCGGTACAAGCTGTTCCCTCGGCCTGGACCACCTTCCCCACTCCCACCCCACCATCACCCTCCTTCGACTGATCAACACCTGCTCAGGCTGCAGATCTTGGCTCAGCTGTCACTTGCTCAGAGCCTAGACAAGGACATGGCCCCTTGTCATATGGTCCCAGCATGCAAATCAGGCTGGAGTCTGCATTCCTTTGGGTGACTCATCTTTCAGCAAAGCTTACAAAGACCGAAGCTCCATCTGATTTTGCCACTCTCCTAGCCGGAAAATTAGACCAATGCTGAGACAGATTAGCTCTGCAATTCCTGCCCGTTTATCAAATTTAAGTCTTTTTGTCACTAGACTGAAAGCTGGGGCTCGGAGAGATTAAGCTACCTGGTTAAGGGTGCTCAGCTAGGATGCAAACCCCTGCCTGCCCAAGGCAGAGCCTGGCTAGACTTCTAAATATCGCCATTGACGAGGGGTGTCAGGGAAGCAGGAAGGAGCTCCTGCAGAGAGCATTCTTCTCCTGAGAAATAAATGGGCTGTGTTCCTCTCAGCCCCGTCCACACTCCATCACAGCCAGTTATGGGGCTGTGCTCCTCAGAGCTGCCCTCAGCCACAGGAGAGAGATTGATGGTCCCTAAAGACCCATCTCATTATCCCAGGAGCCAAATTGGGACCCTATTAGGGGATAACTGGCCCATCAATAAACCCCACACTAATTCTGCAGCCGCACAGGGCAGAGAAAACTGACCAGAGCCCACTAATGTGGCATCTCGGCACCCCCACCTCTGCTACCCAGAGCTAACGGTAATGCTCGGAGAATAAACACGGCCTTTCCTGAGCCCCCAGAACCATTTGCTCTAATGCGGTGTAACCATCTTAAGTGAGTGCCTGATAAATTAATGGGCGCGGGGAGCACAGAGCACTGTGTGTTTCTACGTGCAAGCGGGAAGCACTGTCACCGGCAGGAAGTAATCCGAGAGCAGGGAGGAGAAAAAACTGGAGAAAGGATCTGCAGCTGTCCACATGAGCACCACGTGCAGGGTTGTGTGGTTGGTCTATGCTCTGCAAACACGTGTATCTGCATACACGTGTGCAAGTGAGCATGTTAGAGCTTGTGAGGCGTGCATGCTGGTGAACATGCCTTGCTGGTGGATTTGCACACTTACACAATTACCCCAGTACCTTGCTATCTTACTCACTTTCTCATTGCTGGGGAAAAATACCTGACACCCACAATGTAAAGAAAGAGAGGTTCATTTTGGCAGATTCCATCCACAGCCAGCTGGCCCCAAGGCAGAAGGGGCATGGCGGGCAGGGTGGCACAGGAAGGCTCTTTGTGCATCGCAACCAGGAAGCAGAGAGCAAGAGGAGAGGTGCAGAGGGAGGCACACCTGTCAGGACTCACCCCCGTGACCCACCTCTTCCAAATGGACACCACCTTGTAATAGGACAGTTAGTCCTGAATCTTCAGTGGATTATTCTCCAGGTGAGTATGGCACCCTCACCATGCACTCTGTGACTGAAAGCCCCCTGAGCCTTTGGGGGGACCTTCCAGATCTAAATCAGAACACTTGCACTGGCCAGAATGACAACCCACCCATACTGGAGTGAATGATGCAAGGTAGTTACTCAATACATGTTTGTTTTAATGAACGGTAAACTCTGTCTAATCTTTAGAATAATAACGATAACAATGATTAGAATAAACACAGGGAACAAAATATTTCCAGACAGAGTAGGAAGTATAAATATTCTCCAGTACAGTTATTAACAAGCTGTAGGTGCTCAGGGAGGACAGTTTACTTCTCTAATTTCTTATCTTACCTTTCAAAGGAAGGGCTACAGTCCACATAGCTAGCAGGAAGTCAGCAAGTTTTTGCCCACAGATTATTTGTTTGAAAGCCACAAATCCATCCTTTGAGAAAGAGGATCATCATGGGGGGATTTGAGAATGGGTGGCTAAATTTGGGGGAGTTAACCAAGATAAATAAGTGAGATATGAGCAATGTCAAATACCACAATTACTGGGTGCCCACAGGCACCTTTACCCTGTGAATCTGTGGAAGTGAGGAGCACAAGCCTGCTTTCTCCAGTGCTTTGGTAGGTCTGCAAAACAGTTAAGGGGCTTGGGAAACAGAAGATGTGGGTAAGAAGACAGCTAGGTAATTGATTATGGGGTCCAGACAGAATGCAGTGGGAAGCCAGGAAAGTGGAGAGAAAGGGAGGGAGAGAGAGAAAGAGAGACAGAGCAACTTTCAACCAGCTGGTAAAATGCAATTAGCATGAAGAAATGAAAATAAAAAGCCCCTTGAACCAAAAGTTGTCAGGGAAACCACAGGACTTCTTTCTAGGTGCAGGGCAAACGCGGATGACATCAGGGGAGTTACTGCTGAAGTGAAGAGCAGAGAAAGGCCATTGAAAAGGAGAATGAAATCAGGGTCTGAATGCTACTGTTGCAGAATCCAGAGATCAGAGAGACCAATGAGGAAAAGGATTTATTTCCAGCATTTCAGATGCACATTGACCCAGCCGGACTCGCATCCAAAGTGCTAGGGGTTAGAACAAAGAAAAGGTTCCAGGTTTATACATTTTGCTGAGGGAGGGGTGGCTGGTATTTAGAAACTAGGGGTGGAATGGGGCAAGCAAGGGTACAGAAGCAAGACAGAGCAATTCATAACTTAGCCTTGAAAGAAGACAGAGCCTTATGAATTTTGCCAGAAGAAGATGACATAAACTCTGTTTACAGGACACAGTTGCAAATCTTTTCTTCAGCAGAATAAGAAGTTATGGCTAAAGGTGGTGGGGAGTTCAAGGAGGATTTCTCTTTAAGCCCTGCTTCACTAAGGTAGTGCATAGCTCGCTCATTTTTAGGGGAGATAGAGTTGTTACAATCCTTTGATAATTTCATAAAAATATGGATCTAAAGGAGGAAAGAAAGGGAGGAAGGAAGGAAAAGAGAGAGAGAGAGACAAAGAAAAGAAAGAAAGAAGGAAAGAAAGAAAGAATGAATGAATGAATGAAAGGAAGAAAAAGAAAGACTAGAAAAAGAAAGAAGAGATAAGAGTAAGAACAGAAATTTTCTCTGTGACAACAGCACCCTCACATTGTTTTACACAAATGAAAAGAACTCTGAGTCTCCAGTGCCTGCTGGCTCTCTGATCTGGAGTGCGTCAGCGGCTGGCTGGGGGCACCCGAGTGGAGCAGAAAGGGAGCTCTATGATGCAGGAATTACATCCCAGCTGAAGGCATGGAAGTGGGGAGATGGCGAGGGACGGGGGTAGGGAAGATGCAACTTTAGGGGACACACCTGACGTGGGTGTGATGGTGTCCTGCGGGAGTGTGACGGGCACAAGGGACCTTCATTTGCAGCTGCTGGCCTGGGGACAGGAAGCAGTGGATACCACGAAGGGAGACACAAAGCTGGTCCTGGTGCTGCTTCCTCACCGCTGCCACCTCCGCATCTGGGAGGAGGCATCATTGTCTCATTTGTTTTGAGCACGACTTATTTCCATAGCTTATTTTGGTCACTGCTATTCTGAGAACTGCCTCCAGCTGTCTGTCTGCCACCTTAGTGTTAAGTGTCCCATCTGCCATCCAGGGACGGTGCTCCCAGCCTGCTCCTCTTCCCCAGGTCCTCAGAACACTCTCTCCAGGCTCTCCTACCCATTCACCCCCGTGGGGAGTCCTGTGTGTCTTTCCCAGAAGGACCCTCTGCCTGTACTCACAGCTTCCAGTCCCTCCGCCTCCTCCTCAGGCTTCTGCTGACTCCTTTCCAGAGCAAACCAGACACACCTCATCGTCCTTGGAAACGGGTGGCTGCTCATTATTTCCGTCTCTGCTCCAGAGGTACCAAATAGCTGCACAGTGGCGCCTGACCAGTAGCTCTGATAAGGAAAGACCGTGTCCGCTCACCACGGACTCCCAGAGGCGGACACAGGGCACTGATTTACCAACTCCCTGGTTGCAGTAGGTAGGTGAGGAGGCCCCAGCTGTGGCACAGACATCGTCCGTGCCAGTGAGGCATCAGTGGGAAGTCGCCGCCTGACTGCTCAGGGATGCTGAGTCTGAGGCCTGGGAGCTGTGGAGGGACAGATAAGAAGGGAGACCAGGACCCTGTGCATAAGCCAGGACAGGGGAATCTGTCTGGAAGAGTCTGAAGAACTTGTTGTCAGTGCAGAAGTGAAGATGAGAAAGTCCTTGGAATTCTCGTCCTAGTCCCAGGGGATTGCTAAGAATCCAAAGATGGCATGGAGGACCCCTGCAACTGGTGCAGCCTCCCTCTTTTAGCACTCAGGACATGTCACTCTGTTATATAATTAACTGTCTGTTGACCACTTCATCTCCCTCTTAGTCCCTGGCCGCCTGTAAGAGAGTATCTCCTTCACTGTCAGATCGCTTATGTCCAGCACAAAGCTTACTTCTCTCTGTTAGTGTTTACTGGAAGAATAACTGGTAGAACAAATAATGAACACCACAGTTCATAATTCATATACGGAGAACGCATTAAGGGAGAGGAAAATGTTACTTAAAATCTGTAAATTTAGCTGTAAGAGCAGGCTCACAGTTGTTCAGAGTAACCGCTTATTTGGTGTGTCCTGTATGTTGGCTTCAAGCTGACGAATTGCACAGTGCGGAGACTGAAGTTTGATGCATGCACAGAGTGTGAATGGGGAATGGGGAACATCTGTAGAGTTCATCTCAGAGCTTCCTGGGGCATAAGGAAAGGAGGCAAAGACAGAATGGGCGTTTTTAGAAGGGGCCTGGAGCATAGTACACTGGGCTTTCCAGGTAAAAGTTACTGTGACACTATTTTCGGGATGGAGTTCATCAGAAAACATGAGTTCCAAAACCTTGTTCTGCACGCCCAGTCCACAAGGGGGAGAAGGAAAAACTCTTAGCATCTCAACCCTTGCAGCTTGCATGCCATTTGCACCTCATATGTACATGTATGTGGGTGTATGGAGACACACTCATGCACTCCTACTGGCTTGAGAACACACAGGTGGGATTCCCATACAGATACGTACACCTATTCACATTCCTTCATGCACATCTAGGGACATGCACAGTCTGAGACAGACTTGCACAAGTTCTTTACTTAAACTCACACACCTGAGATGCCCCTCCTCCTCATCCAGACAGCAGTAGGGAAGGGTGTCTGCTCACCATCACTTCTAAATTCTGGAGAAAGGATGGAAGCCAAAGGGTGTCTTTAACACAGAAATCTTCTGTGGCACCGCAGACCAACTTTTCCTTGGGTGGTGGATGAGGATTTCTCAGGATGAGTTGGAGGAGATTGCAGCCTAGATCCCTCTCTGGGGCACTTCACAGTCGGGTTCATGCACCTTTGAGAACATAATGCCCCATGATCTGACAGGAAGCAGAGCTGGGAGCAGCTGTAAACTTTGGCTGCTGCTCAGGAGGTCATGGTCCAGGGGCTTGGGACACCTGCTTTAACACCTCCTCTCACAAGGCATAGAGGTCAGAAACCATTCTCTGCAAGTTTTCTGGGGAAGCCTGCATTACCAGTGGGTGTGCAAAGTATTCTTCCACAGTGCACACCAAAGCAGGTGCTGGGATGCTGGACTGATGTGGAATTTGTGAACCAGAGAAGCAGGTTAAAGTAAAAACTTGCACGATAGCCTACAGCCCTGAGAGATGAAAATTTTATTTTTTCTTTTTCCACCGTTCTCAGCGCAGAAGTCAATAGCTAGTAGAGCTGAAAGACAGCTCTACAAAAACAGTGGAGCCGTTCCTGCCACCGTGCTGTGCAGAATATCTCAGGGTGACGGGGGAGCCAGCCAGGGCTAAGAGCTGGGGGGTCACTGGTGCTTTTTGCATGTGTATGGGAAGAGACAGTGCGAGAAGCAGCATAGCTTTCTCACTCTTTGTTGTGTTGGCTAAGGGTCTGCAGGAGCTGTGCAGAAAGAGGCTGGGACCAGGAGACCTGCAAATGCCTGCAGCATAGATTTGGCAGTAGGAATGGCATTTAGTTAGACGAGGCAC
>NW_004955493.1:4680522-4696616 GCF_000276665.1 Chinchilla lanigera | reverse complement strand
GTGCTTGTGATATGTTGTAAAATGTTGTATGTCTGTTAATGTTTCCCTCCTTTTATCCTTAAAATAAAAAAAAAAAACAAAAACAAAAACAGTGGAGCTGTTCCTGCCACCGTGCTGTGCAGAATATCTCAGGGTGACGGGGGAGCCAGCCAGGGCTAAGAGCTGGGGAGTCACTGGAGCTTTTTGCATGTGTATGGGAAGAGACAGTGTGAGAAGCAGGGTAGCTTTCTCACCTTTGTTGTGTTGGCTAAGGGTCTTCAGGAGCTGTGCAGAAAGAGGCTGGGACCAGGAGACCTGCAAATGCCTGCAGCATAGATTTGGCAGCAGGCACGGCATTTAGTTAGACGAGGCACAGGCCACCACCAGCTAGAGAGGCAGGGGACAAGAGGTTCTAGGAAAACCAACCCCAGCACAAGGTCAGGACACAACACAGAGAGTGGTGACAACAGAAAGCAGGAGAGAGGGGGTGGGATGGGAGGAGGCAGCCTGAGTTTAGGATCAGATACATATGGGATTGAATTCTGACATCAGGTTATTTTTTTCCTGGAAAACCCAGGTAATCCTCTTAATCTCACTCACCAAATATATGCAACCACACTTACCACTGGAAGCAAGTGAAATATTGATATGCACAAACATTTCATTCATTTATTCATTCATTCATTTGACAAGTTTATAATAATCAATGATAACTATGCTCTGCACCAGTACTGTTCAGAAAATTTTATCCCGGCGCGATCACAAAATACAGTGAATGTTTAGATTTTTAAATTATTAAGGCAAAAGAAATGGTGCTGTAATTCCTCTCCAAAAACCCCCCATTCCTGCCACTTTCTGAAGGAGTTTTGGAAGGGCTCTTTTAAGAGCATCTTTGGTTGTGCTGTTATAGCTGTCTTGATGTCCTGAACTGATTCAAAATGTTTACTTTTCATGGTCATCTTGACTTGGGGGACAGTCAGAAGTCATACAGTGCCAGATCCAATGAACAAGATGGACGAGGTAACATTGTTACATTTTTATTCCTTGTAAACACACTCACATGAGAAAGAGGACTTCCAGAACTGCTTCAGAAAGTGGCAAAATGATGCGATGAGTGTGTTTCAAACTGGGGAGTGCTTTGAGAAGAATTAATGACAATGTGTATTTTACTATAATAAAAGGTTTTTAATTTAAACACACACTATATTTTTGATCAGTCCTTGTATGTGGTAACTCTGTTAATCTTTAGGCCAGTGATGGGAAACATTTTAGAGCTTTCAACAATACAAACAGCCTACTGCAGCATGTGTGCCATAGGTTCACTACCATTGCTATAAGCCCATCTTATGAAGTGAGAGTTACAATAATTATCATCATGTCAAAAATGCTACACAGAGAGTTAGTGAATGGCAGAGCTGCAGTATGAGTCCAGGACAGCTAGCCAGCAGGAACCAGCTCTAGTTGGTTGGAGCTCTAGCTCTGGTTACCAGAGACCCTACAGTGAAGAAGAAAGTAAGACCTTTGATACACTGGGGGAGAGAAACTGCAAACAAAGAGAATAATCTCAGATAGTGGTGAGAATCATGAAGAAAATAGGATGATTTTAGTGAAATGAGGGGCTAACAGATAGTGTGGTCAGAACCAGATTGTCTATAAAAATAGAATTTGAGTTGAAATTCAAAAACCTGGGAGGTGCCAGCCAGAAAATGATACATGAGAAAAACATTCCAAACAGCAGGAACTCAGGTCCTGGGGTAGAAATGAACAAGAAAATATCAGGAAACATAAAGAAGCTGTGCTCTAGTGACCAAGCTATGCTGGGGTTAAGTTATAAAATAGGCAAGAAAATAGTGAACAGATCGAGGATAACAGGAATTGAAAGCTGGACGTTTGGGGATTTAGAGGAAATACACACTGAAAAAAGTGTAAAGGAAAATAGTGATCTAATTTTTCTTTTTAAGGATCTTGCTATCAGATGCGTCAAGAATAGGTGAAGTTCCTGCTTGGCAGAGATGGAGCTCTCAGTGAATGTAAGTTCCCTCCTCAAAGTGGGAGGTGCCGGGGAAGGAGCAGAAAGCTCATATGCAGTGGAGCCAGTGCACTGCTCAAAATTTCTTCTCTTCCAAGAATTGTAGGCGCTACAGGCTCCTCTGGGATTTCTAGCAGTTCTGTTTAACCTTCAGCTGTGGACAGGACACCTCTAAGAGACAAGAGGTGTGTTCTTCTGTCCAGACTTTCTACTCCCTGCAGCAGATTTTCCCATCCCGGCTTGGTGTGGTGCTTCTCTTACGAAGTTAACAAGCCTTTGCAGGGCCATATTTGCCAAACTTCTAAGTGACCACACCATTTGGCAAACATTTCCCTCAGGATGGCTGCTGAGATATTAATTTCTAATTCTGCTATCTGTCTGTTCTTTCCATTGCACTCTGGATTATGAAGACTGAGTCACCACTTTGGTTGCCAGAAACAATGATGATGCAGCTACATTTCTTGTCTCTAAAGAGAGGCATTGAGTTGAACAGGTGTCAAAATCAAATAAAAAATACATAGACTCTCTTCTTCCAGTGAAAGCCTCATTCTGAATAAACAAAAATCAGAATTGTAATCCAGGACACACACACACACTCACACCCCAGAGAGAGAGACCAGAGAGACCTTTGTTATGTTCAAAGAACAAATATGGTTGAGGTTTTATAGTAAAAGAGAAACATTACATAAGTTGTTTTGAAAGGAAGTTCATTGGCACTTGTGGAGTTACATAAGCGCTGGCACTCTGACTGGCAAGTTGTGGTGGTTCGGAGGTACAAGTTGTCTTCAAATCCTAGCAGGTTGTCTCCTTGGATTGAACTTGCAAGACAGTTGCCAGAGCACACGTTTGTGCCCTCATCTGAGTGTTTCTCCCTATCGTCCTATAACTCTGTTTTAGTAGAACATGACAAGACTGGGTTCATTTCTACAGTCAGTCTTCCTCTAGGAATCAGTGCACCCCAACAGAGGTACAGTGATGTCAGCTATGATCACCCCAGATATATTGGACATTCCAGCTCATGTACAGATTCCTTAGCTTTCTTTTTTTTTCTTATTTTTGAGGAGTAGCCCACAGGTCCAGAACTAGATCTGGTAAAGTTCAGAACTTCATTACACACTCGTTAACCTGCACTCAGATTTTGGTCCCTCCAGCAAGCGTTGCTTAAAATTATTGTGGACCTGGCCAAGATCCCTAACTGCCTGTATAAGGGATATGGCAAAAGGATGACATACAAAGCAGAGACAACTTTAGTAATGTACTTAAGCATTTTTCCCACCTCAGCCGCTCCCGTAGCTGGGACTGCAGGCGTGTGCCACCACACATGGCTCAGCTGAGGGAAGGAGGGAAGGGGAAGCCGTGTGGCCACCTTGAGCACATTGCTCCAGCTCTTAAAAATTCTGGAGGTGCAGTCCAGGAAAGAGTCCCTTCACGAATCTCATTGGCTTGTTGTGCTATATCTGCAAAGGTCCCCATACCCAAAAGGGTTTTACTGTTATACTGGCTCCATTTCTCCATCTACTTCCATCAGCCTGATTCATTTCAACCTCTTAGAGCTGAACACCAAAATGCAGACACTGGCTAGGTGACAAGCAAGATCCAACCAGCTGTCTCACATCACGGGGAGTTAGACGACATCCTTTTACCACTGAATCTAAAATTCCTGGGGTAAGTGGTCCCTGAGCTCCATTATTTGAGACACTTTGTTTTAATTTTTTAAGAAATTTAAAATCAAGCACCTGATGTTCAGGGACGAGTAGATTTTGATTATCAGGATCATTTTTAACCACCATTGGGAAACAAGAAGGTCCAAGAACGTCTCCTTACATAGCCACCTTTTAACACCTTTTAACAGGTGGTCTTTAGGCATACAAGGTTCAGAATGTTTTATCTTTCTGGAGTCACATGCTGAAAGAGTTTCTTTAAAATTCTCACCCGGCTCTGGGTCTTCCCCAGCAGCCAGCACAGCGGGCGGCATTTCTTTTTCTTGATATTTTTCTTCCTTGTCCTGTTCTAAAACAGAAACTTCGGGGGTGCTAGTACTTAATAGACCTAAAACAGATTTTACAAGGTCCAAGCTGAGAAGGTCTCAGGAGAAACAGTTCCTTCTCTGCCATGAGCTCTGTAAATTTGCCCCACCTTATGCCAACTTTGTATAACAAAGGAGCCCTCCTGCAGAAACCAGGGGTTATAGTTAACAATTTCTTGTAACATTTTCATCAGCTCACAGGTGCTGACTCAAGCTCCTGCAACATCATTCACAAGAACTGTACATATCTCAGTTCTTGTACAGACAAATTCTGCCCTACTATCCCAGCTAACTGGAAACTGTCTGCAGCGCCCCGTGCTTTACCTTCCACTTTCCCTCGGGCATCCCTGAATTTGTCCTGAGGAGTCTTCGCCCCATCCAGAGTCCTCTTCTTTCCACTCAGGTTGATCTTCCCTCTCAGGCCTAATCAGGAGGTCCCTTTTCTGGCCCCAAACATCATGGATCTGGCCATGATCCCCACTACCTGACGAGGGGTATGGTGAAGGGACGAAATAAGAAACAGAGACAAATTTAGTAATGCACGACGGGAAGGCTGGGAGGTCAGTGCCTCAGGATGGCCAGAGACAAAGACACTCTGAGCCAGCCGCTATTTACCTGGCATACACAATAGTCAGAGGGATTACTGAATGACTCAGAGTGTGGCGGTGACCTTACGCTAATGAGGGTCCTTACATTGATGTGGATGGTGAAGAGAGGTGGCAGGTTAAGAAGGCATCTGTCCTTTCCCAGGATGAAACCCTCTCTTCATTACTACTGGGTTCTCAAGGAACCAGAATGTCTTCAGCTGATGCAGTCTTGTCCTGGGCCATCCCAGCATCAAGGGACCATTGAGGTCTCAACTGTGACAGGAGGCACAGGGAATTATGTTCCCTCACACCATAACTGGCCCCATGGCAAAGCTTTAGGCTCTGGACAAGCCCTAATCACAACTTAACTATAAAATGACTTTTTCCCCAACAATTACGCAGAATGGTCCTCAACGTAAAATGCCTTTGGGTCACTCAGTTCCTTTATGTGGCCATGGTTTGATGTCCATGATTGGCTACAGTCTTGACTGGGGAGAGAGACCAAAAGTGGCTACAGCTGACACTCCAGACTTGGTCACAGACTTCAAAGTGAAGCAGAAAATGAGTATAGGGCTTATGGTAAACAGGGTGAAATAAAACCTGGTGTAAAACCTTCTCAGTGCTGTATAGTATAAAAACCATTGTATAAAATAATTTCAATCCAGTAAACACAATCTGAGGTCAAAGCAAGACAGGATGATCTTTTGGGTGATCTGGAGACAATGACAGACCTCCCATGTGAGCGAAGAGCAGATCTGACTCTCAGGGTCTGAAATTTTAATGCTTTCAGAAAAAAGCTCTAGCAGAGACTGTGACCTCTAAGGAGTGCAAGGAGGAGGAGTGCAGATTCCTGAAGAAATTGAGAGCTCAGGAAAATATGCTTACTCTGTAAACACAGAGAAGAAACTACCCTGCAACTCCAGGACAGGGCACAAAAGCAAATGTCTACTAATAGAATGTCTAGGTCCCTGATAGAAAATAGTTACTCTTAAAATATTAAGACCCTGAACTTGCATGAGATATACCTGGTGGGGCTGAGTTCTAACTCCTCACACAGGGTAGAAACTCAAGCCATAAAATTGCTAGGAAAGCTAGCCGTTAGTTAAGGAATCTCTAGCTGTGGGAATCTACTAACCAGAAGGTAGGGATTGTCTCAAACCTAATTAGGTACACACCTAGTAGATGGCAACCCCTGCTGCATGTGAACTCACAGGCAAAAAGCCACAAAAATAAATTATATTTAAAATCATGCAAAGACTGAATGAATATGCTTCCAAAGAGACACTTGCTGTGAGAACCTCTAAGGGCTGTAACCCAGCAAGGAGCAAATTGAATGCGGATGGAAGGAGGAGGACTCCAGCAGCAAGAGGGAGCAAAGATAGAACAATCCAGGCAGGAGAAAAAGAGCAAAGTAAACACGGTCCTTTTCTGGCCAGATATTTGCAAGTGAGCAAGTGAGCATTGGTCTACCTCGGGATGCTCTCACCTGGGCAGGGGAAGGAGCACAGTGGAAGCAGAAAGGAGCTATTTCCCCCGGTTTCTTCTCTCCCCTCAGACGGCTGGCTGCCCTCTTGTCTTGGGAGCTAGAGGCTGATCCTGGTTTCCCTGGTTACAAATCTGTTTACTGACAACATCAAAGGTTAAGTGTGTTTGTACCAGAGTAAGTGTACAGAAGAGGAACACCAGCTTTCTTAATCAACACAGCATTCCCAAGCATGCTCAGACCCACCCATTTGCTCCACCAAATGGACCCAAATCTATCACTGTGTTTGGTGCATTAGGAAGCTTAGGGAAGGCGAAGCCTTTTTTTTTTGCCCCCCCTGTCCACCTGATGACCTCAGCACTGCCTTCTAGTAACATGCAAGAGCTGGAGATGGTAATGGTAGAAAAATCACATGATGTCAGCACTAACCTATGCATTTGGGTGTGAACCTGTTGGCAAATTACAGCCTGTCATTCTCAGATGAGTGAGTTGCGATGGAAATGTCAATCTGAGCAGATGCTTTCCCCCCCTTTTTTCCTTTGTACTACAATTTACAGAAGTGACACAAATATAAAGCTTATGCCTAATGTATGAGTATTAAATTCAATAGTGAAACAGGGAAGATATAGAATAGGGATTGCAAAAGGATTTTTTGGCTTATTAAGCAATAACTATGAGCAGTGTAAGAGGAATCATAAGGACTGGAGACTTCAGCTCTCTCTTTGTAGGCAAGATACCAGGCGAAGGAAAAGGACCTGACTACAAACACAGGAGAATTGAGCAAATGCATGTCTTCAGGAAGCAAGAACAAGGTGTTTTCAGGGAGCACAGCCGAAGGCAATAATGTATCCAGGCTGCTAAAGATGCTCTTGGGATCTTCATAGCAGAAACAAGACTCAAACAGGAGCGGGAAACTCTTCGGTGGTGTGTCTGCGGAAAGGATTGTGGCACAATAAACTTCCTCTGCGTCCCTTTTGAGTCTTGTGATATTAAGACTTGAGGGAAAGCAATTTCTGTGCTTTAAGCTCCCCAAAGTGAAGAAACTAGATTATATTAATAGCTTCTAGCAAGCAAAGTATAAGACAGCAGCGATGTTTATTTTCTGAACATGCTCCTCTCCCTGTGATGAGCCCTAGGCATGTGGAGAAAAATATAAACACCAAAAGAAAACACAGCAAGTGAGCCGTAGGTTAAGGGTCTTTGATCTTTCCTGGTTCAGGTTTAGGAGGTGGAGACTCGGGCCAGAGGTCACGGAGAACCTTAAAACACAGCTCACACTTCATCACTATTTTCTCTCCAGAAGAGCACAAGGTTAGGTCAAGTTTACAGATGAGAATTATTAAAGGGATTTGGGGTGAGTTATAGCAGGCACCCAGATAAAGGGCAGAGGAGATTTCAAACCATTTTGACGTTTATTTCTCTCTCTTTTGTTCCCCTCTGGGCAGGGTTTCTACAGCTTCCAGACATCCCATCTTAGCTTTTCTTTTATATACTTTGACAGTTCAGAAATAATTTGAGCAAAAATCTTTCATCTTTCTTCTATTTGATGTGAGCATTGTGTAAGGCTTATATAAATAATAAAAATAATAGCTCACATTTACCGAACACTTACCGGGCACCAAGAATTAGAATATTCGATCCTCATGACAATCTTTGAGGTAAATACTAACATTTTCCCGTATTCACTGCTGCAAATCAGACTCATATTTAGTGAGCGGTGGAGTTGAGGTGGATCCCCAGTATACTGAGTCCAGAACAGAACTGTAGGTATAACCAGTCCTCTTAAAGCACTACTTCATCATTGGTACACTTGCTGCCAAGTTGATTGGGAGGATAATTACAGCTCTTTCTCACTAGGCTTAAAGAAAAACAGAGATGAAAGGATGATTAAATACTTCATGAAACCTCCAAGAAGAAATACAAATGAAAGTATAGCAAAGTTGCAATTCCAGGGTAGCTTGGCCCATTGTCTACCAGTGACATTTCCTGTTAGGAATAAGGCATAAATTACCTGGGCAGTCATGATGAGATGTAAAAGATATTAATGGACTTTGGCTTTTTACAGAATAGTTTTATATATCTAGGAAATTTGAGCAGATACTACAAAGAGTTCCATACACACACTTTACTGCAACTCCCCACCAGTTTCACAATTTTTACATCTTGCATTAATGTTGCATATTTATTACAATTACTATACATTAAACTAAAGTCCTTAGTTTACATTAAGGCTATTTCTTTGAGTTGCACAATTCTTTGGTTTTTAACAAATGCCAAATGACATATCTACATCATTATGGAATCATAAAGGATAGTTTCACCACTCAGAAACTCTGTGAGTCTAACCTGTTTACGCCATACTTATTACTTCCTTCTCCAAAATCTTGGCAACCAATCTTTTTACTGTAGCTATGGTTATGTCTTTTCCAAGATGTCATATAGTTAGAATAATATAGTGTGTAGACTTTTCAGACTGGAATCTTTCACTGAGCAAAATGTATTTAAAATTTTTCTTGTCTTACCATGAATTTGATAGCTCATCCCTTTTTTCTTTATTGGATAATAGTTAATTTTATGCCTTGATCACAGATTATTCATTTAACCATTGCAGACAGTCATGGTTACTTCTGGAGACTTTGGCTATTATAAATAAAGCTGCTCCAAACATTTACGTGTAGGCTTTTGTGCGTACATTAACTTTCAGTTATTTGGGGTAAATGCTTAAGAGTGTGATTTCTGTATCATATAGTAAAATCATATTTATCTTTGCAAAACCTGATAAGCAGTCCTCTAAAGTGGCTCTACAATCCACCATTCTCTCCCACAATGAACAATTGTTTCTGTTCTGCCTCCTTTGTAGTCACCAGTTTTTTTATTTTTCTTTTCATTTTTTTGAATTTTAGCAATTGCAATAGGTATGGAGTAAAATCTTGATACCATGTAACTGCAATGTCTTAATGACCAGATGTTGTGCATCCTTGCACATTTTTATTTCTCATTGATATGTCTTTATATAGATGTGTCTGTCAGGTCTTTTACTCATTTTTAATTGGTTATTTGTTTTCTTATTACTGGGTAATAAGGTATCTTTGAGCATTCTGAATAAAAGTTCCTCATCAGACATATGCTTTACAAACGTGTTTGTCTAGCCTGTGGCTTGTCTCTTTATTTTCTTAAGAGTATCTTCCTTAGAGCAAAGTTTTTAATTGTAATAAACTTAAGTTTTAAGTAAAGTTTGTTTGGTTGTTATATTTAGACACTCATCACAAGACCTGAGGTGACCTCACTTTCCTTCTGTGTTATCTTGCAGATAATTTGTAACTTTGCAACCTACATGTAAGGTCCACTTTCAGTTCATTTATGGGAAAGATTTTTCTTCCTCCTCCACCCCTTCCCCTTTTCCTTCCTCTCTTCTCTTCATGCTTCTTCTTCTTCCTCTTCTTCTCCTTCTCCTTCTGTTTCTTCCTTTTTGTCAACAAATGTCCAAACATTTCAGCACCATTTGTTGAAAAAACTACCTTTTTCCACTGAATTGTCTTTACACCATTGTCAAAGATTTGCTGCCAAGTTTGTATAAGTTTCTGGGTTCTCTATTTGTTCCATTAATAACTTGTCTATTCTTTTACTGATAGCCTTCTGCCATGATAATTGTAGCTTTACAACAAACCAAAAAATCAGATGATATCAGTCCTCTGGCCTGTTCGGCTTTAGTATTGTGTTATGCAAGTTCTTTTGCTTTTCAGTACAAACTGCAGAATCTGTTTATCATCATTTACAAAATATTTGGTGAGATTGTTATTATGATTATATTAAATCTATGGGTCTGTTCATGAAAATTTGATTTCTTAACAACACTGCATCTTCCTATTTATGAATATAGAATGGTTCTTCATTTATTCAATCTTCTTTGATATATTTAGCTAAATTTTTGTGATTTTTCTCATATAGGCCCTACACATCTTCTATTACATTCATGCCTACATGTTTACTTACTTTTGTGCTAATGCAAATGATATCTTGTTCTTAATTTCCAGTTCTAATTATCCATTGCTGATAGATAGAAGGTAATTGGCTTTGTATTTTAATCTTTTGTCTTGTGATCTTGTTATAATTATTTATTAGCTATAAATTATTCTGTGAATTCTTTGGGATTTTCTACATAGGCAATTGTATAATTTGTAAGCACAGTTTAATTTTTCCTGCCCATTTAACATCATTAGCTACAAGTTCTGCTATGGTGCCGAACAAATGTAGAGAGAAGTAACCTTGTTGCCTTCTTCCTGATCATAGAGGGAGGGCTTTGAGTTTCTCTCTACTAAGGATATGAGGGTCTTTTGTAAATTCAATTTTAATCAAGTTGAAGAACTTCAGAAGTTTCTCTCTGATCCTAGTTTTCTGAAAAAATTTTTTATGAATGGTTGTTGATTTTAGTAAAGTATTTTGATGCAATTGATATGATCATATAACATTTCTGTCATTATGATGAATTGCATTATGTGATTTTGACTTTGGTCCATGCTTGTAAGCCTAGAATAAATCCTACTTGGAGTTGGTGTATAATTACTTTTATACATTGTGTTGAATTCTGGAATTAAAAATGGCAGAGTAAAGGCCAGCAAAATACAACATCTCTGAGACCTGAAATCTAGACACCTGAAAAACAGCAACTTAGCCAAAAAGAAAAGAAGTAGAGCTCCAGGAATGAAGAAATAGACAAAAGGAAATCTAGGAACCACAGAAAAACTGGAAGTAATGCAGAGAAAAGAACAAAGCCGTCTGGTCTTGTAACCGAACTCCCAGAGAGGAGATTTTGTCTCTACAAACACAAGATAAACCCAGAAAGAATCCACAGCACCAGGGAGAAACAACAGACTGGCAGTGCTACCCCCTCAGAAAGTCACATGGCCCCAAATATGACTCCTTCTGCACACTATGTGACAGCTGGAAAAGAAATTCATTGCAGTGTCTGCCATACTTGAAAGTTATATAATCAGAAACCATTTTGAGAAGGAGTTTATTGTTTAAGACTGAGATACTCCAGGAATCATAATTCACAGAACGGTTATATCTCATGGTCTCTAGGATGATCCTACCACAGTGACTGGCCACAAGAGACAATTTCAGAGAAGGAGTGGGTTACTCAAGATCTTCTGAGAAGTTTAAGGATCAGTGAGCTCAGATAGTGGTCCCATCCTCTCGGGAGAGAAGCCAGACCGGTCATGTGTGGTTTTCTGAAGGGGCTGGGTCTGAAAACTCTGATGTTATGTCCAGCAGACTGCTTGGCCTCTGTTGCTGCCCATTTCTATTGAAGAGCCCAGTGGTCTGTATGCTCTTTCTATCTGCCAATGTGATCATGGATATACCTAGGATTGTACTATTGCCACATCCTAGGGCATATGGACAGAGGGGACTCTGGAGCAAGGGCTGTACCTCCTGAGCCCACAGGATGCAAGGCTAGTCAGAGATAGCAGTGACTTGGGGCACATGGGAGCCCCAAACACTAAAAGCTACTGGAATGAATGCAGCACTAAGCAGACACCACATCACTGACTGACCACATCCAGCTGGAAAGGAGAGGCAAGGCCCAGTGTTCACACATCAGAAGGTGGGCATAGAAACCAAACAGCCCCTACTTGTGACTCACTGTCCCCTACCCATGTCTGGTGGATTCCAGTACCATGGGCCCTGGAAGGAAACCCTTCACCTGAATGTGCAGAGGAATTTTCTGGACTCATTTCTCTTTTATTTTTATGGTTTTTTGGTTTGTTTTTTGTATTTTTGGCTATTTATTATTATTCTCTCATTTCTCTGTTTTTAGTTTTGTTTTTCCTGGTTGTCTTTTTCTGTTACCTTTCCCTACCTGTAACAACATTCTTTTATTCTTTAATTAGATTTTTATTTTACTTTTTCTCCTTCTCATTTTTCTTTTCTTTAATATACTTCTATCATTTTCCCCTTCCCACAACTCCTCCATTTTATAATTGCTGTTTCTTACTTTTATTAATTTTTAGCTATTTAGCTGATGCTATCCCATTAATTTTGAATCTTTTTCTATTGTTAATGTTAATGGTGGTATAGTTGTTGCTTTCAGAAGATATTTACTGTATGTCAATATTTGGTTTGTCTTTTTGCTCTACACTATTATTACAAATCTTTTTTTCATTGGTAAGGATGATATAGTTGTAGCTACTATTGTTTCTTGTGGTATGCCAATATCTGGTTTGTCTCTGATTGTATTATTATTATTATTTCTGATTTCTTTTCTCTTGTTAATGGGGGAATAATGAGTTTTTACAGTATGGCAATATCTTTCTTTTCTTTTCTTTTTGAGACAGAGTCTTACTAATGCCATTCAGGCTGAACTTGAGCTCACTTTGTAACCCAGGCTGTTTTCAAACTCACAATGATCCTCCTGCCTCAGCCTCCTGAGTGCTGGGATTATAGGCATGAACCACCATGCCAGGCTTAGAGTGGCAATATCTTGTCTGTCTTTGTGTTACCAGCATTACAGTGGTTCATTTTCCCCTCTCTTAATGGTGCTAGGGTCAAATCCCAGAAAAAGTTTGAACACTAAGAGATTCTCTAATATTATGCTGAATATGTCAAGGAGGAACAAAACAATAAAACATAACCAAAGCCAAGCTCATTTCACGGGAAGACAAATTCTAACTAAAGTTATTTCCACAGCAGTGATAGACCCTAACTAACCTTAAACCCACAGCACAAAAACAATAGAAATGTAAGCAAGGCAAAAAGGTGCCTCCCAAGCCCCACAAGTTCCCCAAAGCTGATCTCACAGACAGTGAAGTAGAGAAAGTGATAGGCAAAGAATTAAAAAACCAAATGCTAAAAGTGGTTAAAGGGATGAAATAAGCAATGTATAAGCAAATGCATAAAATAGCATATTTAACCATTAAAGAATTTACCAATAAAATGTTCATCAATCTTAATAAAGAGACAAACAACTAACTAAGTTAAACAAGACAATAAAAGGTACGAGCGACCATCTAGTAAAGAATTAGCAAGTATGAAGAAAAAGCAAACAGACACATATGATACGAAAAATTCAGTGGAAAGCGCAGGTAGCAGATTGACCAGTGTGGAACAAAGTATCAGAATTAGAAAACAAAGAGGATGTAATAGATGATAAGATCAATGATAACATAAAAAAGACAACATGCCATGCAAGCTTGATGCAGCAGCTACTAGATGACTAAAACTGTCTCATAGAAATAAAGGAAAAATTAGAAGATGAAGCAAAAGATATGAGTATTTACTCGCTGACATCCTATCAGAATTTTTTTTTTTTACAAATCTAGGGGAAAGAGGCACGTAGAACCCCAAAAGACTATGACTAGAAAAGAACTTCTCCACCGCACATCACAACAAATTGTTGAAATTCAACAAAATGAGGGAATACTAAAACCTGTCAGAGAAAACCCACAAATAACCTATAAATACAAGCCTATCAGATTAATTGCAGATTTCTCAGCCCCAAAGTTAAAGGCCAGGAGAGCTTGGAGCAAACTTTTTCAAGCTCTCAAAGAAAACAGTGCTCAATCCAGACTTTTATACCTTGCAAAATTAGCCTTCAAACTTAATGCAGAAGTAAAGATTTCTTTAACAAAGATATGCTAAAGAAGTGTATGACCATGAAAGCAACACTGCAGAAAGTGCTTAAAGGAATCCCTGGTGGAGACAGGAGAGCCACCAGTTCCAAAGAATCCAAAGGAGAATATGGAACTGAGTGGAAGAGTAATTAAAAGGAAAATAAGTGAAAGAATCAGACCTGGAAAAATAATGTGATAACAGTATTCAATAAATGCCTCACAGAGGTGGGGATTTAGCTCAGCAGCACAGTGCCTGCCTGGCAAACGCAAGGTCATGAGTTTGATTGCCGTACTGGAAAAAAAACAAAACCAAAAATAAATAAATAAATAAATAAATAAATAAATAAATGCTTCACAATAATGATTCTCGATGACTATGGTCTCAAAAACCCAGTGAAACGATGCGAATTGGCATATTGGATAAACAATACCATATAATATTGCCTATAGGAGACATAGTTTATCCAAATGGAAGAACATCAACTGAAAATGAAAGGTTGGAAAGTGATAACTTTTTGCAACCCTAGCCAGAAAACAAGCAGAAGTAGCTATCTTGTCTTGAGACACAGCAGACTTCAGTGCAACACTGATCAAAAGAGTGAAAGATAGCCACTGCATACTAGTAAAGCAATGATTCAAAGGAAGACATAACAATTGTAAATATCTACACACTGAATGTCAGTGCCTCCAACTTCATGAAACAAAAACTGCTGGATGTAAAAGGACCATCACTTCGCCACTGCACCGTCACAATTCAGCAAGTCAGGCAAACCAAAAAGGAATTTTTAAGTGTCAGAACTAAATCACATCAGTAAACAAATGGACTGAATACACATCTACAGGATATTTCAACTAACAAAATAATTTCACATTTTTCTCAGCAGCACATGGAACTTTTTCCAAAGTACACTATACTATAGGATACCAATTATGCTTAAATAAAGACAAAAATTGAAATAATCCCATACATACTATCAGATCATAGTGGAATCAAGCTGGAAATCAACCTCAAAGGAGGCCACAGAAAGTACACAAACACAGGGAAATTAAATAGTATGTTATTAAACAATCAATAGATCACAGAAGAAATTGAGGAAGGAATTTTTTAAAGGTCATAGAATCAAATGACAATGGAAACACAGCATACCAAAACCTATGGAAGACAGTGAAAGCAGTTCTGAGAGGGGAGTTTATAGCTATGAATGCACATATAAAGAGTGCAGACCAGTCCCAAATAAATAAGCTAATGATGCATCTCAAGGTCCTAGAAAAATAAGAACAATCCAAATCTGAAACTAATAAAAAGAAAGAAATTATAAAGATCAGAGTGAAAGTTAATGAAAATTGAGATTTAAAAATCAATGAAGGGGCTGGGGATTTAGCTCAGCGGCACAGCACCTGCCTGGCAAGGGCAAGGTCGTGAGTTAGAATCCCAGTACTGGAAAAAACAACCAAACAAACAAACAAAAAATCAATGAATCAAAGAGTTCGTTTTCTGAAAGGTGGGGAAGGGGTCTGGGATGGGGGAGAAAGTGAAATAAAAATGATTAAGATGTGATATGTGTGTGTATCAATTCCCCCATGACAAATGTATTTGCTAGCTGTCACAAAAATATACAGATAAAAGAGGGAAAACATTTTAAAAATGCATCTTTGGATTCCATTATCTAAGGATTTTTACATCTATTTTCAGAGTAGATGCTGGTGTTTAATTTTCCTTTCTTATAATGTGGTCTCTTGGCCACGTTCCTTGTTACTGGGACAAAATACCCAAAATCTGCAACTTAAAGGGGGAGAAGTATATTTTGGCTCAAGTTCAGAAATTTCAGTCCATGTTCAGCAGGCTGAAGTACAGAAACAGCATGGCAACCAGGAAACAGGGAGAAGAGGCAGGAGCTGGGGAGAGAGATGTGGACCTCCCACGTCATGCCACAGAGACCCAATTCCTGACAGTGACTCAAGCGTGCTGCTTTCAGAATCCAGTCGCTACCCAAAGCCCTGCCTATGAATGCAAGAGGCTTTTAGGGGACACCTAGATATAAATCATTAAAGATGGCTTTGATATTAGCGTGATTGTGACCTCACAGAATGAGTTAGGAAGTGATTCTTCTGTTTCTATCTTCACTGTAGAGGATTGATGCCATTTCTTCCTTAGATGTTTGGTAGAATTTTCCAGTGAAACCATCTGTGCCTGCCTGTCCTTATTTCTTTCGAAGAAAATTATTAACACTAAATCACTATATTTAATAGGTACAACCCTAATTAAATGATCTATGTATTTGTGCATAAGCTTGATAGCTTGTGTCTTTCAAGGAATTAATATATTTCATCAAACTTACCAAATCTGAAGTATAGTATAGTATTAATGTCTGTGGGACCA
>NW_004955493.1:4678390-4680032 GCF_000276665.1 Chinchilla lanigera | reverse complement strand
TATATGATTTTTTATTTAAACCTTTTAAAAGTATTGTTTAGACAAAACAGTAAAGTAATACAGAATTTATAGTATGTGTAAAAGTAAAATGGGTAGCAATGATAGATTATTTTTAAAAATACACAATGTTATATATTTCTTTCTAAGCACTGTTTTTTGCTGCATGCCAATATATTTGTGATATGCTATGTTTCAATTTTCATTTAATTTAAATTGTTTTTATATTTCTCTTGAGACTTGGTTCTTTGACCTATGTGTAATTTTTTGGTGGGGGGGGTACCAGGAATCAAACTCAGGACCTCATTCTTGCCAGGCAGGCACTGTGCCACTGAGCTAAATCCCTCACCCCCTATGTGTAATTTTGAAGTATGTTGTTTAACCTTCACTTTTTTGAGGTATTTTCCAGCTATCTTTCTGTTGCTGATTTCTAACTTAACTCCATGTTTGTTTGAGAGTGTACTTCATATAATTCCTATTCCTTTAAATTTGTGAAGATGTATATTGTGACTCAGAATGTGGACATTTAGCAAATTTTCCATGTGACCCTGAGAAGAATGTGCCTCCTACTTTATTGGATAGGATATTCTAGAAATAGCCAGCTAACTGGTGGTATTGTTCAGCTCAACTTATACTCACTGATTTTCTGCCTGATGAGTCTGTCCGTTACTGATAAATGGGAGTGAGAGTCTCCTATTGTAATAGGAGATTCATCTATTTGTTCTTTCAGTTCTATCCATTCTTGTTTCATGTAATTGACACTGTTGTCAGGTGCATGTAGGTTAAAGATTGTTATGTCTTCTTAGATATGTGTTACCTTTATCTTATGTGATGTGCTTAATCAATGACAATTTCTCCTGCTCTAGAGTCTGATTTGACTGAAATGAATACAGGTCCCCCAGATACTTTTTAGTATGCTACAATGGAGTATTTTGCTCTATCCATTAACTTTTAATCTACTTGTATTTATATTAAAAATAAGTTTCCTGCAGAAAGCATATAAATAGGTTTTACTTTTTTAATCCACTGTGACAGTCTCTGTCCTTTAATGCATGATCATTCTTATTTTAAGTAATTGACATGGTTTGATTAATATTTACCATATTGATAGTTTTGCACTCATTGCCTTCATTCTTTGCTTTTTTATCTTTTCTCCATACTCTCAGGTTTTAATTTATCCTTGCTTCTTGAGTATCTATTATATGTTCTTTAAAAATAAGAGGCTGTTCTACAGTATAACATACATTTACATCCAATGTAGTCCATTTTATTTTTATTTTTAATTTGAAATTTTTACCTTAATTATAAAATTTATGGAGTGCAGTGTAATAATTTCATACATTTATCAAATGTGTAATGATCAAATCACAGCTAATATGTCCACTTCCTTAATAATTTTTAAAAAAGTTTTAATACATGTAACAACTATATATATTTATAAGATGTAGTGTGATATTTCAATACAGGTTTACAATATATACTGATCAAACCAGAGTAATTAATATGTCCATCTTCTTGTCAGTTACTTTATGTTCTGAGCCTTCAATTCCTCTCTTTTTTTTTTTTTTTTTTTTTGGTTTTTCTCCGGTACCGGGAACCGAACTCACGACCTTGTGCTTGCCAGGCAGGCGCTTTTGCCGCTGAG
>NW_004955493.1:4671479-4678290 GCF_000276665.1 Chinchilla lanigera | reverse complement strand
AACTCACGACCTTGTGCTTGCCAGGCAGGCGCTTTTGCCGCTGAGCTAAATCCCCAGCCCCTCAATTCCTCTCATATTATTCATAAAATATATAATAATCTATTGCAAACCAGAGTCATGGCATCGTGTTGTAGAAGTCTAGAAGTTCTTCTTCCTGTGTATGTTTTGTTTTCCATTGTCAAACTCCAGAAAATCAAAACACAATGAGAAATCATTTCACTCTACTTAAAATGGCTAATATCATATTATCAAAAAAGGCAAAAGTGCTGATGGGACAGTGAAGGAAAGAGAATTCTTATACACCGCTGGTGGGAGAGTAAGTTAGTAATTCCACTACAAAGAACAGCATGAATATTCCTCAAAAAAACAAAAGTAGACCTACCATATAATTCAGTTATCCCACTTCTGGGTCCATATCCAAAGAACATGACATAAACATATCAAACATACAATCACATGCCCTTGTTTATTGTTCCAGTATTTGCAATAACTAAGATGCAGAATCCATCCAGATGCCCACCAGTGGGTGAATGGATAGAGTACATGTGGTATATGAACACAGAGGAATGTTGTGCTGAATATTATTCTGCTGTAAGAGACAATGAGATCCTGTCATTTGTAAAGATGTATATTGTGAGATCCTGTCATTTGTAAAGATGTATATTGTGACTCAGAATGTGGACATTTAGCAAATTTTCCTTTTTATTACATGTAGTCAAACTTTTTAAAAAATTATTAAGGAAACACTGGATGGAACTGGAGGACATTAGTGAAACAATTTGGACACAGAAAGACAGGTATCACATGATCTCTTTCACATGTAGTATCTAAAAATGTTGATTTCATAGAAGTTGAAAACAAAATAGTGGTTATCCAAGACTCGGGTGGATAGGAGATGGAAGGGTTAGGAAAGGTTGTTCAACAGCTCTAAGATGCAATTAGAAAGGGGTAAGAAGTTCTAGTGTCCTATTGTATAGTATAAGGACCAGCAAGAGCCACATGGAAGGGAGGGGAGAATGAGACATTACCGTAGATTCTTATGGAAACTGAGGTCTTGATCTGATCTCTTTGGTGCTTCTTCAACTAATTTCTAAAGCTTGTTCAAGCAAATTTCCAAATTGTGTACTGTGTACCTCAAAAAGCTAGAAAACAGGTTGTGGATATTTTTGCCAGAAAAAAGTGATAAATATTTGGGGCAATATATGTGTTTAGCCTGGTTACACAATGTATCCATGCAACAGAACATCAGATGGTACCCTATTAATATGTTCCATTTCTGTGTTTTTAATGTGTCAGTTAGAATATCTTTAATTAGAATCTTTAAAAACATTTTCAGGTATTTCACTCAGTGGCATTATTATATTGACAATTATAGTGTATAAGTATATACACTATAATTTACTATATATGCTTTTATTTTAACTTAATATTATACCTTAAGTATTTTTTCACATGATCTTTGTAATCTTCATAGTAAATGATGCATAATATTCTATTGAGAAACTGTCACAGCTGACTTAGCTTCCTATTTGGAGGTTGTTGCTTTGTGTGTGTGTGTGTGTGTGTGTGTGTGTGTGTGTGTGTGTGTGTTATTGGGGATTGAATTCAGAGCCTTTACTCTGAGCTACATCCCTGGCCTTCTTATATTTAAATTTCAGTACAGGATCTCATTAGGTGGCTAAGTTGCCTGGGCTGGACTGCAACTTGTGATCCTGCTGCCTCAGTCTCCCAGAGCACTGACGTTACAAGTGTGAGCCATACATCCTGCTTGCAAAACATTTTTTTGTTTTCCTGTTTAGTTTTGCTGCTCTAGCTAACACTGTAATGAACATCCTCACTGACATAGATTCTTTACAAGCTGGGGTTATTTCCTTGTAATTAACTCCCATAGGTAGGATACCTAAAATGAAGCATATCACCATGGTGATTTAATAGGGTTATGTTAATTTCCAACGTAACTGACCATCTGTAAGATTTCTGTTGCACTTTATCCTTACTAAAGGTGGCCATTGTATTTATAAATTTTAGAGTCTCCTTGGTTTGTGGCATATGACTTTGAAAACAAAGATGTTTTTAACTTTTCCATTCCCTCACACTGTCAGAGTGAATTTCTCAGAGAAACTAGCATATCAAGCCAGATAACATTTCCAATTTATCGCTCCCACGAAAGTGGCTGCAGAATAAGAACAAATACAGCCTGTGTTCAATCTATTCAATTAGAACAGAGCAAGAAATTTGTTTCAACACATACAAATCAGCAAGTCCCATTCTGGTTGAATCCCATTTAATATTTACGTAGGCTTAATTAAATCACCAATGGGGTTTCCCACAAGAAGAAAGGCCTTCAGGAAATATGCTTGCTGTAACTCTTCAACAACAGTTGGGGGGACACAAATAATTGAGATAGGTAGGTTCTTGGGGTTCCTCACATCTCCCACAAGCATCAGATCTTTCTAGAGCTGTGAGTTTATAAACAAATAGGTGGAGCTGGGCTTTGGGGGCAGGGCTGGGGAGCAGGCATCACTCTACACCATTCACTGCATGGGGCTCTCTGTTTTGCCTTTCTGTGGGAGCTACTCCAGGACAAGCATGCTTTCTGACACAGCGCCACGCGTCTTCTGTAATCTGTATAAACAGCCCAGCCCTCACCAGAGTGGAGAGCATTGGAGAAGGGAGGAGAAGGGGGCCGTTACTGTCAATCCTTATGGTAACCCCTACTTCAAGCTCACATTCTCGAATGGCTCACTGTCTCTCTTCTCTCTCTGTCTCTCTGTCTCTCTGTCTCTCTGTCTCTCTTTCTCTCTTCTCTCTCTCTCTCTCTCTCTCTCTCTCTCTCTCTCTCTCTCTCTCCCTCTCAATCTCTCTCTCTCTCTCTCTGTGAAGAGCAGTAAATGATCAAGTCCCCAAGTTTTAACTCTCCAAGACAATGTGGTAATATGCTGAAACCCTCAGACACAATTTATGCTCCTCTAGATTTCACTTCTGATCAGTCCAGCATCTCATTACTTAGTAGGAGTTAAATTTGCCTTATTTCTGCACATCTGACCACACTGAAGGACAAAAGCAGGATTGCTACTGCTCCTCCTTCTAGGGAAAGTGGCAGAGAGAGGTTAAGAGATGAAGTTAAGGTCACATCTTCCCTGTCTGGCTTCTCCTAACGACTACCCTGGATCCTGATTCAGGAGATGAGACATTTAAGGATGCCTCTCCTGAAATAATCGATCCCTTAGGTGGAGCCCCAGGAATTTACTAACACAACTGCCCATGTGTGTTGTCTTCTCAGAAACCTTGAGTTTCTGTATTTAAGTCTTTAAAAGAACCTGCAGCTGGTTAGTCCTGAGGCTGCCATCCTAGCATAGCAAGAGAACAGCAGAGTGATTGGAGTGCAAGAAACTGTGCCTCAGTTAATGAAATCCTCATTTTCTCCACGGAATTCCTGGTCTCCAAGAATTTTGAAGTTTATTTGGGGAAATTACTATGAACAGTTTTCTTCCCATGAAGACCGGAAGGATACTGGAATTAGTTCCTCCGTCCCCCTTAATTTACAGATGAGGACTTGAGAGTGGAAGTTGCATTGCCAGCATTACCCAGAGCTGGAGCTCCCACCTTGGTCATCATATCCTCAGCCCCTGCTTCTTCTGCAGAGCAATGTCATTTGTCCTCCCTTTGAAAGACAAGAGATAGCTTTCCCTGGGACTGATGAGCTGAGACTCTGGAGATCCTTATTTACAAAGACGCTAACTCTATTTGCTTCGCTTTGTAGGCCCCAGGTGGTGGTGATGAGGTAGGGTTAATAGCCTCTTTGAATATGAAGACATGTGAATTGGAAAGCAGCGGAGTGTAATAGAAAAATAAAATTGAAAGTTGAGGTCTAGAGTAGGGCTCCTGATTCCGCTGCCTGCTAGCTGTTTGATCCCGAAGAGCTGTTTAATCTCCCTCAGTCTGTTGTTCACCACAGCCTTCCTTGGGGTCTAAGGCACAGCCTTGCGTGTGCTCACTGATGCCTAAATGCAAACACAGTTCACTCATTGTTTTAAAAATAATTCAGTCATTCACATCACAGCCTGTGTGACAAGATTTAACTTCATGCTAAATCTGTGACTCTAGAAGATACTTTAATATTACCTTATCTCATTTAGTATGATGAAAGTAAGTGTAATAGTAGCACCTACTGTCCAGAAAACTACAGAAGAGAATCCACCTCTAGAACCAGGCTCTTAGTAAATACTCAGTAAACTTCTCTGAGGCTGAGACAGAAGAATTGCAAGTTTGAGCCCAGCCTGGGCAATTTAGTGACTTACAAGACACTGACCCAAAGTTTAAAAAACAGTTTTAAAGGAGTGAGATGTTGCTTTGTTCCAAGGCTCTTGGCCCAAACCTTAGTTATGGAAAAAAACAATCAAACAGATTTTCTATTGCTATATCTTTCCATGTGTAGTCATGCATCACAGCAAGATGTTTTGGTCAATTAGCAGACTATATATACCACAGTCCTGCCGTAAGATTATATTGCCCAGTGACATCATAGTTGCCTTAGTTTGTGTAAATCCACTCTGTGATGGCCGCACAATGATGACGTCACCCAATTTTTTTTTTTTTTTCAGAAGGGATTCCTGTTATTGAGGGATGGACTCAGGACTGAATTCATGGGCAGGAAGTGACAAGGACTGAAGAGAGACAAGTCGGGGGGACCATATTTTAAATGGTTTTGACAGTCACATTGTGGCATTGGACCCATTCCCTCAGACACCAACTTCTATGAGAGTCATTCTTTACTGTGCATGTGTCTTGGGAAGCCCGCTTCTACCATGATAGAATGTTTCCAAGACAAGCCTATCAGGACAGCCAATGACCTCCTCTCTCCTCCCTCTCCCTCCCTTCCTTCCTTCCTTCTTCCCTCCCTCCCTCTCTTCCACCCTCCCTTCCTTCCTTCCTTCTTCCCTCCCTCCCTCTCTTCCACCCTCCCTGCCTTCCTTCCTTACTTCCTTCCTTCCTCTCTCCCTCTCTCCCTCCCTCCCTCCCTCCCTGCCTTCCTCCCTCCCTCTCTTCCTCCCTCCCTCCCTTCCTTCCTTCCTTCTCTCCTTCCTTCCTTCCTTCTCTTCTTCCTTCCTTCCTTCTTTCCTTTCTTTCTTCCTCTTTCCTCCCCTCTCTCCCTCCCTTTGTCTATTCCTCCTTCCTCTTTGCTTCTTTCTTTAGTCTAGATATAAGATAGCAGGTCTCATTTGCGGTTTTTCCTCTGGGTTGCCAAATTCCTGATTACTTGTCTCTCCCAGAAGCTATTTTCCTAATCCCTAGTGGATGCAAAACACAGGAAGAATATTTTATCTTTCCTACTTGGCAGAAAAGCAATCCCCCCCTAATATCCCTTGTTCTTTCTCTCCTCTGTTCCTGTCACCAAGGTAGCGGGAACCTCTGTCTCTGGCTTCCTCCCCCTCTCATCCTGTCTGACTCATGTGTTGATGTCTCAACTCAACTCTAAGCCAGCTGCTGTGACGAACTGATGTCACAGACAGGATTTGTTAGCAGAAGAGCATCTGTCAGGGAAGAGAAGGAGAAGGCAAGGGAAGGTAGTTGGCTGAGAGACAGAGAGAAGGAGTGAGGCTACTGCTGCCCTGTTATTTGTTAATACTAAAAAGAAATATTAAGAAGCTCATGTACTAAACAGTTTTAAATATATATGCTTCCATTTTCTTAATACCCCACTGAGGCATTGTTACAATTCCTATATTATAGATGGGGAATCTATATTGTAGATTCAGAAACATTAGTATCTTCCCAAGTTTGCATATCCAGTTATTGATTAAACTAGGGTTTAATCTTAGCCTAAAGAAATAGGTCTGTCCCTTCAGTCAAAATGAGCTCCCATTCAAAGGCCTTCCTACAGTAGAAGTCAGGTTGAGGGATCACTTCTCAGACAACCTCAGGGATAAGAGTGAAGATCATACCACAAGATAAGTGGTGAAAGTGTGAGGATCGGTGCACTCCTCATGCAGGAAACAGGGAGAGGTGATTCTGCAGATCAGAACAGGGACCGAGAGCATCAATCTCACTGTAGAAACTGACCCTCCTTTCAGGTGTAAATCAGCAGCTGGCCTCTGGTGTGAGGTATGACTTAGTTCCAACAGTCTGAGATGTTAGCCTAGAGGTTAAGGGGCCCAATGGTCCCATCCTACAAGGGGAGCAGATCATCACTGTCCAGCCCTGGGAGGGAAGGGGCCGGGCCAGGCAGGACAACGCAGCCAGAACCGTGGACAGTGACACAGACAACATCCTGTTCTCACCTTTAGCTACTGAAAGCTGCAGGCAGCAGGACTCAGACACTTTGTTCACAGCCATTTGTGTGCAGAGATCAGAGAAATCAGAGATTCTGTTTATGTATTCAAGCAGTTAGTCCACAGTCTACTGACATAGACAGCTAAACTGTGGCAAATTAAGTGCTATATGGGGAGGAATAAGGGGCTTTAGTAGCTCGGAGAGGTTACTTACTCAGCTTCAAGTGAGGGAATCAGGAAAGCCTTCCTGGCAGTGGGGCAGACCTGTAATTCCAGTGGCTTGGGAAGCTGGAGGATTACAAGTTCAAGGCCAGTCTGGGCAAGTTAGAAAGACTTTGTTTCAAAGTAAAAAATCAAAGCAGGACTGGTGATGTAGCTCTGTGCAAAGATCCTGGGTTCAATCCTTGCCCCACTGAAGCAGAAAGACCCCATGGAATAAGTGGTACAGAAGAAAAGGCATTAGACAGGGGAACAATCGGGTGGGAGGGGAAGGCAAGTGAGAGCATAAGAAGCAAGGAGGTGGGGGAGTGGAGGGGGAG
>NW_004955493.1:4595994-4671092 GCF_000276665.1 Chinchilla lanigera | reverse complement strand
AACAAGAAGAACAAGAAGAAGGAGGAGGAGGTGGTAATAAGGCCTGGATGTGGGAAAAACCCTGATGCAGAAGGGAATCACACTTGGAGCCCCATAACTGAAGGTTGAATGCAGACAGCCGTAGAAGAGATCAGTTTGGAAGAATTCAAAGAGAAATAACACTTAAGAGGCTTTTGAAACCCTTATGAGCTATTTGAGAAATTCTAAAAATTAAATAACATCAGATATTCATCTGTTATTTAAAGAGAGACAAAAGGCCTGGCCACATCAAACCAATAGTGACTGCCCTATTTAGGGGACTGAGCACAGCCCCGGTTCCCATGTCTCCACGTGCCGGCAAGTGCTGGGGGGATGTTTGGGTTTCCTTCCCTGTAGTTTTAAGTGGCGAGGAATATGATCTGTGTTTACTCACATCACCCCAACTTATCTACAGAGGAGAGAGTGAAGACGAACTAATTAACTGGCCCTTAATGTTATATGCATAGGAAGTGTGATTCCTTAAATCAAGATGGTGATGGTGATGGAGGGAAGCTTGCAGAATGGAGATCTAAGAATGTAACGGTCAGGTGCTCCCGACGAACAGAACCAGTCGTGTGTGTGTGTGTGTGAGAGAGAGAGAGAGAGAGACAGAGAGACAGAGAGAGAGAGAGAGGAGGGGGAGACAGAGACAGAGAGAGACAGAGAGACAGACAGAGAGGGGAGAGAGAGAGGGAGAGAGAATTTTCTTTAAAGAATTGGCTCACACCACTGTAAAGGCTAACAAGTCCAAATTCTGCAAAGTAAATTAGCAGGCTGAGAGCTCAAGGAAAAATGTAGTCTTGTGGTCTTTTCATTTTTTTTTATTTTTTTGGTACCAGGACCTGAACTCAGGACCTTGTGCTTGCCGGGCAGGCACTTGTGCTGCTGAGCTATATCTCTGGCCCTAAGTGTAGTTTTAATCTGCAGAGAGTGTGCAAAATAGTAAAAATCAAAGAACACTGGATATTTATCTTTTATGGGGGTCTGGTAACACTATCCATATTAGTGCCTACTTTAAAGCTGAATTCCCTCCTCTTGGGAAAGTTAGTCTTTTTTCTATCCAAGTCCTCAAAAGATTAAGGCACACCTACATTATGAAGGGTAATCTGCTTTATTCAGCTCTATGGATTTGAATGTTAGTCTTGTCTAAAAAATCCCTTCATAGATTCATCAAGATTAATCTTTGGCCTAACATCACAGGAAAGAATCCTTCAAACTTGTTGACAGCACAGTTTTTTTCAGAGGTTTAAGACTGAGGATTGGATGGACCACAGATCAGTAAACTATATAGCCTTTGGGTCAAATCTTGCTCATCACCTGATCTGAAAACAAAGAGTTATTGAACATAGGGAGACCCATGCATTCATGCATCGTTGGTGGCTGTTTTATTGCTGCAAAAACAGAGGTGAGTAGTTGTGACAGAGGCATGTGGCCAGCAAAGCCTCAAATATTTCTGTCTGGCTCTTTGGAGCAAACATGTGTTGACCCATTTTATAGAAAATGAAACATACATGTCTGGAACTCTACTTTTAGGTCTGAACTGGAGGCATGAAAGTAAAAGATCATGTGTATCAGAAAAATGGCACAAGTGTCTGGACAGGGCCCCATGGTGCTCCAACATTTAGAGGTCAAGAGAGGATAAGGTTATCGAAGAATAAAAGAACCCTTCTCTACTCTTGGTGGGAGTGTAGACTAGTGCAACTACTGTGGAAATCAGTATAGAGATTCCTCAAAAAGCTAAGATTAGAGGATCAATTCAACCCAGCCATTCCCCTTCTGGGTATTTTCCCAGAAGAATTAAAGACATCATGTCACAGCAACATATGTGCACCCATGTTTAGCAACCCAATGTGTCATAGCTAAATCTTGGAAACAACTCAAATACCCATCAACAGGGGAATGAATAAAAAAGATATAGTATTTTTATAGAATGGAGTACTACTCAACTCTAAAGAAGGGTAAACTCCAAGCTGTTATGAGTAAATGGATGCAATGTGAGACCATACTCATACGTGAAATGAATCAGACTCAGATGTGCACACATCATAGTCTCCCTAGTGTAAGAAATTCAAAGAGTACATAAGAGCCAAAAAGGTACAATAGATATTGTGAAAGGGAAACTGCTCAAAAGGAAAGAACAGCTGGGATGGGGAAAAAGAGGAAAAGAAGGAAGGGAAAAAAATATATATATATATATATAAAAGATAACTAAGATAATTATACTACTAATTTCTATTAGTTCATTGAAAGGAACAGTTCATGCTTATATTGTTTGATCAATTTTGCATGCCTGTATCTTGAATCTGAGCAACAACTTTAAAGATAACAATATGCAATACAATAACCATCATTAATTTTCTTTTATCTTGGCTTTTTTATTTTAAACAGAATAAAAAATAGTAACAAAATAACAACAACAAAGACAAAAACAAAGCAACACAAAATAATAAAAACCATACAGGATTTCAAAACAAAATGAGAGGATTTAAAAATGGTTGTTATACTACATATTGTTATCTTTGATAAAGTTGCTCAGATTGCCAGATTAAGAATGCAAGATTGGGGGCTGGGGATTTAGCTCAGTGGCACAGTGCCTGCCTGGTAAGTGCAAGGTCGTGAGTTCAATTCCCAGTACCAGAAAAAAAACAAAAAAAAAAAAACAAAAAACAAAAAAAAAATGCAAGATTGATCAAACAATTAAAGAGAATAAAATGTAAAATAAAACATTAGAAATGATACAGAATTTTGCTAAACAAGATGGTAGAAGTTCAACAATGGTTCTTATATTACATATTGTTGCCTTCAAATTAATTGTTCAGGTTACCAGATATAAGCATGTAAAATTACTCAAGAAAAAACATTAAGTATTAACTCTTCCTTTCAATAAATCACTAGACATCAGAAGAACAATTATCCCAGCTATCCATATATATTTTTTTTCCCTTCTTTCTTCCTGTCTCCTTTCCCTCATCCCAGTTGTTCCTTCACTTTGAGCAATTTCTTTCCCTTTCACAATGTCTATTGTACCTTTTGGGTTTTATTTATTCTTTCAAGTTCTTACATTAGGGAGACAATAAGATGTTTACACATGTGGGTTCAATTTATTTAATTTATGAATATGTTCTCCAGTTGTGTACATTTACCTATAAGAGCCTTGAGTTTATCTTTCTTTATAGCTAATTTCCATTATACAAAAATACCACATCATTTTTATCTGTTCCTCAGTTGATGGACATTTATGTTGTTTCCAAGATTTAACTATGACAAATTGTGCTGCTATAAATATGGGTGAGCATATATCACTCTGGTATGATGTTTTTTATTCTTCTGGGAAAATAGCCAGAAGGCAAACAGCTGGGTGAAGGGGGACTTCTAATCCTAGTTTTGTGAGGAATTCCCACTCTGATTTTCCACAGTGGTTTCACCAATCTATACTCCCACCAACAGTGGAGAAGAGTTCCTTTTTCCCCACAGCCCATCCAGCATTTGTTATTGGTTGAGTTCTTGATGATAGCCATTCTTTCTGGGGTAAGATGGAATATCAGTGTTGTCTGAATTTGCATTTCTCAAATGACCAATGATGTCGAACATTTTTTCATGTATTTATTTGCCATTTGTTTTTTGTTTTTTGTTTTTTGTTTTTCGTTTTTCTCCGGTACCTGGAACCGAACTCAAGACCTTGAGCTTGCCAGGCAGGTGCTTTTGCCGCTGAGCTAAATCCCCAGCCCCTTATTTGCCATTTGTATTTCTTCATCTAAGAAGTGTGTATTCACCTCAGATGCCCATTTTTGGATTAGATTTTTGAATTTTTGGGCCCTGATTTTTAAAAATTCTTTATATGTTCTAGATAGAAGTCCTTTGTCTGAGGGATAGTAGGTAAGTTTTTTATTGCATTTTCAATTTTGTAGGATGATATTGAGTTATTCAGGATTTTTATATCTTCTTCATTCAGCTTTGGCAATGCATATGCATTTAGGAATCTGTCCATTTCCACTGTGTTGTCCATCCTATGAAAGTAAGATTTTGGAACTAGGTACTGATGATCATCTGAAAATTCTATAGGATCTGTAGTGATTTCATTACTTACTGCATGAATTTGGGTTTTTTCTTTCTTTGTTTTGACAAGATTGGCTACTAGTTTATTAATTTATTCTTTCAAAGAACCAATTCTTTGATTCATTAATTCTTTGTACTGTTTTCATAGCTTTCACTTTATTAATTTCTGCTCTGATCTTTATAATTTCCTGCCTTGTTTGTGCTTTGGACTTGACTTGTTCTTCTTTTTTGAGAAGGTTGAAATGAAGCATAAGGTTGTTTATTTGTGCTCATTCTGTTTTCTTGATTTGAGAATTCACCAGCATAAATTTTCCTCTGAGGACTGCTTTCATTTTATCCCCCTTTTCTGGTAAGTTGTATCTGCATTTTCATTTGACTGCAAATATTGTTTCATTTTTCCTTTAATTTCATCTGTGACCCATTGGTTGTTCAGGAGAATCTTATTTAATTTCCATGTGTTTATGGAGTTTTTGTGATTTCTTTTGTGAATAATTTCCAATTTCATTGCACTCTGGTCTGATAGTATGGGATAATGTCAGTTCTTTTGCATTTACATAAACATGTTTCTAGGAGCTAGTAAATGGCCTATTTTAGAGAACGTCCCATGTGCAGCTGAGAAGATTGTGTTTTCTGATGTTGCTGGGTGAAGCATTCTGTGAAGGTCTGTAAGTCCATTTGTTCACAAGTTTAGTTCAGTTCTGTTATTTATTTGCTGATTTGTTGTCTAGTTGATCTATCTCTTTGTGACAATGGGGTGTTAAAGTCCTCTATTATGATAGTGTTCCTGCTTAAATGATTTTTCACATCTATTAAAATTTGTGTTATATGTTTGGGTGCTCCTATATTTGGTGCATAGATATTTATGATTGTTATCTCTTCCTCTTGCAGTTTTCCCCTCACAAGTACATAGTGACCTTCTTTATCACTTTTGATCATTCTTAGCTTAAAGTTTACATTGTCTGCTTACAGAATAGCTACACTCACTTTTTTCTGGGTTCTTGTTGGATGGAGTATTGATATCTATCCTTTAAGTCTGTGAATTTCCTTTTGAATTAAATGTGTTTCTTGTATACAGCATATTCTTAGACTATGAATATCTTAGAATAGAATATCTTTTAATACTCTTTGTAGGAGTGGTTAGAATATGAATATCTTAGAATAGAATATCTTTTAGTACTCTTTGTAGGAGTGGTTTGGCACTCTTGAATTTCTTCAGTTGTTCTTTGTAGCAGAAATATTTTATATCTCCATTAATTTTCAAGGATAATTTTGCAGGGTACATCAATCTGAGTTGGAAGTTGTTTTCTCTCAGGATCAGAAATACTTCACTGCAAGCTCTTCTTGACTTGACGGTTTGTGCTGAGAAATCTGTCATGATTCCGATTGGTTTTCCTTCATAGGTGATCTGTTTCATTTCTCTAACACCTTTTAATATTCTGTTCTTTTGCTCAGTTTCTGAGATGTTGATTATTATATGTCTGGGTGGATTTATTTTAGTTATGGCTAATTGGAGTTCTACATGCCTCCCTTAACTGTAGATGTCAGATTCATTTTCCATGCTTGGGAAATTTTCTGCTGTTACTTCTGCAAATAGTCTTTATGTCATTTGTGTTGTCATCTTCTGTTTCATTGACACCTATTAATTTACATTTTTTTGCATCATCTTGCAGCTGTTGAATTGTTATTTCCTCGTTCCTTATCATTTTTGAGATATCCTTCCTTTTGTGATTGTTAGCTGCAGTACTGTCTTCAAGGTCTGAAAGTCTATCTTCAGCTTCATACAAGTGGTTTTGCCTGCTTTTGATGGAATTTTTAATTTCCTGGATATCTGCTTGAATCTATTTCATGCATTCTAATTTTTTCCTATATGTTCATTCAAGGTTTCCATCATTTTTCTATGCTGCTCTATTTTTTTAATCTATGTCTTCTTTAGATGTGCTGAGAAACTCTTTCATTATTGTTGTCATTTCTCTTTTTACCAGAAAAATTATTTCTGATCTGATGTTTCTATGGCCGATGGAGTTCGTTCTTTACTTCAGGTGCTATGACTTCAGAAATTTCAGGTATGTGGCTTCCAAGCTCTTCTATGTTGATGTCTCCTGCACTTGTTATGGGTGGGTGCAGCTCTGAGATTGCATTTTGCCTTCATTTCGTCATTTTTGAAGATCCAGAGCTTCTTTGAGGCTCAACCCCACTTTCATGGTGGTGTGGGAGGGGCAGAGCAGGGCTCTCCAAGCTGTCCAGGGCTCAGTGTGGCTCCTACACCAATTGGGGAGTGGTGGGAGGAGCTCCCCAAGGTTTCTGATGCTTTCTGGGGCTAAGCATGGTTCTCATGATGGTGTGGAGGGGACACAGTGTGGTTACCAAGGCTCCCAGAGCTCCCTGGGGCTCAGCTTGGCTCCCAGGAAGATGTCGAGGGTTTTGTCTTGCTTTAAAATTCTGTATCATTGCTTGTATTGTTTTTTCTCTTTAACATAAATAAATAAATAACACAGTCTATGTGACTGCAGGAAGGCTAGAAGAAAGTGGTATCACACAGATGCTTAGAAAGAAAAATATCTCAGGGAAGAAGAAAACTATGTCAAGTTTTCCTGAAATGCAAAGTAGAATGGGAAGCCATGAGTCACCCAGACTTTATAATATGCTATGTAGGGCAAGGATGACTATGAACAGTGACAAAGAAGGTGTAGGAAACAAAACCAGATTGAAAGAAAAAGACATATGGAGACGGTGATCTATAAAGAATGGTTTTGGTTCTGGCAGTGTTACTCACATTAAGAGTATAGGTAGCATGGAAGAGCTACCTCCTTACAAAAATCTAATTACACAAATTTTAAATAACTTCATTTTGTCCCAAATGTCTCTTTGTTTTTCTTAATTTTCTAACTTTTTGTCTCTTCCTAATATAGTCTGCATTTTTTTTATGAAGTCCTGTTTTCTAGTTCAATTCTTTTCCATTCTAATCTGTTATTAAGTTCATTTATTGAGTTCTTGAATTTAATATTTGATTTCTCCTTTTCCAGTATTTGATTTGACATGTTTTAAAAACTAGCTTGCATTTGTCTAGTAAAATTTTCATCCTTTCACCTATTTGATTATCTATACTGATCAGAGTTAAAGCCTGTGTCCAATCCCCAATACATAATTATTATCAGGTTGTTTCTACTGGAGTCTTCTTTCTTCCTTGTCTTTCCATGTCAAGGAAGTTTTGATTGAATATTGGTTATTGCATGTGAATGATGTTAAGGCTCTGGATGATATTTTCCATCAGAGTATTTATTTTAGCTACTGAATGTTAGGTTGAGGTTTATAGCCTTAATTAAATCAGATAGTGAGTTAACTGAAGTCTGAATTTTAGGCTACATAAGGCTCTTTTTAGAGTTTCCCTTTAAATGTAAAGTATAGCCCTTTGGCAGTTGCTATTAGAATCCTAAATGCTATGGGGACCTGAGTTTCAATTCTTTGCATCACTGTGAGCCACCAAAATCTCTCCTGAAATTCCTGGCCTCTTAATGACAACTTATGCCCAGTTTCTTATTCTCATCCTGTGATACTTTTGGATTGGCAAATACATCTAGGGGAAAAGTTACCTAGAGTTTCAAGCTTACTTCTCTGAGCTTTCTTTCTCATTGGCATCTTGGCTCCTCAAATTCTGATTGTTTTGATAATCTTTATTTTTTTAGTACTAGGAATCTAACTCAGGACCTTGCACTTCCCAGGCAGGCACCATGCCACTGAGCTATGCCTCCAGCCCTGTTTTAATAACTTTGAGCCCCAGATTGCATTTATTCTGCCCAGCACCCTGCCAGAGTCATTTTAATGATCGCTTCCTACCTAGTTATTAAGTCTTTCATTTGTGCTGCTATAAAACTTCAAATGCCTTCAGAAATCACTGAGCATAGAAGAGTATTATTCTCTCAAAGAGCTCTGCCCTTTCCAAGGCCTTAGTTTGCCAGGCCCTGGTGCCCTGATGGCTGTCATATGTCCCCTGATAAATGGATCACTTGATTTGCATTTTATTCATCATTTTTATTATACTTAGTGCAGTATCAATCAAAACTATTGACACTGCCAATTCACTCATTGTATCCTGGGTAATATTTAAATAGTTTTGGTGGTTTTGGTGGTGGCTGTTGTTTAATGGAAGTGATTTGAACATGTAAATACGCCACCAGGAGGGATCATATGAAGCTGGAGAAAGATGATAGGGAAGGAACATAGCCAGAGTTCTAGCTGAAAACACATAGCATACCCAAAGCATACCTACAAAGGCTACTTATCAAGGAAAGGGAAGGCAAGATGCCCAAGGGGTAGCAACGAAGGAAAAGTAAGACTGTATGCACATCTGAAAGATGAAAGAATAAAACTGAAGCCATAAAAAAGTAAGGGCTGCTCAACAGAGGCTGTGGCTATGGAGGAAAGGTACTGCTACCAGATCTATGTCAGGTTACTCAGAATGGGCGTATAGATACCCTCATCTTTCTGAGTACACTCCATAATCCCCTGAGTGTTGAGTAGGCTCAACATATAGGACTTTGAAGGAGAAATTGACGGAGGTGAGCTTCCAAACGTATAGACAGTGTAGGAGAATGGAAGTGGGACACAGCCAACCACAAACAATAGCATATTTGACAGTAACTAAAGTAGTTCAGTCTCTGATAATAAAAAAGGCCAATGAAAGCAGGGTAATATGCATTAGCCTAAAAATAGAGGAAGGATACTGCCCCTATCATGTTTATTTGTTTGTTTTTGGTGATTTCCTCTCCATTAGCTGATACATATTTTTATCATAACATATACATAATAAAATTTTTTCTGTTTCAACCATTTTAAGGTATACAGACAAATGACATGAAGTAAACTGCTGTACACCCACTACCACCATCCATCTTCAGAAATATTTCATCAAGCCAAGCTAAAAATCTATACCTGTTCAACATTAACTCCCCTCTCTCTTTCCTCCCTATATTCTCCATCTTGACAGAAAGTAAGTAAAATAGAGGGTACTGTTATGATTAGATTTGTGGTGAGGTAATGGGGAATTTTCTCCAATGGCTTCAATTTTCCCAAAAAATATCAAGAAATATCATCGCATGAAAATAAGAGATGTGGGGACTGAGACCGAGGCTTTCAAAGAGAGAAGAAATAGATGAACTTGCCATCTACAGAGGAGGAGGTAGTTTTATTGGAGGGGTATTGTGGGATTTCAGCTGTATCGAGTGTCCATGTGAGCACTGTTGTCATGAATTTTAAGTGAAAGCAGGGAGTCTGCTTATTTGATTTTTCTTCTGTAATTTTTAGTCAGCTGAATAGGTAAAAGAAGAAAGAGGCAGGGATTGAAGATATTATTAAGGGAATAACTACAAAAATGAATCACAAAATCTGTGCTGATTATGGTAGCAAGAGAAGCTAGAAGACTGATGAATAACGGTGGAAAGGTGATGTGGCTGCTCTAGCAGAGGGTGATAAAGATAGAAGTATTGCACTGAGGGTCCTGGAATGAGTGAACAGAAATATGGAGTGATAGTCTATGACTGAGTTTTTTGAAACACATTTTAGAACTGGAGAAGGAGTGAAATTATCACTGTGCAGAGTTCAGGGTACAGACCAGGGGAAGTAGGGTGGGATAGAACAAAAGGTGGTGGGAAGAGTGGAGGTTGAACATCCGAATGAATAGTCTCATGCACGCATGCTGTGCCACCCAGAAGGATGAGAAGAGTTGAGATAAAAAGAAAGATTGTGAGGCAGAAGTTAATACACTTGAGTAAAAATATGGGGTTTCTCTGCTTCTCTTCACCCTCAGCTAAGTCTTCTCAAAAGCTTCCTAAATGGCCAGAGGATCTTCCATAGAGCCCTTTCAAGTAGCTCTATGCCAGGAGGAGCTGTCTCTCAGGATTTCACCTGGATTTCTATTTTCAGCCCAGTTCACTGTTGCATGTTCTATGGATTTGAGGAGGGATTCTAAGGTACTGACAGAGCCAATATTGAGCTGGCTTGGGGACCTATTTTGTACGTGTTTACATTCTCTCTAAATGTGTGTGAGTGAGTGTGTACATGTGTGTGTATGTGTGTAAAAGACTTTGGGAGAAGGAAGTAACTAAAGAGAAAATGTCAGCACCCTCCCCACTTGCCACTTGTCTTACTGAGAAGTCTAGTTATATGGTGTGGATGGAATTGACTCTATTCTTGGCTTAATTAGCATAATATCATTCCCCTTGGATGTGATTGGCTTAAAGGGTTAGGCAGAGAAAACTACAATTCAGAATGAAACTCAGGACTTCTTGAATGGGGGTGAGAAACTGACTGATAGAAACTGACTGATAGCTCTGATAGAGCTTGTGCCCATATGAAGTACACTCCTGCTTCAACTGTTTTGCTACCATGAAGATGAACAGGCTCAGAGGATGACAGAAATTGAAGAAAAATCCCAACTGGAAATCATGCCTGAAACTTAAGGGCTCTACACTTCTTTTAGTTATACAGAAGTATCAACTTTGTCCATATGTAATCCAGTTTGTTTTGGTTTTCAGGAAATTGCACCTGAAAATGTCCTTAACTAATGCAAAAACACTTGACACACTCCCTTCTGTGCCTAAGTCTAAGACAGGCAGGGTAAGACATGGGGGGGAGGGGGGAGGGCAGGCAACAGGTACAATGCTAGTGTTTGATGAGAGGAATAAATTCCAGTGTTCTATGGCACAACAGAGTAACTATAATGAAAAATAATCCATAAACTTTAATTTTTCTTCAAAATTGAAGAGCTATATTAGAAGGTACTCACCACAAAGAAATCATATAAATTTAAAATGATATATATGCTTATGAATACTACCCAACATAAGTTTGAATCAAAACATCTCATCATACCTCAAAAATGTCTGCAAATATTGTGTTGATCAAAAATGTTAAAAACTAATTGAAAAAAGATGGGAGCTGATATTTAACCAGAGCTGAAGCCTGACCAAGGAACACACAGAGAAGCTCCTGTTTTGTTTCTTGCAGTGTTTTGGCAAAAGTTCCCCAGTGGGAGTTTTGCAGTAAAGCGGTGGAACGCTGAGTGACCTGAGGAATTAATTTGAATTTAGATGCACCTGTTCTCACCAGCTTTGCTCTGGCACTGCCAGCAGAGCTCCGGTCTGGTTTCAAGCAAAGAGCAGATATTCTGCAAAAACACGCTTTCCATCACCAAAACGGTTCTTCTTGCATATACAAACTTCATCCAATATTCTTTTTTTCTTTGGGTTCCTGCTGCTTGAGATTCTAGTTGATTTAAGCTGTTAGGCTGTGAAATATATCTTGCTCTGATGCCCCGAGGGAACTCCGTGAAGAGACCACTGGCAGCTGATTAGGTCAAAAATGCAGCGGTATCAAACACGCCTATTGACAATCAGCTTGAAAGGGAAGAGCTTCCTTTGCCTATTAGGCAGCTCCTGCACCCTCCTTGCTGTGTGAGCTTAATGAGGAAGAAGACTCAGAAAGAGTTGAGAAGGAGGTGCTGTCCTCCCTTTGTACTGGCAGCCCGGTTCACTGTTGCATGAAGTACCACTTGATTTACATACGGGAGGAAACTTAGTGTTTAAACAGCTGCAGGATCCAGGGAAGAAAACAGCCTAACTAGGCTCTCTTTCAGAAAACTGGGGTTATTAGACTAAAGAGCAAGCGGGACCCAGGATAGGAAGTGCCATCTTCTTTGCCAGTGTTTTGTATAATAACAAAATGAATTTTAACCCCTGCTTTTCTCGCCTGTGTTTGGCTCCAGGTGCCTCTTGTACTTCACCATGATGAGCCATCTATCCCAGCAGCTAAGACACAGGCATGTCTGTTTTACAGAGTAAGAGACTGAACTTGCCAAAATGCATATAGCTAATACCCAATGCAGTTGAACTTTAATCATTACCATTTGATCACATAGACTTTCTTTCTGTAACAGTGGTTCTCAGCCCTGCCTACATATTAGAACCACCTGGAAACTGATGAAGAGATTGCACACAAAGCCTCATCTGATGCCACTAGGCATCAATTTTTTTAATGTCTCCCAAGATGGACTTAAATTGCTTTTGGAAGTGAGAAGAAATTAGGGCTATAATGGACATTTTCAAACTTTAGTGTGCCCACAAAACACTGGGGAGGATTACTAAACTGCAGATCCTGGGCTGGGGATTTAGCTCAGCGGCAAAAAGCGCCTGCCTGTCAAGCGCAAGGTCGTGAGTTCGGTTCCCAGTACCGGAGAAATAAACTGCAGATCCTGACTTGGTAGGGCCTGGGATGCTGCATTTCTCAGAAGTTCCATGGTGATGCTGATATTCATATTTGGGGTCCACACATTGAAAGTAAAGCTCTATAGCATATTTTCTCAAACTTTCATATATATAAGAAACACCGAGAATGATAATCAAGACAAAGACCTTTGGGCTTAGTACTGTAGAATAGGACCTGGGCTTCTGTTTATATCAGCTTCACAGAACCACTCTTCCACCATTTAATGCACTGGTCCACAAACTTAGCTGCACATTGGAATCTTCTGGAAACCTAAAAGAGAAAGCCCAAGTCTCACCCACCTCGAAAGAGGTTCTGATTTAATTGATTTTAGCTTTAAAATCACCCAGAAATCAAGTATTAGGAGTTTTAAAATCTCCCCAGGAGGAACTGTTACTCAGCCATGACTGAATTCTGGAATGTGCAGGTTCTACAAACCTGCCCAATATAAAAAATAGTAGGTTCCTGGTCAGAATGATTGCGTTGTAAATTTTATTCAGTGGGAGACTCAGCTGAGACACTACATATTTTACAAGCACCAAAGTTTGTTTTGATTAAGTAATATTTAAAACTAAACACTGCACATGGAGCAAAATGAGACTATAGAAAGAAAATATTGTCACTTTTCTCCGAGTCCAAAATGAATTTCATCTGCCCCACTGAATACTGAAAATTTGAATTCTCTTGCCTGAAACTTGATTAAGTATGTGGTTTTTACTACTGTCTTTATATAAATGAATTTTGTATAAAAGATATATTTTGCCTCCCAACAAAAGACAATTTAGCCCCAACTGGTTCTTGGGACCAATTCACTTCATTTCCAAAATGAAACCTGCGAGTTGGAATGTTGAGTGTCCCCAGCCATGATGTATTTATTAAAGGCTGGCTCAACTACACTTGGGAGGTGCTGAAACCTATAGCAGGAGGGGCCTAGGGGTAGGTGATGAGATCATTGGGTCTATATCCTCAAAAAGGATTGTGGGACCCTAGTCCTTTCTTGTTTCTTTCTGCCTCCTGGCTCACAGTGTAAAGTGTCTTGCTCTGTCACATGCTTCAGCCATCACATGTTGCATTCGCAGGGATCTAGAAAGTGGAGCCATCTGCTGTCGGACGGGAACCTTCAGAATCATGAGCCAAAATAACCTTTTTTTCTTTGTAAGTTAATTGCCTCAGGTATTTTGCTACAGTCACTCAAATCTGACTAACACAAAGGCTATCCTACTATCAAGTCTATAAGGACTTTTCTATAAATCTATTATAGGAAAGTTAATGAAGTAGACTTCTGCTGATTGTCCCTCCAGAAACTCTCCTATGTTCTTCCAACATCAGCCTTGATTTTTATGGGAATATCTTTTTCTTCTCCCTTTAGAATTCAGAGAATTGGCACAATACATTACAATTAGGTCGGTCAATGTACTCGACATCTTTTGTTCAAAATGGGGCTTGAACAAGCTGATAACCAAAGTATAATGTAAGAAGTAAATATAATTAAAAAGCAAAACAAAGAAAGAGTCTTCTGCTTGAAGAAAGGCGGGTTTCCATCAACACTGAGGCTGGTAGCATGCAAACAGGAGCTGATGGAATTATCCCATGTTCTAAAGGGGGGTTGATATTAAAAGTAAAAGATGGAAACAGAAAACTCTCGGCCATATTGCTTGGTCCCTAGATCTAGATATGCCAGAAGACATTCCCAATTGATTTTTCTATTAGATGAGCTGGTTTGAATTTTGCCCCAAGCCAAACTTTTGGATTTAAGTGTCCTTTCACTTAGCAGTCAATGGGATTTCCTTGTCAGTCAATGGGATTTAACTAACTTAAAACCAAAAATGAATATACAGTATGTAAATCTGATACATTACACCCTAAAGACACCCCCTTGAATATTCTTCACCACATAATAAGCCATTGGGAGTCTGGTACAAATGTGGTTTCCAACAATAGCTGTCTTACATAATGATCAAAGACAATTTCCCTTATCTATCATTAAAATACTGGAAAGGTTCAGAACACTCTCCCTAGAGCTGTACCTCTTGATCTCACACCAACAGTAGACAATTTTGTGACCATTAAGACTTTTGGTATTTTTGAAAAATTCATCACAATTTTAAAATAATAAAACTAGCCTATGACATTTCATTAGTTATTAATAAAAACAAAAATTTTCTGTTTCTCATTCTCACTAGAATAATAAACCTCAGGGTCTATATTTTCCCAAGTGGCATTTGGCAATATTTTGAAACACTTCTTGGCACTCACACTGGGGCAGGGGCTGCCACTGGCCCTAGTGGCCAAGGATACTCTTAATAATCTCCAATATACACTAATGCCTCCCAGCAAAAGACAATTTAGCCCCAAATTCTAATTATGTTAAAGCTGAGACATTCTCAGTTTACAGTCTGACTGTGTTTGCAGTATTTCACCTAGATTAAGCATAGCTAAGTTAACACAGGCGAGGTGCAACAGCTGACTTTTTTATTATTTTTTACCAAATGAGAAAAACTCAGTGTGCCATGAAATTAAAGATTACTAGGTAGACCATAAAACATTTAGTAGCTCTGTCGTGTAATAAGGGGGTTCAGAAAGTAAAAATACACTAGAAAGCTACTTGGGAACCAAGGTAAATCAGAAGACTAGTCATTTCCTCTGATCTTTGTGTCTTTTGTGGATTATTGTTCCTGGTGCTGCATCCTCCTCTTCTGTTAGTGGCCAGTGTTCATATTTGTCAGGCCAATTGATGAGGGCAAGAGCCACACCAGTGACACAAGACACACAGCCGCCATTAGTCCTTAGGGGTCTCAGAAACAGCTCGTCCACCAATAACCCTTCATTGTATAGAAATAGGTCTTCGGAGGCATCACAACATGTTTATAAACAATTTCTCTGTTGATCTGCGATGTGGTCAAGTAAGGAAGATAAGCTGAGTGCCAGTGGAGAGAATCTGAAGATGGAGTGACTAGAGCTCATAGTGCTTAAGTCACTTTTCTGATGTCACAGAACTATTAAGAGGAAGAATGAATGATTATAGCCATCCTGCTTGGAGGAAGATGAAATCTCAGCATTGTTTTGATTAGGAATTCTTCTACATTGTCGGTGGCAATGTAAGCTAATAAAACCACTGTGAATTAGTATGGAGATTCCTCAAAAAACTAAAACGAGAAATTCTGTTTAACTCAGTTATGCTTCTGTTGGGTGTATTCCTGAAAGACATTGCTTTGTTGTGATTCTTGGGGTACTTATGTTTACAGCAGCTCCATTCACAGTAACTAAGGTCTGAAAACAACAAAGATGCTTGTCAATAGACAAAAGATAAAGAAAATGTGATATATTACACAATTGGAGATTATTTAGCTATAAAGAAGAACAAAATCTTTTCATTTGCAAGATAATTGTTGGAAGTGAGACCATAATGCTATGTGGAAGAAGTCAGACACAGAAAGTCAAATATTGTATGATTTATTTTGTAGAAGAGAAAACTAAAATAGAAATAAATGAATGAATGAAATAAAGGAGAGATGGTATGAAAGAAGAAGCAGAGTTTGGAGATGGGGGTGGGGAGTAGGGGAAAAAGAAAGTCAGGGAGAGGGTGGCGAGGGGCTCAGAAATGATCAAAATATGTTCTCCCAAATGAGCATTACTCTTTTGTACCCCAAACATTAAAAAATCTTAGTAAAGAACTATAACTAGTCTAGTTAACACAGCACAGTGCGTGTCATAGTGGTGAGATGTGATGCCCCTGATACAAGCAGGGCCTAGATCTTGAAGAGAAAGTCTCCTGGAATAAGTCTCTTTCATATGTTGGGGTCTGAATTTCTTTCTCAATAAAAGAATATCATTGGGCTCAATATTTTTAAAACCTCTATAAGTTAAAATGATAGAAGTTCTACAATGTCAGATGAACAGAATGAATCTGCAGGATTTTTTAACCTACAAAGATATGTATCAAAAAGTCTAAAATAAGTAAAAATGCAGATTTTCATTAGCAAAAAATAAAAGTGAGAACAGAGCCTGGTGTCTGACTACTCTTCTAATCTTCTTGTCCTGTTGAAGAAATCTTTGTTTTTCTTTTCTTTTAAATTGCAAAAGTATTCATTTTCCCACTAATTAGTTAAAATTCAAATGTATGAAGAAACACTTAACAATCTCTCCCTTTGTTTTTAATTTCTGAGATAGTGACTTCCTGGTTGACCAATGTCCTCAGACCAATTGGTCAAATGGGAATCATTAAAAATGTTAATGTTAGGGACTTGTTCTTAAGGATAGAGTTTAGTTTGGGTTATGATACAGACATCGATTTTTTTTTAAGTTCTCCATGTGAAACTATTTTTATAAAAAAACAATTTTAGTAAGTTTGGAAAATGGTATTTTGAATGAAAACTTTAAGGCTAAAGACAAAAAAAACCCCTTTGTATAAACAATGATTGTTATTTTGTAAATTAGCATTTCACCAGGGGATAGCTTGGCAGTTCTCAAAAGTATTTATGTCTGCACTAGGATTGAACACATAAGCATATGAATACTGGATAATGAGAGCAGATCTCTCACTATCAGAGAAAGAAGTTGCAATAAGCAAGGAGAGAAGGGGACAATAAATACTGGGACATTGAATTCTAGTCAGAGGCATCAGCCTGTACTCAAGTTCAAAGTATATTCAATATGATCAAAAAATAGTGTATGTTTAAATCAAAAATTATAGCAAAAGACACATTGCCATTAATCCCCTTTGAAACATACACACACACACACACACACACACACACACACAGAACACATTTCTTGCCAATTCCTGAGGCAGTTCTGGAAGTCCCCTTTGGTAAGTGTCTTTAGTTGCTGTCGTGGCTGCCTTGATGTCTTGGATCAGTCCGAAATGCTTAGCTTTTCTGGCCATTTTGACTTTGGGTAAGAGCCAAAAGTCACGCCGTGGCAGGTCTGGTGGCCAGGTGGATGAGCACACACCATCACATTTAATGAGTCTGACTTCCTTGGGCAGCACTGGGCAGCAGAATTTACCATATTTTTTTTTTAATCACACCTATAAAGACATTCACAAAAGAGAACTTCCAGAACTGCTTCGGAAAATGGCAAGAATTATTGGGTAAGTGTATCTGAATCCCGGGGAGCATTTTGTGGAGGATTAAGGCAATGAGTCTTTAAACACAATGAATATGTTTGAAAATTTGAACATTCACCATACTTTTTGAGCATACATGGAGAGAGAGAGAGAAAGAGAGACAGACAAGAAGAAGGAGACATAGAAACAGATATATAGAGATATTATAGAAATATACATCACAGGAGTTGTAAATATACATATATCTCTTACCTCTGTCTGCTGTGAGACATTCCTCTAGCAAGGGAATTCTTCTGTAAGGAAGATTTGTTTCTTTCCAGATCTTGGTTTCTAAATATCACTCTCCTTATATAAATGACTAATTTCCAAATCAGGGATGGAAATATGCAAAGTGAAATCAGAGTTCTGTGTAGTGCAGAAGGCAAGGAGGTGCTCTAGATGTAATCATAATAAAACGGGTTTTATCAAAGGGCATAGAAAGAAATCCTGTGGTCAAGGCTGGAACAATATGGGCAACCAAATAAATAAGGGAGCACTGAATTATGACCCAAGGTACAAAATAAATATATACAAGTCCATACTGATGTAAATAAATGATTGAAAAAATAAATTAATGAAATAGAAGAAGTAAATCTTCCTTAAAGAACACTTCCAAATGATATACATAAGTGCTCCCCTCTCTAGGAGATTGAGTTAGTCACCTGCTCCTTGAATGTGGGCTGGATTTAGTGTCTTGATAGATTATAGAGAGAGAATAGGAAAACTAATAATTTCTAGATCTGTTATTCACCTCAACCAAGTGATCAGGTTAAAGTTGCCAGTGGCTGTTAGCAGTATGTCCCTCATGTGATGTTATAAGGACACCCCACCTCTGACATTCTTCCCCAGATCCAAGTCTTCTGACTACTGATGAAAAAAATTAGACAAACCCAAATTGAAGAAGGTCACAGAAAATACCGGACCAGTAGTCTGTAAAACTCCGTACAAAGACAAAACAAAATGAAATAAACAAAACAAAAACTTCCTACAAAAAATGTAAACATTAGGTCAGTAAAAGAAAGGAAATATTGGGAATGGTCACAAACAAGAGACTAAGGCAATGTGATGACTAAAGCAACAAGAAATTGTGCATTGGGGTCCCGGAGGAGAAAAGGGACACTGGTGGAAGAAACTAGTGGAATACAAATAAAGCCTACAGTCAGTTACTAGTACTCTACCAATATTAGTCCCTTAGTTTTGACAAGTGCATAATAGTTATGCAAGATATTAACAACAGGGGAAACTATATGAAGATGACCTGGTGAATCTTTGCAAAACTCTGTACTAATATCTACAGTTATTTCAAAATACAACTTATTTTGGAAATAAGCAATTTCCAGTATTAACTTTCATGATATTAGGGGTTGGAAATCTCTCTAGTTAATTCTAATAGTCAGTCCAGGTTGAGAGTAACCTTTTCAAGGTTTAAGAAGTACACTTTTCACATTAGTCTCTTTAATTGTAAGCAGGCAAACTGGTAAACACACAAGCACTGACTTACTTTTTATAACATCATTATTTGCTATAAATGGATCACATTATGTGCATTACAATTTGTTGTTCTGCTTTAACACCATACTACCCCATAATAATATGTGTAGGCACAATTCGGATGATCACTCTTTTCTTGGCAGACTTCGGTGTGTCACATTTTATTCACAATGTCCTTCACTACTATGTCCTACCAAACATGTCTGCGATGTCAGCGTTCATGCTCTGGGTTGGTATGCCCAGGGCTGGCTCTGTGGTCCCTCCCTGACAGACAGTATACCTTCTCTTTCTGTCTGCTGCAAATCCCTTCCTGCTCCCAGCTGAACAATGGCACATTCTGAAAGGTTGCCCACATTTCTGCTTTTGCATTCACTCTTCACTCTCCTGAAGCTTTAAGTGGAAAAACCATTGTCCCCTGTGCACCAGTGCGAGGAGCATTAGGGGTTGCTCGGCAACAGAGGGCAGGGAGGAAGAAGAATGGGAGAGCAAGCCAAGGCGGATCAGAAATACACCCACAGGGCAACGTGTGGGATGAGGGAAAGACAAGGCAAGGGATAGTGAGGGCCAGGTGCGCCCCAGATAGAGGGTTCAAAGAGAAACACTCTCGGAACTTTTTTTGTCTGGCTTCCAGAACAATTGTTATAAGATGAAAATTCTATGCTGTCTCTCTTTTCTCCCTGACATCCCAACTCTTCCGTAATTTCTATTTTCCCTTTGAATGAAATAAAATCTTGTGTTCATCAGCTCTCTGTTGTTGGGACAAGATAGCTGCTCTTCACAACTTGAAGGAGTGTAGTTGGACTCACAGTTTCAGAGGCTTCAGTCCATGGTTTGCTGGCTTCAACTCAGGGACACCATGGCAGACGGACATGGTGGAAGAAAGCTGCTTACTTCAGGGCAGCTGGGAAGCAGAGCGCAGGAGAAGAGCCCCAGAGGAAGGGCGCGTAGACCAGACATTGCCCCAAGGGAGACATCCCCTATTGGAGGTCCCTTCAGTGGACTCCAGTCTCCTACCTGGAGTTCCAGCGCATGGTGGGAAGAAAGAACAAGAGACAAAACAGAGGTGCATGGAGGGATCTGGGATGACTACTTGTTCTCAGGGAACAAAAGGCTATGAGGTGTCCAGAACCATAGTATTTCTTCATTTAGGAAAATGAGATGATTGTGGCTGGATGTGTTAGACAAGAGGCAAGGCTGGCAAGGCTTATAACAGAGGAAGCAAACCATTCTTGTGGAAGGGACAGGAATGGCCAGATACAGGTTACAGTTCTCCATTTCTATGATTCACTGACACCAACTGGCTATTCAACACTTCAGTTCTGACACTATCCATACTTAGCATTACCCTAAAGGGTTAGGGCTGCATCCCACAGACTGTCCTTACTTCAGTTGTTGTTCACAAGTCCAAGTGTCTCTGAGGAAATAACTATAAATTTGAGAGCTCCCATCATTTCCAGCAGTCTTGATGATTTGCTAAGTGACTAACAGAATTCACGAGAGCATCTTTGTTTACTATGAAGAGTTTAGTATAAGCTGGAGATGGTAACACACCCTTGTAAGCCCAGCATTTTGAGAGGCTGAGGCAGGAGGATCACAAGGTTAAGCAGAGCCTGGGCAACTCAGTGACTTAGTTAGACCCTGTCCCAAAACAAAGACATAAAAAGGACTGGGGATATAGTTCAGTGTGAGAGCCCTGGATTCAATCCCTCATGGTCAACCCCAATGGCTAGAAATATATATATATTTATATTAATATAAATAAATTATATATATTATATATATATTACATATATGTATATACAGCCAAGTGGAAGAGATGTAGAGGACATGATGTGAATAGTGGTGACACAGATCTTTCCCTCCTTCTCTGGGTACCTCACCCTGCCAACACTTTGCTGTGTTCACCAACCAGAAACCTCCCTAAACCCCTTTGTTTAGAGATTTTGGAGGTTTCGTTATGTTGACCTTACTCATTAAGTTGTTGACCACTTGTGATCCAGCCCTTCTCCCCTACCCAGAGGTCAAGAATGGGACTGAAAGTTCCACCCCTTTCATCACGTGGTTGGTTGCTCTGGCAACCACCCCCCAATCCTGAAGCTGTCTGGGAAGTGATGAAGGGTGGTACATTAGCATCAACTCAACATTGTTGAAAGAAGTGTTATGAATAGCAAAATATTCTCCTGTCATTCAAGAAATTCCAAGGGTGGTTTTTAGAGGAACCTTCTAAGGAACCAGAGAAAAAGACAAAACAGAGTTTTTATGGTACCACATGATGGCTACTTTTCAAGATTATGAGCAAATATATTGTATGCTTCAGTAGCAAATGCTTTCTTTTTTTTGACAGACAACCCCTCACTGTGGTTTAGGATTGCCTTGAACTCTTGAACTCACTATGTAGTCCAGGCTAGCCTTGGTGTCAGCCTCTCAAGTCCTGGGATTATGGGCATATGTCTTGGTTACTTTTCTCTTGTTGCCGGGACAAAATACTTGATGCCCAAAATTAAGGAAGGAAAGGTTTATTTTGCTTACAGTTTGTGGAGGTTTCAGTCCGTACTTGGCAGGTTACAAGGCAGAGTGGCACATGGCAGAGGGCTACAGCTCATGGCGGCAGAACACAGCAAAAGCAACAACCACAAAAGGGAGGAATGGCCACAGGCAGCCTCTTCCTCTCCCTTACATATGCAAACTATCCACCCCAGGGCGGGTGTAGCTCTCACACCCATAATCAATCAAACTCTAAAAGCCCTCCCCATGACTGCAAGAGGCTTTTGGGGGACACCCAGACACAAACCATAACAGCATAGCAATGCTATTTCTGTCTTTCAAGGCTGATCACTCTACAGGAAGCCTTGGAAAGCTAGTCCAGAACAGAATCAGTCTCTGCTCTCAAGACATGCAGAAATTCAAGTGATCCATGAAGAATTGACTCCTAAAAGGAAGAATAGGTATTTTATTTCAAGGTTTAGGGCCAGTCTATTTTCAGTTACTTTAACATATCTGGAGCAATTATACTGAATCCAGATCTTTAGTATTTCTAAAATCCTCACATATATTCTGTGGCATTCCCACTATAGGGATGTAGGCAGGAGTCAGATCCAACCCTCAGAGATGGAACTAGGTGATTTGCAAATCAGCAGAGCCCCAAGCACATGGCCTAAACTTTGAGGTGAAGCCCTTGGAAGACAAAGGAGCAGCAGCTAATGGATATTTAATTCAATTAGCTGGGTAGTTACAGATATACAAAGCTCTAGGATGGGAACAGCACTTACTGCCCCATGTTTTACATGGGAAGTTCTTGTTTGCTGAATGAAGCACTGACTGCTACAATTAAAGAAAAACAAAAAAGAGAGAGAGGTTTTGAATGTGCCTCTGAGCAGGCACAAAATTGTTCATCTTGGGGGAAATCTTGTAGTTTAGAAAGCTCGACCACTGCAACTTAGTTCCTGACTCCAGGCCTTAAAGTGAAAGACGCACATTAACATCCCATTTTTGCCTAAGAAGCAAGGAAAACCTAAGCTGGGTCTTCAGCAGACAGAACTGAACTGAAAGACAGGCAGGAGGGCCAAAAAACGCGTGCCTGCTGCTGCAGGGCAGAAAAAGCATTCCTGTTTCTTACCCATAAGACTGGTAGACATTTTCTAAGTTTAAGTATGAAAAATGATGGAGAGGCTGGCTGAAGAAAAGCCACTTTCAGGTACTGTGGTTAAGAATACAAATGACAATATCTATTAAAAAAAACCAACTAAGTAATTTCATTCTTCCTATCTGCCCTAGAGTCAAACTTGCATATGTACTGCAGCATTATTTAATTTAATGAAACATTAAAAGCAACCTACTATACATCAGAAAGGGGTAACTAAATAATATAGAACAGGATGTGCTATAGTTATGAAATGGAACATTTTTAAATGAAAAGTAGTTACTAGAAAGATATCATTGATTTAAGACACATAATCATTCTACTTATTTTTGCACATGAGAAGAATATTTTCCAAGTGGCTGGTAATAGCTACCTTTGGGTACAGGGGAAGAGAAAGGGATTGGGTTGGTGATCTAGAAGACTTTAGCTTTATCTGGGAAAACTCTATTTTTAAGTGAGAATGAATAGGATATGCATAGTGTAACCTGGCACTTAGATAGATATATAATATTCTGTGTCAGATACCTCAGTTTGAATCTTAGCTTTGCCACTTTGTTATGGTTTGTGTCTGGATGTCCCCCTAAAGCCTCATGCAGTCATGGAGCAGGCTTTTAGAGTTTATGATAGATCCATGATCCAAGGCTACACCACCCCTGGGGCAGGTAGTTTGCATACAATATAAGGGAGGGAAAGAGGCTGCCTACCTGTAGTCCTCCCTTTTGCTCTTGTTGCTTTTGTTGTTTTGGCCATGAATGGTTGCCCTGAACCATGTACCACTCTGCCTTGGAGCCAGGTGAGTATGGACTGAAACCTCCACAAACTGTGAGCTACATAAACCTGTCCTTCCTTAATTTGGGGCATTGAGTATCTTATCTCAGCAATGACAGAAAAGTAACCAAGGCACACTTACTAGGTGTGTAAACTTGGGCACATTGCTTAACCTATCTGTGCCTCTTTTTGCAACTGTAATACGCCAACAATAATAATTTTATCTCATAGGGCACTGAGAGTATTCAAAACTTTGAAACAGGTAAATTACTTAGAACAATGCCTAGCAAATAACAAGCCATCAATAAATGTTAGCTATTAATACCACACCTTAGTTATATAATTAAATTTAACTTAAGATACCATTCTGCAAAGAAAGAAAATAAGAAGGAAAAGAGGTTTATGTTGCTCTTTCCAAAGTAAAGACAGGCTTTAATCCAGGGACTGTGTTTACAAAACAAAATGTCCTCTCCAGTCTTCTTGAAATGTCATCCTCTTCCTCCCACCACCAGGGTAATTATCGCGGCTGGGAGCTATCTCTTCAGCACATAACCAATCATGATGTGGCAGCCCAAGAGTTCAGAGACAGGGAAATGTCTTTCTTTCTCTCTCTCTCTTTTTCTTTTTAACATAATCTAAATTTAACAAGCCCATTAAAGCAAATGTTTCAACAGGCGACATTGAACTGATTACAATATTTAATAAATCCTACTCCAAAATGAGAGCTTTTAAACACCAGTGAGGAACCAAACTGTACTATATTCATCCCTTTTGTGCCAGGATCTTGTGGGGGTGTTGGGTGGGGAACCCCCTTTGTGCTTCATCAAAAAGAGGGAAATAATTATGAGCACCTTTAAAAGTGCCAGTTACAGTTCCCACTTTGTGTGATAATGATGCTTGAATTCTAAGATTCTGTTTTTCTCTTCCTACTGCACAGTAAGAGGCTCTTTCGATGGAGAGGCAAAACCACTCTGTTCTGAGACCCTCAGTCATGACCAAAGACCCTGAGTTCCCACCCAAGTTTCTGGGATGATTTACCTTGCCACATATACTTTGTTTGTTCAACCATAAAACAAAGACGCTTGACCAAATTAGGATTTGGCTTTGCTCTTTTCTTGTCTGTAGTTCAAGTTCCAGAATCACTTCTTTGCTAAGAATTTCCCATGAACATTAATTCTGTGAAAGTACAGCCTTCTGCTCCCCATGTGGACGTATCTGTCTTGTGCAGATTGAGGTCCTTGGGTCATAGTGAATACCACTTTCCTGGTGAGATCTGGAAGCAACAGTTTTGACTCCTCAGAATGGCAAGTATATGTGTCTGGGTATTTTATGGGGGGCAGATCTTTCCTGGTATGAGGAAGAAGAGCAACTCTTCAGGCTGAAAATAAAAGTCGTGGCATTGGTCTGGGTCCATCCCAAGCCGGATTTCATCTCACTGGTCACCTGCTCATCTGTAGGCACCTGTGGCATCCCCAAGCCCCTGTGTGTCTGCTTCTCTGTCTCTGTTTTGCCTTTCTCTGACACTAACCAGCACTATCAGATGCATCTCTCAAGATCCTTTTAGCATTTCTGTCTCAGGGAGCAACTCTTTTGCTATTTCTTGGGGGCGTACCCCTCTATGGTATTTGTCTCTGCAGTTCTATCTTCCTCCCTTTTTTTTTTTTATTTGAAATTTACTTTGTAGCTTATGGCTTTTGTGAGTATATGGTATACTATACTTGGGGCTTTTTTAAAGATCCAAAATGTACAAGCAAAAAAAATGAAGGAAGTGTCAGGTCCTGAAGTCTCAGTGCCTGGTATCAACCTGAGGGTAAGGACCCTGAACCACCAGCTTATGTCACCAGCAGGAATCCTCTTTCCAGAGGAGGCTTTCAGCCAGGGCTTGATGGGAGGCACCAGAATGAATCAGCCAGGCATCCATTCCCAGAGGAAGGGAGAGAAAAGCAGACAGCATACATCTTCTGTGTTTTCCTGCCTCATGGCCATGGGCTGCTTAGAAAACAGCCCAGGGAGGTCCTTATATCAGATGGGCTGACAGACTCACACCCCTCTGGTTCCCAGAGAAATCATGCTGTGGTGAATCAGGGGGGTGGAGGGGATTTTCTCGGAGCACTACCCCAGGCATAAATACACAGCAGAAAGGTTATGCCCTCCCGGAAGATGTACGGTGCGTTCCCATTCTGGCAGCAGAGCATATCTCTTTCTTTCCTCATACCAGCACTTCCCAGTGCCCAGCTGCGTAGGGAGGGGCCTGGGCTCCTCCTGCAAAGATGCAGACAGAATTGTACTATCAAGGCCACGTATCCTCCCAGCTGGCCTTTGCTGCATCGGTCCTGAGCTGCTTTCCCCAGAACCAAGGCCACCTGAGAGTTTAGCATCATTTGTATGGTGGGATTTCTAATAAGATCTGTGAAAGAATTCTACCCCCAAAAGAACTAGAAGGAGATCTTCATGCAGGCGGGAGACTTTCAGTATCACCACCCCTGCCATTCCTAGGAGGTCTGTACTCCCACAGACCCCCCTCTTCTCTTTTTCTCCAAAGGCACCAATGACTCACAAGAAAGAAGTAAACTGGCTGCTTCTGAGAGAGAGATGGATGGTACAGGTTTCAGAAGTCAAAAGGAGACAATTTAGCCCTTACTTAGAGTCTCTTTTAGAAAATCATCTATCCCCTATAAATATAACTTTAAATAGGTAGTTCTACCCATGGAGAAGCACTTTAAGAGTACAGTTGTTTCCAGTGACACTGAAAGTCCTGTCCCACCCTTGGTGCTATGAGGAATAACAGTTCCTCGAAATGTCAGCATCGTAGTCTCTGTAGCATGTGAATACTGCCGTAAATGGGACAGGGGGCCTTGTGGATGTGAGTAACCTAAAGACTTCGAGATGGGTTGTCCAGGTAGGTCCAGAGGGAGGTAGGAGGACACTAGTAAGAGAAGTTATGGTTCTAGAGATGGAGCTTAGAGTGATGTGAGGCCACCAGGGGAGGCCAGGAGATGAGTTCTCCTGCCCAGGCTCCACTAGGAATGTGGCCTGCTCCTCTCACTTTAACACCTCTGCCATCCAGATACATCAGACAGCATGTGTTTGTTTTAAACTACTGTGTGTTAATTTGTTGTGGCAGCGGTAGAAAGCTCCTACAACCCTGGGATTCATGGTTCCCGTTCCCAAAGGCAATCATTTCTTCCCTCTGAGTTTCCTTCTGTGCTCAGGCAAATATATACGACGCCATATAAAACAGGGCTGGAAGGAGAGAGACAAGAAGGTGACAGAAAATGCTGAGGACAGTCTCGTGGGTATATAGGCAGACACATAAGTAATGTAAAGTATATGTCTTACGCATAAAACATTAAAGATTCCGAGTATGTATATGTAAGTGCATGTGTATTTGCTTTGTCTTATACAATCAATAAATGCACCTTTCTGTACCTTGCTTTTATCTCCTAATGGTCCGTACTGGAGACCTTTCCAAATCAGCACACACAGATACGCCTTTTTCTATAAAAATTTATAATGTAAATAGAGAAAAATATCAAGGAGAGACGCCTTGAGATTCACAATGCTTTTGTTTTCTCTTTTGCGGCTGCACGGGGCTGTGAGGGACCCTTGCCTCCTGATGTGCATTTTCTTTACTTCCCTGAAGGAATTTATAGACAATTCAGCAGGTGGCGACTGAGGGGAGGAATGCTGCCTTGTTTCTGATACTCTGTGCATTTTGTTTTGCCTTTCTCTCATACCCAGCATTTCCTTCTAATAGAAGGAAGGCATAATCAGACCAGAGGAATTAGTGTCCTCGTGCCTGGACATTGTGCACTTTTCCCGTATCTGTACTCAATCCATTTGCTAGTTACTCTCCTGAACAACGTATATTTCGCTAATATCCACCACGTCTGTGTTCAGACTCTGACTGGCCACATAAGGGGATCCTGGTCCATAGCTTCGTATAAGAGCATAACCTCTGAGCATTTCACTTGCATGGCTTAAAGGTATTGAAGACTTAACTACACGAGATATCATAAGTACAGCACCCAGCATGGTGCCTGTATTGGGGAACCCCAAGATCAATCACCTTTAGCTCTGAAATATCATAAGAATGCCTCACAGAATTCAGTAAAGCCACTCTTCTTCCACTTATGGTTCATTAAGGTGAATATATGCAAGATATACAGTATATACAAAAGTATATGTATATATATATAAAATAGATATATCAACACGGTTGAGCTATTAGGGAAAACCAGACCTGTGCTCCCTGTAGTCCTCTCCAGTAGTCACAGGGAGATCCTTCAATTCTTCTGACAGTTACATATCACAACAGCAGAGAACCACTGTCCACCAAGGGGGCCTACCCAGGGCTTGAGGTCCAGGGTTCCTACTGGAGGTCAGTCAGGCAGGCTGTTATTGTTTATGTCTGTGTGTCCCCTCCAAAGCCTCATGCGGCCATGGGGCAGGCTTTTAGAGTTTGATTATTATGGGTATGAGAGCTACACCCGCCCTGAGGTGGATAGTTTGCATATGTAAGGGAGAGGAGGAAGCTGCTTGGAGAGATTCCTCCCCCATCCCGCCCTGGTGTGTGTGTCCTGGTAGTTGCTTAACTGTGTGCTGCCGCCCTGAGATGCAGCCCTCTGCCACGTGCCACTCTGCCTTATAATCATGCCTAGTATGGATTGAAACCTCCACAAACTGTAAGCGAAATAAACCTTTCCTTCCTTAAATTTGGGCCTCAGGTATTTTGTCCCAGCAGCGAGAAAAAAGTAACCAAGACACAGGCACAGAGCACCTTGTGATTAGACTTAGCTGCTCAGTACTTAGCCTCCACCCTAGCGTGGTGCTAATACTGATCAGTATGGCTAATCTCCAGGTATAGTCCAGTGATTTCTCACGGTAAGTCACATTAGTAGCATGATCTACCTGATGTGGCACACAGCCTCAAGTCTACAGTGACACTTTTATCATGCAGGGTATTCCAGAGCTCACAGCTCATCCCCCAGGGGCTGACCAAGGGCCATCCTTCAGACGTTTGGAATGTGCAAAGGATTGGGACAACCCAGGTGCGCTGCTTGCTGAGTTCAGCATTTCTGTACAATGCCAATCAGAATATGTAAGTAAAGTCCTGTTTCTCTCCCTGTAAACCTCTGTGCCTTGCCCCAAGAAAGACCCCTAATAATCTAGTCGTAAGCTCCCAATACTGCGCTGGAGCTTTGTGTCGAGCACTGTGTTCAATCAATGTCATCATTATCTTTTTTTTTTTTTTTGTAGTACTGATGATTGAATCTAGATAAGGCTGAGATGCATCCACAGACCTTTTCCTTTTAAAATATTTTTTTTAAATTTGAAGACGAGATCTCATTAAGTTGCCCAGGCTGTTTTCAAACTTGTGATCCTCTTGCCTCAGCCTCCTGAATAGCTATGGTCATAGCTGTGCGTCACCATGCACAAATATATTTGATCTGTAGGATTCTCCATGGTGTCACCTGATCCGTATTTCACAGAGGAGGAATCCAAATTTGGAGAGTAATTTATTCAATATCACACCGCCTGTGTGTTCCGGGAAGGGATTCAAGTCAGGTCTTTGACAACACAGCTTGTGCCTCTTCACCTCTGTTTCACTCACATTTACTGAAATCACCACCAACTGGCCTGACCCTTTGGCATGGATGCCCAGCAAATTGATGAGATTGTCTCTTTTTTTTCTTAAATGTCACTTCCACTAGGAAGGATTCTGTGCATCTCTAAGTTGAACTCATTTTACTCTCACAAGCAATTTGCACTCAGGACAATCAGGACGAAACGGAGACTCAGTCAGAAGAAGAAGTGGAATAGACACAGCCTCGCATTTTCTGCCAGGTGCCAGCAGACAGCCTGCCTTTGGCAAAGAGCATGGCACAGCTCTGTCTGCCATCTGTGAAGGATGCTCAACCTGGACAGCACCTGAGTCCTCCAAGGACAGGAAAGGAACGCGTGGAGGCTCAGACAGGGAGGAACTGCTGACGGAGAAAGGGCTTGGCATTTGTATAATCCTTTAAATAGTTATTTCAAATGCTAAATGTTTAAACTTCTTAGATGGTGGGCCAAATCTCAAATCACCCTATTATTTAAAGATCTTGTGTAGTTGCATTTTATTCCTTCTTTGAATTACATAGGAAAACCATAATAGTAATTATTTCAAATTCATAATAGCTATTTTCTGATATACATTATAATCTGCTTCAAAGTTGGAATAATTTCTGACTTGTTCATTGTTATTGTATTTTCAATGTCCAAAACAGTGTCTGAGACTTAGCATGGTTTTAGTAAATACTTAATTGATTGAATAAACAATGACAGTTATACAGTGTAGGACATGTGTTCTACTTAGGATAGTTTTTTCACCCCCTGGGAGAGATGACCACTTAGGGATGAAATGCAGCTTTATCAGGATAGGCAGGCGGGGGAGGAGAGTTTGAGCAGACAGTCTCAGAGACTGTCTGAGACACTGCGCTACAAGACAATAGTTCTATACCCTTTGCCATACAGGTTAAATGTACTTTATTCAGAGTGCTTAGTACCAGAAATATTTTGAATGTTTTTCAGATTTTAAAATGTTTACACATATATAATGATGTGTCTTGGGGATTGGACAAAATCCATTTAGGCTTCATGTCTACCTTATATCCATATCATCAAGGAAATTTCCTACAATATTTTTTTGCACCTGTGCTTTGACTGTGACTTGTGCTATGAGATCAGGTGTGGAAATTTCCACTTTGGCACTACGTCAGCACTCAGGACTGGCATTATGTCAAAACTCAGAAAGTGTTGGAGTTTGGAGGATTCTGAATTTTAGAATTTTGGATTAGGGATGTCAAATCTGTATTAATTATGTTTTTTGTATCCCTGTTTTCTTGTTTGTAAAATGAAATTCACCTCAATCCACCTCCCAGAGTTTTGAGGATTAAAAGTCTTACTGTTAAGGGGACCTTGCTGAGAACAAAGCTTAGGGCTCGGGATGTGTAGTGTAGGAAAAGAAAGTCACGTCTGCAAGTGTGGCCATGGTCAGGTCTTCAAGATCTCCTCTTCCACGTTCCCCTTTTCACTGTGATCTGGCCACTCCTTGGGGAAAGTGTGGGTTTGCCATGTAACTGTCCTGATCAACACAGTGTGGTAGAGGAGAGTTGATTCATTTGAAGCTTGGACTTTATAAAATTGTCCACTGATATCTTCACCTAGTGGAACACAGCCTGGAACCTAGCCCTTTTGCTGTGAGAAAAGATTGCATGTGGCATTAGAATTAGGAAGGGGGAAAGAGGCAGACGCTCAGTGGCAGTGAGAACCCAATTAATAGAGGTCTGAAAAATAGCTAGAAAATTGCTATCAGAGGTCTGAGAAAAGGCAACCTGTGTGAAGTGTTGGTACAACAGTTGGCCACACTTCCCCTGTTGTTAGATTAGAAATGGGAAAAACAGACTCAGTACGTTTCTAAATCTCTAAGAAGAATTCCAGAAAAAGGTTGAAAATGACTGGCTTTTTGCAAATCTACCTATGACATGTACAGAGTAAAAAAATGGTAGGAAGGTAAAAGTCTTCAATATCCTAGCAGAACTTAGAAGAAATACTCTTAAATGAGGATGTGCAATTTAAAAAAAATAAAATTGTTCCTATTTTCAGTTTCTCTCTTGAGTAGGAGAGTCTTTGAGTAAATAAAATGAGAGAGAAAAGATCAATATAGGGCAATCAGGCAAACAAACCACAAAAATATGGCCTCAGACTCAAATCAAGGAAACAGGATGACTATGACATTCTGGATTAAGGTCTCAGGAAAACCTAACAAAATCCTCCTAGACCCCATCAGCTGGACAAAGGACTCAAGAGAATATTAAAAGTATTGTGACATAAGATCTGGATCACAGCCCATAGAAAGTAGGTGTTTCTTGAAGAAACGTGAATAATTTTTGTCTAGTATTGTAGTATAAACCTCCACAAGGCTCATAAAAAACCAACAAAATTTTGAGGAGAATGACACTAGCTTGAACTAAAAGAGACAGACATTTTAAAAATATACCTCTGTAACCAAAATTTCTATCAGTAAGGAGCCAGTGTAGAGAGTTGCCAAGCTATAAGAATAGAGCATTTCTACTGGAAAAGAAAAATTTCCTCAGAAGGCAAAATGTAGAGCTCCAATAGCAGAGATAAAGCTCCTGGGAGTGATTTCCAGAAGCAAAAATGGAAATTAATCAGTATCCTTCCTCTCCCTGCAGAGCAAGAAGAACTGGTAACACATGTATGAGATTTCATAATTGCCATGGACCAGTGATGACTACAAGCCTCCTCTGCCTTCTGTCCTAACTCCCTGGCTTATGTGGGGGTCTGGAGAGCAGTGCATAGGACCTATAACAAACTTCATCTGAGGAACTGCAGCCTAGGATTCTCATTTACAAGTAGATGACAAAGACCTGATACTTGAGGCCAAGCCTGTTTTTAGTATCTCATACTTCAAGTGAGTGGAGAAACAAGAGATGAAGGAAGGGGGAGAGAAAGAGAGGGAAAAGTAGGGTTTAGGAAAAAAATCGAAAGGAAATGTGATGAAAATAGAACTTTAGCACATGGGAATGTTAATATTCTTGAGAAGAAATGAATGTAGGCCACATTTTACAGTTACATAAATTATCACCATTGGTTGAGCCGTATTGGATTTTATTTCTAGTGGCAGCCACACCAAACCAAACACTAAATCTACTGGAAGAGAGCATAGGTAGAATTCCTGAAGGCAGAGGTGTAGGCAAAGATTTCATGAACAGAACCCTGATCACACAGGAAACGCTATAAAGAAGCAACATCTGGGATCTCATCCTATTGAAAAGCGTTTGCACAGCAAAAGAAATCAATAGAGTAGAAAGACAACCCACAGTGTGGGAAAATTTTAGCTAGCTGCCCCTCAGATAAAGGAAGAACATATATATCTAGAATATATAAATAATTTTTAAAAATCACCCTTCCCTCCAAATTCAAAGACCCAATCCGAAACTGGGCGTCTGAGATGACTACATGCTTCTCAGATGAAGAAACACAAACAGCAAATAAATATATGAAAAAATGTTCAACATCACTGGTCATTCAAGAGACGCAAATTAAAACACTAGGATTCCATCTCATTCAATAGAGAATGGCTGTCATCAAGAAATCAACCAATAACATATGCTGGAGGGGGTGTGGGAAAAAGAACACTTCTCCACTGTTGATGGGAGTGTAGACTGATGCAAACACTGTGGAAATCAGTGTGGAGATTCCTCAAAAACTAGGATTAGAAGTCCCATTTGACCAGCTATTCCCCTTCTGTGTATCTTCACAGAAGAATTAAAAACATCATACCACAACAGTATATCTGCATGTATGTTTATAGTAGCACAGTTTGTAAAAGCTAAATGTTGGAAACAACCACAACATCAACTGAGGAATGGATAAAAATGATGTAGTATTTTTATACAATGGAGTGCTACTCAGCTATAAAGAAGGATAAACTTGAGACATTCATAGGTAAACGGATGCACCTTGAGACTATACTCTTATGTGAATTAAATTGGTCACATGTAAATATCACATTGTTTTTCTGGTATGAGAAACCTTAAGTGTAAATAAGCACCAAAGTATATAATAGATACTGTGAAATATGAGGAAATGGTTTAAAAGGAAAGGGAACTAGGGAAGCAGGGAGGAAAGAAGGGAAAACAATGCAAGAAGTATAAAATGGAAACAAAGCTTTGTAAATAAGGGGGGAATAGGGGTTGAAGGGAGGGGAGGGAATTGGGAAAAAAAGATGAATCAAGATATATCATATGCACACCTGTACCTTGTAATCTGAACAACTACTTTGAAGACAACAATATGCAATATAATAACCACTGTTAATTTCCTATCATTTTGTTTTGAAATTCTGTATGATATTTTTGTTGTTTGTCTCTTTAAAAAAAAGATATATCATATGCAGATACAAATTTTCTATGCTGAATATTATCATTATGCATGTATAAATTGTACCAATAAACTTAATAAAAGGAGAGAAATTATTTTTAATGTTTTTTTCTGATTTTATGCTTTACTTACAAGTGACTATTGGTCTGTGTTTTACTTTCCAATTGTACATATATTTGAGATGCAGTGTGGTAATTTGATACACACATTGTAATGTGTAATAATCAAATCACTGTTAGGATCATTTCTATCTCTTTAAACATGTGGCATTATTTACATGAAAAAAACAGAGTGCAATAGGAGCATGAAAACATATACTCAAAAGCATGAAAAATTCACACAAATAAAAAATACATAAAGATAAAATCCCATATGGGGAACATCACTAAAATGCTATGAAGTATAATTATAGTTAGGTCTTTGCTTATTTGCACTTGCTAAAAAATGAACATACATAACGCTGCGGTTATACATTTTAAATAATAATTCACACAGAGTAATAGTTCATACACACACACACACACACACACACATACACAGTATCAGAACACCCTGACCTTGTGTAATGGATTGACAACTGGCGGCCAACGTGTAACCCTCAGCTGGAATGAGTCAGTGTGGTGCTGGGTGTGGGAGGCCCACCTGGGGACTGTTGCCAGCAGGATAAGAGGCAGAACTGGAGAAGGAGAAGGAGGCTGTTGGGAGCTGAGAGAGGCTGTTGGGAGCTGGTAGAAGCTGTAAGGAGCTGTTGGTTGTTTTGAAGGAGCTCGTCATTCTGGCTTTCCTGATGAACTTGGCCGTTTTCATCCTCTGAGGAGCTCGGGACCTCGTTGGCACTGAGAATAGCTTCGGTTCACTTTGCGGGAGCTCTGGTCCTCACTTTGAGCATCGCTTCCTGGCTCTGGAGGAAAAGATGGTACACTGCTCAGTCTCCTGGAGAAGCTTGCTGCATTGGCTTCCCTGTTGAGAACTTGGCTATCTTGATCATCAGAGGAGCTCGGGACCTCACTGTTGCTGAGGATGGCTGTGGGACCTTTCAGCGGAGCTCTGGTTCTTCTGAGCATCGCTTCCCGGCTCCAGTGCAGATCCCTCAGCCTCCTAGCACAGATCCTTCATCCCACTGGCACAGACTTTCTAGATTCCACCACTGATCTTTGGGCCTTCCCAGCACAGACCCCTGAAACAGGCCTGCATGAGATACTGTTGTGGGCTCTGGGCCTCCAGGTGGATTTGTGGGAGGCATTGTTATGGGCTCTAGGTCTTCAGCTTGGCTCATGTAGGACCTTATCATGAGATCCAGGCCCTCAGCTGGATTCCTGGTCTATAGTATGTGGATAGATTTCCTGTAGTCTTTTGTATACCATTCTTTGGGTAACTCTTATAAATAATCTTATAAAATATGTGTCCTATATTATTTTTCCCCCTTGCAAAATAAGCCCCAAACCATGACATTGTGCCTATTGGATACTGGGATGTCTGAGTCCAGTCCTTTACTGATGAAAAGTCAGAGTGGTTAGTTGAGTAACCTTGTATCACTGAGCCCAAGTTTCCCCATCAGCAAAATCAAATGTGGTCCTGTGACCTTTTATCACCAAAGAAATTTGGTGGGAGAGAACTATGTAACTTCTAGGCTTTACGTTAGGAAGGCTTTAGCCTCCACCTCTATGTCTTGGAATACTGACTTTGGCATCCAGTTTATGGTCCTTGGCATCCAGCATCTGCGCTGTGAAGAAGCCAAGCAGCCATGTGGGAGGTCTGCACATAGAAGAAGGAAGTTTTCCATCCTAAGCTCTACCTGAGCTCCCACACGGCACCCAGCAGTAGGCTTTTACTACGTGAGTGACGTCATTCTAGGCATTCTAGCTTTGCTGGTGCTGCCCTTCAGAATCACACTGAGCAGAGGAAACCCCAACTGCATCACAAAATGCAGGACATAACAGACTGTTACAAGCAAAACGTTTTGGTGTCATCTGTTCCAGGCAGAGAGAATCAAAACAACAACAACGATGACGATGACAATGACGATTGTGATGATTGCGGCTACTACTACTTGAAAAGCATGTTCTTATGTTGTTTCAGCTTTCTCTTGCCTTGGCTAAGCCTTACCCTGGGCTAAGTGGAGGAGCAATATTCAGTATGTTCACTTGTCACTCAGCCTCTGTGGCTGCAAAGCAACTCTGCAATTCATCTCTTACACGGTCTGCAAAACCCAAATAAAGTCACAGACTGGAAGACAGGAAGATGACACAAATACCTGTCAGAGGAGACGATGAAGTTTAATAAGGATGCATGCAAGGTCCTGAATTTCTATTACAAATCCAGCTGCCCAAGGATGTGTGGCTTAGCAGAAGAACACAGTTGAAATTCTGAGACCTCTTTTTTTGACACTAGGCTCATAAGTATTGTGAGAGTGATGAGGCTGCCAGAAAAATCTGATGTAACTGTAGACTCTATTGATACCAGGGAAGCACCCTGCACAAAAAAGTTCATACACTTACTCTCATGCAGTCAGACCACACAGAGAAGATTCTGTTTTAGAAAGGGACTTGAAAAGTTGAAATGGATGAACTAAAGGAAATGCAGAAGACAGTGGCAAGACAATTTCCAGTAATCACACTGACAACATGCTACTTTAAATTAAATAAATCTGAAGTACCCCTTATCGTTGGGCACTACATTCTAAGTTACCTGGTGGATACCTGATACCACAGAATGACCAAACCCTGCATACACCAAGGTTTGTTCTGTACATGCATACCTGTGATAAAGTTTAATTCATAAATAAAGCATGCATAGCCATGGTGAAATGTAGTTCATAAATAAAGCACAGTAAGAGATAAACAATAACTCACTATAGAACTTTGCAACTTCAGCATATAATTTTTGTCTTTGCTTATTAAATCAAGAACCTTTACCTTTCTATTCAAAGGAAGCACTCTATGGTTTCTTTTTGGCATATCCGAGTTGCCATCATCACTGTTTTTAAGTTTGAGGGCCACTGTTCAGTGAAACAAGCACCACTAGAATACAAGCACGCCATTCTGCCACAGTCAATCTGAAAACTGAGACAACTTCTGAGTGACTAAAGAAGGGTAGTATATAGACCCTGGATACACTGAACAAAGGGAAGATTCACAGCTTGTGCAGAAGGGAAAAGAGCAGTGCAAAATTTCATCACACTACAAAGAGTGTAGGAACTATATATACGCATAAGTAAACAAGGAAATAACTGTCCATTCTGTGTTTTGATTCTGCCCATTCTTTAATAGTTCCATATATATTAGTCAGCTTTTCCATTGTGGAACACAATTCCTGAGACCCACAATTGAAAGAAGGAGAAATTTAACTTTGTTTAGAATTTCAGGGGATTCAGTCCATGGTTGGCTGGCTCCATGGCAGAAACATTGCGGTAGAAGGGCACAGCAGGGCAAAGATGGTGTGTTCAGGGTGAGCTGAAAGCAGAAGGCAGTGTCTGAGAGAAAGAAGCTCAGAACTAGATATAGTACCCCAAGCCACACCTTTATGATCAACCTAGAAATACTGAGAAGTGTGCTCCCCCAAACCGCTGGGTGGTTTCCAAAGCAATCAAATGGACACCATCAAGATTAACTGCCATGACTTACTGGGCAGATATTGGGTTTCCAGCACTCTTCTAAGTATTAGAGTAGAATGAATTTTCTGTCTTTTATATTTTTGTGAAATCGAGTAAGTGGGTGAGACATCTTGGGAGAGTAATGCATTGTGAAGCACTTAGCAAAGGAAGATCAGATAGAATGTCTCTGCAAGATCAACAGTCCTTAGTTTGAGTATTCAAAAGTCTCCAGAAGGAAATGACATTGGAACTGTGACTTAACCAATAAGAAGAAAGCCATGCAAAAGTACTGGGAAATATCTTCCTAGGCAGCAGAGAGGTTCCCAAGCAGGGACAAGTTAAAATGTTCAACACAAAAGAGTTGATGTGGCTGGCTCAAATGAAAGTGGTATGAGAAGAGATTGACTGGATAAGTACGTTTTTGCTAGTGATAAACCTGCTCACCATCCCCCAAATATCTCCACCTTGACAAAAATTTGTGGCTGACTACTATGCTTATTGTATATAGAAGACATAAGGACAAAGACTGAATGAGAAGCTCCAGGAATATTCTAGACCTCATGGGAACCACCTTCAGCTGTCTGGCAGTCTGAAATATAGAATTTGAGTAGAAGTAGGGTCAAGATTTCTGTGACCCTGAGAGATAGCACTTATGGTCTGAGCAGGCAGAACATACAAATGTCTAACTTACTTTGATAACCAAAGGCAGAATCTCTTAGTAGGTAATGAGCTTCTCATTACAAGAAAGAGCCAAGTAAAATCTGGGTAATACTCTAGGATTATTGTAGGTGAATATCACACTGTTGCTGTTAGACCAGAACAGTGTTCCCCGAAAGGCAGAACACATGCCACAGCTGGTGATGGTGGTTGTCACACAAGCTTGTCACTAAATAACATCAAGTCAAGCAGTAAAAAGCTTGTTCATTTTCAATTTCTTTGCAATTATTCTAATTTTTAAAAGGAGAACATCTCATTTGTCTTTAATACCTAACATGTGCTTTATAGTTCCTTTTTAAAGAGGGAGATAAATCCTTAAATGAAGATGCTTTTACAGGTAATAGTCACTTATAAGGCTTTTTAATGTGTCTTTGCTTTCACATTTGTTTATATATGTATTTATGTGTTTAAGGTTGGTGATATGGGACTTGCATTTATGGTATGAACACAGTGATTGCTTGTATAAATAAATTATGTTAGTAAAGAATCATATTGATTTAAATAAACGTACACTGCATCTGAGATGAGTGCTATACGCTGTGGACCATAATGATGGGAAAAATCATTAGTGGAGTGGTGAACAAGTGACATTTAGAAACCCCTGCTTAGAGCTGAAAGTCATTTCCAACTCTGCACTGTAGAATCCATGGAACAAAAATTCATTTAGACTGCTTTGTTTATTTTCTTGAACAAAGTTAACCCTTTTCAAAATAACACAAAGCAAAAATTCAGCAGTACATTTTCAGATGAGTGGAAGACTTATCTCTAAGGACTTTTTTCCCACTCTATCATTCTATTTCCAAGGTTCAGAAAACCCAGCTGGGATGGTTAATTCTATGTGCCCACTTGTCTAACTTACAGTAGACAGTTATGTGGTCACAATTATTCATGTGTTACTGTAAAGGTACTTTTTAGGTATTATTGGCATTTACAATCAGTAAGTAGATTACCCTCCTTAATGTGTGTGGGCCTTTCCCAGTCAGTTGAAGTTCTTAAGCACAAAGGGAAGTTACTTTGCTTGTAGAGTGAAACACTGTAATTCTGCCCAAGCCCCAGATTGTAGACTCAAACTGCAATATTAAATTTTATCTTAATCTCCCAGTCTAATCCCCCAGCTCAAACCACCAAGTTTTAATCAAACAACACCAGAGAAGTAACAAGTTAAAATAATGATTGTTTTGTACATATGACATGGAGGTGGACTTCAGGCAATGCTTGATCCAGGGGATTAAATGTTAATTGACAGATTCATTTGTAGCCATTTCTTGGCTGTAATTTCTAACCATAAACTCACCATCAGCCTCAAAAATGTGGCTGTTGGCAGATCCAGAAAGATGTCCTTCCAAGTTTAAGTTTAAAATTAAAGCTAACCATGAAACTTGAGACAATAATGTTAAGTAAAATAAATCAGACATTCAACTTAAATATCACATTGTTTTGCTTGAATGACAAACCCAAAATATAAAGAAAGCCCAAATACAAGATAGATGAAACAAGAAGATGAATCTTTTCCAAAAGGGAAGGTAATTAAGAAATGGAGGAGTAGGGAAAGACGAGTGTAAGGGGATAAAAAAAAGAATTAAGATGTATTATGTACATGCTCCAACTCCCCATGGTGAATATAATCATTATAGATTGCAAACATGCACAAATAAAAATAAAAATTAAAAAATGAAAGTGAAGCCCATCTCCACCCATTCAAATCTGGGGCTGTGGGTGGAGAGAAATAGGAGGGCAGGGAGTGAAAGGGAAAGGAAAGAATGATTAAAATGTGGTAGAGATAGAGATAGAGATGGAGATAGAGATAGAGATAGAGTTAGAGATAGAGATAGAGATAGAGATAGAGATAGAGATAGAGACAGAGACAGAGATAGAGATAGAGATGAGATAGAGATAGATAGAGATATAGAGATAAAGATATAGATAGATGTAGATATATCAATTGCCTGAGGTAAATCTAATATTGTGTACCACAAACATGTATTAATAAAAATAAATAAAAACATACATTTTCACAGGGTTTAAAAACAAAACAATTATTATGAACCTGAATACTTCTCTCCACATTTAATCACATACTCATCTATGAAGTGGTCATTGTAGTCAGGGGATGGTGCACACTGATTCTTTACCCATGAACCTGTAGGCAGAGTAGACTAATGTTCCAAATGGAATGAATTCAGGATATTCGTATCAGAATAGAAACGGAGGGTTTGGAACCAGAATAACAGAGAATCATTTTACACCACTACTTCTCAGATACTAGTGGGTACAAGAACCACTTGAAGGCTGGTTACAGTGAAGACTGTGATTCATGGGATCTGAGATAAGGGTTGGAATTCTGCGTGTGTAATAAACTCCACGAGGTTGTGGTGCTGGTCCATGCTTTGAGTGCCAAAGCATCTCATCTTCTGTTTCAGAGGCTGGCTGTCGTTTTGCGGTGAGTGGTAAGAACAGAGAGGGGTGGAGCTCCGCCTCAGCACCGCATTTGGCCAACACTGGTTACCTCTGAGAAGAGGTCTTGGTTTTGACATCGAAAAGGAGTCTCTGTTCCTGCTTGAGGCATGAACAGGAGAGTGGTCAGATACACACATCATGTAGCATGAGCCCCTGGGGCTGTTCAGCCTTGCTCTGGGTAAGGACAGGTAAAGATGTCCTACAATGTCCCTGTCACCTGCATGCCTTTGTATAGGAGTCTGCATTCCTCAAGATTTATGCAATTCACTAGTTGGATCAGAGAAAGAGTCCAAAGCTGCTGTTTGTATTCTATGCATGAGATTCACTGGAGAAAACCAGAGGTCAAGTTAGAGTCATATAATTTCATGGTTGAAGACTTTAGCCCATACTGCATACTTCTCAGATAAGGTGTTTATTGCTGCAGGGGAAATTTGAACTTTGTTGGACAAAAGAGACCAAAGTCTTTTACTTTTTAAATACCATGTTAGTCTTTCAGCCAGGGGCTTACAGTCAAGCTTCTGTGTCTGGATTTTAAAGAGTGTGGGATTTGGGAGGGATCTGACATGAGAGAATCATTGAGGCGTACAGAAAATGACTACAATTGGATCCGCTGTTCCAAAGATGTACACCAGCAATCAATAGTTGATTGAATCGGGTTTTAGCTATAATAGGAAATGCTTGCATTTTTGCCATTAGGAGAATCTTTTCATGGTTGATTCAGTTCCAAGATATTGACCACAATGATAGCCAAAAATATGAAGAATCACTCAAAAAACTCAGTATTTTTAAAGGAGTGATGGTTTAGATCACCATACCCTGATACAACTTGTAGTTTCTTGCCACATTTTATAGAAAGACAAGGAGGCTGGGGCTATAGCTCAGTGGCACAAGCACCTCCCTGGTAAGCGCAAGATGGTGAGTTTGATTCCAGGCAATCCCCCTCCCATGCACCACCAGAAGGACAAGGGACCACCTAGGGGTTAGTGGTTGAGAGGTTGAGATATATCCTTCCACAACTAAAATCAACTACCTTTGTTAAGATACATTTGAAATCATGGGGTTTTATTTCTAAAGTATCTTAAATTAATCATTTGATTTTTAAGTATATGAACTTTATGCATGTGTTCATGTACTGATTTTCAAGATGAAACCAAGTTTACAATGAAAAGAGTAATTATTCAGGGCTACTTGGATATTTCTTTATTTGACTATATTTTCTGCAAGGTCAGAGAAAGTCTGTCTTGACCAATATGCATATCTACCGTCCAACATAGTGCCTGGCACATTGCAGGCATCAGCTATTTTATTACATAAATGATATATTGCATCTGAACCCTGCACACTCCATTGGCTGCCTGGGGACCACAGACCCTGCAGCCCATGTTCTGCCACCATGGTGGTTCACCTATGAGCCCTGGGAGAGCTAGGTACACTCCATCAGCTGCTGGGGACCTGTCTTGGTTACTTTTCTCTTGTTACTCAGACAAAATACCTGACACCTAGAATTAGGGAAGGAAAGGTTTATTTAACTCACAGTCTGTGAAGATTTCAGTCCATACTCAGCTGGCTCCAAGGCAGGATGGCACATGGCAGAGGGCAACCTGACATGGGGGCAGAAGTTAGCAAAAGCAGCAAGAGCAAAAGGAGGAGTGGTAGCAAGCAGCCTCTTTCTCTCCCTTACATATGCAAACTCTCTGCCCCAGGGCCCTGTAGCACTCACACCCATGAATCAAAAAGTAAAAGCCTTCCCCATGACTGTATGTGGTTTTGGGACTACACTCAGACACAAACCATAATAGAAGCCCAGACCAGGTGGCCTTCCTCCTGCCACCATCATGGGGCAAGTCTGATACCCAGGGGAACTAGGGACCTAGGAACCTTCAGTGAGCTGCCCAGGAAAGGTGAGGCTTGGTGCTCCACCTCTGGTATCGTAAATGACAAGACTAAGAAGAAAATGCAATCTCAGAATTCCACCCCAACCAGAACAAGTCCAGCAGACATTGACACAGAAGAATTTGGAAGTCACACACCTGAAATCTCTGAAATGATGGCAGCTGAAATGAACAACTCCATCAGGCCATAGAAGAAATCAGATCAGAAAGAATCTCTCAGGTAAAAAATGGAATGACAACAATAATGAAAGAATTGCTCAGCGCATCTAAAGATATCTATTAGAAAATAGAGGAACATAGAAAAATGATGGAAATATTGAATGAACAATATAGGAAAGAACTAGAATGCATGAAACAGATTAAAGAGATATCCAGGAAATCATAACTTCCATCAAAAGCTGGCAATACTGACCCTCACGGGAGCAGACGTGAGCACTAGACAGCTTCAGCAGCCTGGAGACTACCCTTACCCCACCCCCACCATGGTGGGAACTGGGCTAGGACACAGGCAGTGTCTGGAGCCTTGGTAACCGTGACCCACTCACTTCTGCACCCTCATGGAAGCTGGGATTAAACCCAGACAGCTTCAGGAACCTCTGTGAAGTACCCCTGCCCTTCCACTACCAGTGAGGGAGCCAGGTAGAGCCCCAAAGAGCTTCAGAAAACTCAGTAACTGCAATGCACCTACCCCTGCATCCTTCTGGAAGCCAGACTAAACCCTGGACAGCTTCAGGAACTTAGGTGACCACAATATGCCCACACACACTCCTGCATGGAAGTGGGGCTGAACTCCAGACAGATATGGGAACCCACTGTGGGAGCCAAGCTGAGCCCCAAACAACTTCAGAAGCCTTGATGAACATGCACCCACCCCTCCCCACCAGTATGGGAGCTAACTGAGCCCTGAAAATTTCGGGAACATCAGTGACTCCACCCTGTCCCCACACACCATTGCAGAAGCCATACTAAGAACTGGGGATCTTTGGGTCCTTACCCTGCCACTCCCACACCATCACAGGAGTGAGGCTGGGCTCCAGGGACCTCTGGATCTTTGTAAATCACAAAATGAAGGAGCAAACTGCAATCTCAGACCTTCACTCCAGACATAACAAGACCAGGAGACATGGACACAGAAGAGCTTGGAAGTCATACCTCTGAAATATCTGAAATGATAGCAACTGAAGTAAAGAAACAACTCCATCAGGCCGTAGAAGACATCAGATCAGAAATAATCTCTCTAGTAAAAAACAGAAATGACAACAGCAATGAAAGAATTTTTCAGCACATCTAAAGGAGACATAGATCAGAAAATAGAGGAGCATAGAAAAATGATGGAAACCTTAAATTTACAATATATGAAAGAATTATGATGCATGCAACAAATTCAAACAGATATCCAAGAAATTCAAGCATCCATCAAAAGCTAGCAAAACCACTTTAACAAAGCTGAAGATAGACTCTTAGACCTTGAAGACAGCATTGCAGCTAACAATCACACAAGGAAGGATCTCTGAAAAATAACGAGGAACAAGGACATAACAATTCCACAGCTGCAAGTTGAAGCAAACAAAAACAATGTATGATTAATAGGTGTCCACAAAATAGCGGGTAACAACACAAATGACATAAAAAGACTATTTACAGAAGTAATAGCAGAAAATTTTTCAAGCATGGCAAAAGAATCTGCCATACAGTAAGTGAGGCATATGGAACTCCAATTAGTCATAACAAAAATAAATCTATACCCAGACATATAGTGATCAAGATCCCAGAAATTCAGCAAAAGAACAGAATATTAAAAGATTTTAGAAGAAATAAACATCATATATAAAGGAAAGTCTATGAGAATCATGGCAGATTTCTCAACACAAATCATCAAGTGAAGAAGAGCTTGAAGTGAAGCATTTCAGGTACTGAAAGAAAACAACTTCCAACCCAGGTTTCTGTACCCTGCAAAACTAACCTCCAAAGTTAATGGTGAAATAAAATATTTACATGAAAAAGAGCAACTGAAGAACTTTATGAGCACACTATTCTAGAAAAAGATAAAAGGGACCACAATTTCAGGAAAAAAAATAGAAAGAAATCACCAAGCAGAGCAAGCAATTGAACAATGAGAAAATATAAGAAACCAACGAAAGTTAAATAACATGATGAAACCCAACACATATCAGTTATAACCATTAATGTAAATGGCCTCAGTTCACCGATCAGAAGAAGCAGACTGGCAGAGTAGATCAGGAAACAAAACTGAACAATATGCTGTATACAAGAAACATATTTAACTCAAAAGGAAATTCATAGACTGAAAGGTAAAGGATGGAAAAGAACTCTCCATGCAACAGAAACCCAGAAAAAAGCAGGGGTAACTATTCTGTTTACAGATAATGTGAACTTCAAACCAAGAATTATCATAAGAAATAAAGAAGGTCCTTACATACCTGTAAGGGAAAAACTTCCAGAGGAAGAGATAATACTCATAAATATGTATGCATCAAATGTGAGAGCACCCAGCTATATAAGAAAAATCTTAATAGACATGAAAAACCAAATAACTAATAGAACAATTGTAATGAGGGGCCTAAACACCCCATTTACACAAAGAGATAGGTCAGCTAGATAAAAAATCTGCAAAAAATAACAGAACTGAATCAAACTTGTGAACAAATGGATTTAGTAGACCTTTATAGTGTTCCACCCTACAACATCAGAAAATACATTCTACTCAATTGCACATGGCATGTTCTCTAAAATAGACCACATTCTAGCCCATAGAACAAGCTTAAGTAAATGCAAAGAAATTGAAAATACCCCATTCATATGTCTTGGTTAGTTTTCATTCCTTGCTGAGACAAAATACCTGACACTCAAAATTAAGGAAGGAAAGGTTTACTTAGCTCACAGTTTCTGGAGGTTTCAGTCCATACTTGGCTGGCTCCAAGGCAGAGTGACACATGGCAGAAGGCAACAGTTCGTGGTGGTGGAAAACAGCAAAATCAATAAGAGCAAAAGGGAGGAGCAGCAGCTGGAAGAGCAAGGCTCTTTCCCTTCCTTACACTGTATGCAAACTACCTGCCACAGGGCAAGTGTAGCACTCACATCCACATTTCCAACATTAGACCATGGATCAATCTTAAACTCTGGAAGCCCACCCCATGACAATATTAGGCTTTGGGTGGACATCCAGATACAAACCATAACAGCATATTATCTGACCATAGTGCAGTGAAATTGGAAATTAATGACAAAAGGAACCACAAAAACTCCATAAACACCTAGAAATTAAATAATAGCCTCCTGAACAACCAATATGTTACTGATGAAATTAAACAGTATCTACAAATGAACACAAACTAAATACAACTTACTGGAATCTGTGGGATGCACTGAAAGCAGTCCTCAGAGGGAAGCTTATAGTGGTGAACTCACACCTCAGGGAAACAGAACACAAACAAATAAATAGCCTAATGCTGCACTGCACACTTTTTTTTTGTTGTTTGTTTGTTTGTTTGTTTGTTTGTTTTTCTTCTGGTAGCAGGAATTGAACTTACAACCTTGCACTTGCCAGACAGGTGCTGCACCACTGAGCTAAAGCCCCAGCCCCAAACTTTTACAAAAAGAACAAGTAATGTCCAAAGCACAAAGAAGGGAGAAAATGATAAAGATCAGAGAAGAATTCTTGCAACTGAGATGAAGAAAATACTACAAAGAATTAATGCATCAAAAAGTTGGTTCTTTGAAAGAATAAATAAAATTGAAAAACCCCTTAGCCAACCTTATCAAAAAATGAAAAAAAAAAACTCAAATTCATGAAATAAGGATTGAAAAGGGTGAAATCACTGCAGATCTTATAGTAATTCAAAACACCATCAATACCTACTTTGAAAATCTTTACTGCCATAGGATGCAAAACATAGAAGAAATGGACACATTCCTAGGTATGTACAAATTACCAAAGTTGAATCAAGAAGATACAAAAAGCTAGACATGGTGACACACACCTGTAATCCCAGCACTCGGAAGGCTGAGGCAAGAGGATCATTGCAAGTTCAAGGCCAGCCTGGGCTACAAAATGAGTTCAAGGTCAATCTGAACTGCATAGTGAGATGCTGTCTGAAAAAGCCCCCCCCCAAAAAAGAAGAAGATACAATAATCTTAAATAGCCCAATATCAATTAATGATATTGAAAGCATGATTAAAATTCTACCAACAAAGAAAAGCCCACATCCTGGTGGATTCACAGCTTAATTCTACAAGAAGTTCCAAGAAGATTTAATGCCAACACTCCTCAAACTCTTCAATGAAAATGAAAAGCAAGCAGTTCTCCCTAACTCATTTCTGGAGGCAAGTGTTATACTGATATCAAAACCAAAGACAGGCCCAACCAAGAAAGAGAACTACAGACCAGTGTCCCTATTGGGAACTTAGATGCAAAGATACTCAATAAAATACTATTAAACAGAATACAACAAATCATAGAAAATATTATACACCATGACCAAGTGGGATTCATCCCAGGGATGCAGGGATGGTTCAGTATACACAAATCAATAAATGTAATACCCCATGTCAATAGAGCCAAAGACAAAAACCATATGACCAGCTCAATAGATGCAGATAAAGCTTTTAACAAAGTTCAACACTTATTCATTATAAAAACCCTACAGAAAATCAGAATAGGTGGTCTTTATGTCAACATGATCAAAGCCATCTATGGCAAACCAACAGCCAATATTATACTAATTGAACAAAACCTGAAAGCTATCTCTTTAAATTCAGGAACCAGACACAAATGTCCACTGTCACCACCCCTATTCAACATAGTTCTGGAAACACTAGCCAGCGTAATTAGATAAGAGAGAGAAATAAAAGGAATAAGGATAGGAAAGGAGGAAGTGAAACTATCATTATTCAGAGATGACATGACACTCTACATGGAAGACCCCAAAAATTCTACAAAAAGCTTGTAGATTTAACAATCAATTTCATTAGTGTCGCTGGATACAAATTCAACACTCAGAAATCAATAGCATTCCTATACACAAATAACAAACACACTGAGAGAGAAATTAAGGAAATCATATCTTTCACAGTAGCATCCAAACAATGGAAATATTTAGGAATCAATCTAACAATACAATTAAAAGATCTATACAGTGAAAATAACAGTACTTTGAAGAAAGAGATCAAAGAGGATTTCAGAAAATGGAAAGATGTCCCTTGCTCATGGATAGGAAAGACCAACATTGTGAAAATGGTCATACTCCCAAAATTGTACAGATTCAATGAATCCCAATTAAAATACCATTAGTGGGGCTGGGGATATAGCTCAGTGGCATAAGCACCTGCCTGCCAAGTGTAAGGTTCTGAGTTTGGTTCTCAGTACCAAAAAAAATCCATAAAATACCATTGACATACCTTACAGATGTAGAGAAAGCATTCCTAAAATTCATTGGAACCAGAGGAGATCCAGAAAAGCAATAACAATCCTGGGCAACAAAGGAAAGGCAGGAGGCATCACAATCCCTGATTTGAAATTCTATTATAAAGCTACTGTGATAAAATCTGCATGGTATAGGCAAAAAGAAAAAAAAGGACCCGAGAATCAGTGGAACAGACTGGAAGACACAGTCACAACCACAAATACACTCAGCCACCTTATCTTTGACATCGGGGCCAAACAAGTTCATTGGAAGAAAGACAGCCTCTTCAATAAATGGTGCTGGCAAAGCTAGCTCACCATATGCTGAAGACTGAAAGGAGACCCATGTCTATCACCATGCACCAAACTAAAGTCAAAATGGATTGAAGATCTAAACATTAAAGCAGAAACACTAAATCTACTGGAAAAGAGAGTGGGCAAAAGTCTTGAAGACATATGGGTAGGCAGAGATTTCATGAACAAAAACCAAACTGCATGGGGAATCTTTAAAGAGTCAACAATTGGCATTTCATCTCATTGAAAAGTTTTTTCACATCAAAAGAAATCACCAGGCGAGTAAAATAAAAACCCACGAATTGGGAAAAAAATTTAGCTAACTGTCCCTAAGACAAAGGTATTCTAACAGAACATATAAAGAACTAAAAAAGTAAGACCCCCCAATTTAAAGACTCAATGAAAAAATGGGCATCTGAGATGAATGCATACTTCTCAGATGAAATACTAATGGCAAATAAATACATGAAAAAATGTTCAATATCATTGATCATTAGAGAAATGCAAATTCAAACAACACTGAGCTTTCATCTCATTCAAGAAAGAATGGCTATCATCAAGAAACCAATCAATAACAAATGCTGGAGGGGCTGTGGGGAAAAAGGAACTCTCCTCCACTATTGGTGGGAATGTGGACTGGTGCAACCACTGTAGAAATCAGTCTGGAAATTCCTCAGTAAATTAGGATTAGACTTCCCAATTAATCCAGCTGTTTTCCTTTTCAGCATTTTCCAGAAAAACTGAAAACATCATAGTCCAATGACATTTGTGAACTCATGTTTATAGCAGCACAATTTGTAATAGGTAAATCTTGGAAACAATACAAATGTCCATCAACTGAGGAATGGATAAAGAAGATGTAGTATTTTTATATGTTGGAATATTAGCTACAAAGAATGATAAGGCTTTTATAAGTAAATATAAAAACTCAAGGCTTTTATAAGTAAATAGATGCAACTAGAGACCATACTTATAGGTGAAATAAATGAGGCTCACATGTGTGAAAATCATATGGTCTCCCTCGTGTAAGAACCTGAGAGAGTAAATAAAATCTAAAAAGTACAATAGATATTGTCAAAGGGAAAGAAACTGCTCAAAAAGAACAACTGGGATGAGGGAAAAGAGAAAAGAAAGAAAGAAAGAAAGAAGGAAAAACATATATATATGCACACACACACACACACGATAGCTAAGATAATTGTACTACTAACCTCTACTGGTTTGTTGAAAGGAACAGTTACTGTTTAATTGTTTGATCAATCTTACATGCCTGTATTTATATATGTGAGTAACAAATTTAAAGATAACATTATGTAATACAACACCATTGTTAATCTCCTATCACCTTGTCTAAAATTCTGTATTATTTTTATGTCTGTGTGTTTGTTAATATCTTTTAGTTTTTTTATCTTTAAAATAAAAAAAGAAAAAAGAAATGATAACAAGAAGGGAAAAGGAAAAAAATACAAGATAATTATACTACTACTTTCTCTTTGTCCATTGGAAAGAAAGGTTAGTGCTGCTTGTTTGGAGAAGTTTTTATGCCCATATCTTGTACTCTGAGTAACTAGTCTGAGTTTTAAAGATAACAATACACAATGTCATAACATTGTCATTCTCCTACTATTGTGTTATGAAATTTTGTTTTCCTTTTTCCCCATGAAATAAACATATAATTTACAACTAGATTAAAATATGTAGAAAACATATTTGTCCTCTCATATAGTTTGACTTCTGGTAGGAAAGACAGAATTATATAAGGAAATCAAAGCATATGTTCATAAAAATAGAGTCATGAGGGAATCTGGTATGTTTCAAGACAGGCAAAAATTAGGGTACGAGTTAAATGATGAACTATAGAACTATACAAGGGAGATAGTGAGTGATCAGTATAAAGAGAAAGGAGGGAGCCATATCATGATGTGCATGTGTCAGGCTCACTTGCAAGGGACAAAATTTAGTTTGAGTAAATTTAAATATAAAAGAAATGCATTGGAAATATAACTGAGGGCCGGGGATGTAGCTCAGTGACACAAGCACCCGCCTGGCAAGTGCAAGGTCCTGAGTTTGGTTAGCAATACAAAAAAAAGGAAATATAACTGAGATGCTCGCTCACATATGACCAGATCTAGAGTGTGCAAGTGGTGTCCTTAGGAGACTTTCTCCCTATACATAATGGCTCAACTTCCTCTGAGTGTTTTCATTTTCAGACAGGCTGCCTGCTAGAGGCAAAGGATGAGCATAAGCAACCACAAGCTGACGTCCTCCTAGTGGAGGAAACAGATGTATTTTTACCCATAGTATGAAAAAGAACAAAGACCTACTGTTTATTAGCTTTGATTTTAGGTCAGGTTATGCCACATGCCCATTTTAGCCAATCAGTGTTAATCCAGGGAGTAGGGTACTGTTATTAACAAGCTTCAATTATGTTCTTAACCCCACATCTTAAAAGTGGGAAAGGTCCCACCAAAGTGGCATAGATTAAGTTGACGAGAGGCAGAGATTGTTAAAGAAAAATTGGGACAAGCAGCAGAAAAGAAATGTCAGCATGCTGAATGATCTCACTTGTACAAAAGTCAACAAAATGCTGACTTATCCGTAGTGACAGAGGCCACCTGAGAATGGAAGAAGTAGGAAAGAACTACAAAAGGGGAAGTGAAAACCCTTCAGACAGTGGATGTGTTCATTACTGTGAATGTTTCTTTTGTATTCATATATGAAAATTTATCAAGTTATGCACCCAAGTATTTATGCACCAGTAAGACGATGGGCAGGCAAGAAGTGTTTTCCACAATGTGTGTCACAGAGCAACAAGGAGGGGCACTAAAGTTTAATCAGAATGATAATGTAATTGGGGTTTTAAGATCATTTTGGACATTGAAGTAAATATTGGAATGACAATGGTTAAAGTAGCAACAAGAGGATCTGTTAGGATCCACACTAGATGTTTCTTGCGAACCATCTTACGTATAGCAGTCTGTCTTCTACTTAGTCTCCCACCTCTGGGTAGGTGTAGAGTGACAGGACTGCTCTCAGACCACCTCCCCTCCACTATCTTCCCTATACCTTTTCGGCAGACAAAGGCGGGAAACCTGCAACATCCAGCCTGGAGTGCAACCATACCTACCATAGACATACAGGGAGCTAATGCCCTATAATAAGTGAAAACTAAAGGACTGATGCTCACCCCTGCTGCTTATTGGGTGGAAATTCATCTTCTGTTAGTCACCTCCTTGGAATGACTGGCAGGATTTAGCACTGGTCACCTGTAGCCATGACCAGCTCAACAATTTTTCTCCTTCCCTTTTTCACTCACAGGGTTTTCAATTCTGCTATCTGAACTACTTCCTACTCTTAACTGCCTAGAGGAAAGTAGTGAATGTTGATTTCTAGGGGCTTGGGCAATCTAGGTGGGACATCTAGATGCATACAGAGAAAAGGAGAAAAATTTATCAAAAGGAGAAATGAAATACTAAGGCCTGGGGATTGGACTTGAGGTGAGTGGGAACAGAAATCAATGGAGCCCAGAGAAAGTTTAATGACAGTAATGAGTATTTTGCCAAAAAACAAAATTCTATAATATTAGCAATATCAAGGACCCACAATTCTAAGGAGTTAATGTTTCCATTTGCTGAATATTTAGATTGTGGAAAAATAATATAGACTATTTTTAAATGCTACAGGGATGATTTACCCATTATCCCAGGACATTAACCAGCTCTTTCCATGCACTGATGGGAAGGGCTTTGGGACAGAGTCACACAGGACGCTGTGGGACAGTTTCTCTTGAAACCATCACCTGGAAGACTCTGAGGCCAGAACTCCTGATCATCTGTTGGTTTATTTCTTCACATCTGTGTTAGCTGGGGACTTCCTCCAAACATGGCCTTGGGCCAAGCCTCTTAGACACAGAAAAGCATGCAGTGCCATTTTGTTGGTCAATGCAGCTGCAAGAAATCTGCTTATGTTTAAGCAAATGGATCACAGATCCCATGTTTTTATAGAGGCTTGTTGGTATCAAAATGCAAAAGGGGCATACAGGATCATATGGTAATTTTGTATCCCTGCTGTATGGATTGCTGCCACTTTTAGTAGTCTAAAGCCACATCTATTTAATTCCCTTGGCAGTGCTGTCCAGGAGAAATATGATGCAGTTAACAACCTCAATAAACACACTTAAGAAAGTAAAAAGACATATATTTTAATACAATATTTTGTTTAATCCAAGTACAACCAAAATCTTATTTCAACGTGAAATCGATGTAACAACCATTAATATATTTTACATTGTGTATACTAAATCTTCAAAATAAATTGCATATTTTTCAATTATGTAACATCTTTTTTTTTTCATTTTAAAGAGACAAAAAAATCCAATAAAAATGACACAGAATTTTAAAACAAGATGATAGGAAATTATCAATGGTTATTATATTTCATATTATTATCTTCAAAGGAGATGCTCAGATTACCAGGTACAGGAGGCAAAATTGATCAAACAGTATAAGCACTAATTATTCCTTTCAATAAGCCAATAGATATTAGTAGTATAATTACCTTAGCTGTCTTGTGTATATATACATGTCTTTTCTCCCCTTCCTTCTTTTCTCTTGATTTGGGTTAGTGGCAATGAAATCATGCAGCTAGACAGTACATTTGAAGTTACACAGGCAGTAACATCTAAAAAACTAATCACATATAACATCAAATACCAAAATTCTCCCCTTCCAGAGAGATTTCTATTCAAAGTTAGAGATACTTTCTCTACTTTGTGTCTTAGGGAACATTTTTTACTGAATCAAGGATAGGGTTAGCAGTATAGTGCAAGGGATAAGATATTTTAGGTTGACTTTCAATAACAGGTCCAAATCATTTGCTTATATTTTCCCACTCTTCCTGTTTCTGTTTTATAGAGTTGTAGACTATTGCCACTGTTGTTGGGACAGACCACTGAGGCAGAAGGTGGTATCTCAGTTCTGCACAAAATTTCTTTCCTGCTTTCACCCTTTGGTGCTGGTTCAATAGATTGAGCATTCCTAATTTAAAAGTACAAAATCTGAAATGTCCCAAAATACCAAACTTTTTGAGCACTGACCTGACACAAGGAGTAGAAAATCTCATAACATGAAGCTTTTCTTCATGACCAAAATGATTAAGAATATTGAATTAAATTACCTTCAGGTTATGTGTATAAGGTATATATAAAACATTACTGAACTTTGTTTTTAGATTTTGGTCTTATATCCAAAATATCTCATTATGTGAATGGTAATATTCCAAAATCTGAACACTTCTACTACCAAGCATTTTAGATGAGGAACACCTAACCAGTTTACCAATCTTTGAAACACAAGACCCCAACAGAATGGCTAGTGGTCCTTGCTTCCTTTACCAGCTTCCCTGACTGTCGCAGTGGTCCTTTGAACAACATCAACATGGCCAATCCTACACCAGAGAAAGATGAGCCTGGATAGTCAGTCCTTTTCCCATACTTTTTTGCATGGCTTTAGCATAAAACGTGTTCCATCTCCCTGTAGGATCTTCCTTTTCTCCCTGCTTGGGGAATTCCCACTCACTCTTCTTAACCTGACACAAACAGTATTCTCCTTGGCAAACCTTTTTCAGCACTGTTAATCTCCCACTTTTGTCACTCCAAATTCCCTCTGTATCTTCCATCAGAGCCTTAACAGTTTTACTCTGATTCATCTCTTTGTCTCCCCACCATATCATTACAGCCTCTAACAAAAAGATGAAGCCACTCATCTCTTCATGTGATTATTGCAAGACTTTTCCCATGGGGAGCACTAAATCGTGGAGATTGCTTTGGTTCATTGGATAGTGGAAAGCTAATTGGTCCAGATGGGAGAATGAATATGCGCACCCTGGTTTCATGTGTTCTCTGAGCATGGACAGAATTTGCATGCTTTTGTTGCCCTCGGTCAAAGCAGCCACATGCAGTTCAAAGTCCTAGAAGTTGAATACAGCGGTATTTGACAATACGCCGCTTTTGTTAGCTAAAGAGGACCTATTCACGTATGGTGAGAAAGGAATCAATGAAGTTCCTGGGCCCTTTGCTTTTTACAATAGTCCTTCTTGGCAGCAGAAAGACGGAGCCTCTAAGAAGGTGATTCATGTGAACTCCTGCTGAGAACTTCAAATTGATCTTGGAAAGGAAAATGTCATTTCTCTGTCTGTCCCTTCACTTTAGAGGGAAAATGTGGAAAGGAAAGTTTCAAACAAACTGACCACTATGCACAAGATGTTTTCAAAACAGAGAAGACTCAGTAGGCCATCCATGAGTAAAAACAAGCAGGTCCATCCACTCAATAATAAAAGTTCATCTCAGTTATGACATTCCCCTCACTCTGAGTTACCTGATTGCTTATCTTCATCCTTAACAAGGACACACCTGATTCTCCATGTAATACTCTGGTCTCACAAGCTGTTGATACTATGGTACAGTAACATTCATTCATTTTTTTTCGTGTATTTATAGAATGCATGCTATTCTGATACTGTCCTTAGTTCTGAGAAATTGGAAATAAGTTGACATGGCCCTAGTCTTAAAGAAACTCATATTCTAATGAAAGAAAAAGATTTGAAATTATAACGTACTTTCAGAAATGCAATAATGCAAATAATCTGTGGAACATATTGATAATGTGGAAGAGAGAAGTGCTCACTTTGTCCATTCATCCAATACACATGTGCATTAGCAGCAACTATGTAGCTATGTAAGGGGTGATTATGTGAAGGGTTCCATGGTGAAAAGTGCAGTCCAGGTTGCTGTTTTGAAAGTTTCCTGGGCTTATGAATGCTTGGATTGTTCAGAGATCTGAAAGGATAACAGAGTACTTGGAACTCAGTGGGGAGAGGGCAGAGGGGCATAAAATGAGGTTGCAGATCTGAGCAGGGGCCACATCCAGAAAAGCTTCACAAGCTCCGCTGAGCACTAAGATTTTGTGAATTTTTTCCCTTGGATGAAGGATTTTAGGCCCACGAATAACAAGATATGATTTATACTTTCTAACAGTCACTCTGGCTGCTATGTGAGTAATGGATTTGTGTTGGGAGTTAAGGTTCAAAGTCATGATTGGAGGCAAAGAGATCATTTGAGAAGTCATTGCAGTAGTTCAGGTGAGAAATTATGGTCCATTAGATAGGGAGATGACAGTGAGGATGGAGAGAAGTGTGGAAAGGCATCATCCAGACATACAGTAGGGCAAGAGGAAAATATTACAAGAGGAAGAAAGAAGATAAGAGCTACAGGAAAAAGAAATGGTTGAGGAAATTTTTTCTTCTTCCTACCTAGCAGATAAGCAGAATTGTACCAGAAATATCACAAACATATGGCCAACATTATCTTTCCAGAATCACCACCATCAACACTACTGTCGTAAAGATCGTCGTGACAACCCACCACCATCAACACTACCACTGCCAACACTGACATCATCATAACATTATCGCCAGTACCACCACTGTCATGATCATCATTATCACCACTGCCACCATCACCATCATCATTACCACCACCATAGGTAACTTCCCTGTCAACCCCATCATAATCATTATTACTATCATCCGCATCACCTTCATTCTGAGATCCAAACTCCTGCATAAAGATCCACAATGCATGACACTTTCTGATTGCAATGAATTATCATTAATATTAACTCATTTGAATTTCTCATGCAAGTTTGTTCATTTTGAGTTTTCAGCTCTAACTACAGCTGTCATACTGGAAATCTCTTTTCTCACCACTCCATTGTCTTGAGATGTTCAGTTCCTAGACCTCTTCCTCACTGTCCCATTTTCTTTCTCTCTTGTACCTTCCTTTCTAGTTTAATCACTTAAAAGACATTCCCAAATAATCTTTTGTTTTGAGCATTTAACCCAGAGCCTTAGCACTGAGCTGCATCCCCAAACCTTTTCATTTTTTAAACAGACTCTCACTAAGTCTCTTAAGTTACCCACATTGTGTTTGAACTTGTGATCATCCCAGCTCATCCTCCCAGAGTGCTGGGGTTGCAGGAAAGTGCTACCACACCCAACCCAAACTATTTTTTATAGCTCTGTATGTTTTATAATATCTCAGATGTACCCCCGCATTCTAATCAGTCCTTAAACTTGGATTACTTTGTGTGTTCCATTTTTCTAATTATGAACAACACAGCAAACCTTTTGAGGGAGTAATCACTGTGAATTAATTTTCCTTATTTCATCTCTTTAGGAAATATCTTTGGTTTTTAATGTCCACACCTTCTAGCCCTCATGTTATCTCATCCCCTTGCTCCCTCAGTGAAGGAGTCAGTGAAGACCCTCACTTCCTACTTTAAAGAGAAAGAATTTTCCACTCAGCACTTAAAAATCTTCCTTTTGGAGGATCCTTTTATAATTTCAACTTATTTTTGTATCTAACTGTTCCTTTTCACAGATATCCATGACAAATAACAAATTTTACCCTGTTATTAGCTCAATTGAATGTTTTACTAGAGTTCATCAGAGAGCGTTGTTCTTTGAAGGCTTTAATTTTTGCTTTGATTGAATCTGGCCTGGCTAATACTTGCCTGAATGGTATTTCAGGGCCCTGCTATGTTTACCTCCTTATATAGGATGGAATTTGGGGACCTGATCACTCATTTCTCAACTCTGGTGAATGTCATCCTGCACTGTTTCCTAAGTAATTCCTTGCACTATAGGAATTATTCTTACTAGATACCTGCACATCCCTGTGCCTACAGAAGGATACTACACTCTCTACACACTACCCCCTGCATGTCTTTCAAATCACAGTAATGTGGTTTTTCACTGATAACAAAAGGAGCTGCACTATTTTTTACCACACTACTAGGCAGACACTTAAAGTTAATTCCATATTTATCTGAACACCAATTAAGAATCATTCTATACCGAGTTTATTTTAAAGATACTGTTTATGCTTTTGGAACTTCAAACTATGTATCTGGACAAAGCCAAGCACTAGATTGCTAAAAATCTACAGGACACTGTAAAGATATCTGTAAAATTGCTTTTTTCCAAAATTCTGCGTTGATGTGACAACTTCAGACTCTGTTGATAGTCATCACTAAAGACAAGCAAACACACAAGTGTTATTATGGACTTTGTGGTCCATAATCACAAACACCTTCTTTATAAGGATTTCAGATAAATTCCAATTTAATTCTTGTGTTGAGAACATTTTTGCCCTTGAAAAAAATAGTTTATTTTTACTTTACAGCTTTTGTGAATAATAGAAAAACTATTAAACTTGCCTTAGGAAACTCAAAATCAGTTATTTTCCTCCAATTTCTCTACTGCAGGACAGGATGGTTGTATTTTAACCTTAACATGAGCTCTACTGCACAACTGCTAACTTGTTTTTCTACTGACTTTTATGCTACTTTTAATTTGTACTATTTTGTAGTGTTGAACATGTTGTAGTAAGCCATTGGGAATCACTTCTGGAAAAGATGGAGGAATAGCTAAATAAAACATGTTCTTAGTTTCTAGTGTCTTTGAAATGGTGTAGCTTTCAATGATGTACAGATTAGGAATGCCAATAAAAAAGTGAAAATATCTTTGGTTTTTAAACCAAAATAGAACCATTTGGCTTTGACTTGAACACTAAACTCAATTTTAGCATATTTTTGGACTAAACAGAGTGATAATATCGAACTTTGAAATGAAAAAGAGTAGTTTTCCAGGAATCTTTCTCAAGGGATGACTTTTTCTTTCTTTGGAACTGAGTGAAGCTGAAGTTACATTAACAGGGAGGATAGAGACATGCTGTATGTTCTAGTCAAAACAGTATCACGAATCAAAGAATAACTCTGTACAGGTGAGTAGGACTCATCCAGAAAGAAATGAAATTCTGAATTATTAAACCATCTCCAAAGCTAGACAGAATAATCGAAAAAACAACAACTGCAGTGTTTCTGTCCTGAGTGGATCTCAGAAGATGAGGAGCATCCCCATGTCCAATATAGCAGTCCTAGAGGCAGGGAATCAAAATAAATCTAGTGGGGTAGGAGGATCAGAACAGGAGTTGTGAACTCTGTTCAAAATCTGTAATTACTCAACCTGGTGCTCTGTACATTCCATTAGGATAATACCTTGAGTTGCAAGCATAGTTTTTTTTTTTTTTTCTTCCTCCCATAGAGCTGGGCCACGATCTGGAGGAACCAGTAACGTCTCATCCACACTTAATAAAGACTAGATACACCAAATTATAACAGGCTGTTGTGACATGGTTTTCTTTTGAATATGCCCAATGTTAAAGATAACAAGGGGAACCAAATAAGCTATAGTCATCATACTTGGTCCACAGAAGACTACTACAATTGGATATTCCCTCCAAAATTGTGTTGAAATTTGATTCCCCAATCCAAGTGTTAATAGTTGGGATCTTTTAAGAGTTGATTAGATCCTGAGCAGGACTCTGCCCTGATCAGTGGATTAACCACTTACCAGTCCAATTAGTTAAGTACAACATAACCAGAAGTTGCATATTTCTCAATAATTTTTAGAAGATAATAGAAAATATAAAAGCAATAGAAAATATAAAAGTTTTGTCAAATTTTTTCCATACAAAAATTGGCTGGTTGAAATGATACCTGACTCAAGGACTCTTGGGATGGTCAGTACATCAAAAATCCTGCTGCCTAGTGTTGCTTGGGGTCAACTTTTAAGTAGTTAATGCTGTTATCACTGGACTGAGTTAGTTATCATGGAGTAGCTCCTGATCAAAGGTTGACGTCATCTCCCCTCCCTTACCCTCCCTTTCTCATCCTCATTCCTTCTTCCAAAGGAGATACAAGAGATGTTAGCACCTCTGCCTTGACTTCTAGCCTCCAGAAATAAGAAAAACATTTATATTCTTAATTACCCAGTGTCTGATATGCTCTTATGGCAACAAAAATGGACTAAGACAATGATCAACTCAAATTCCTCTTACAGATAGAAAGTAAGATTCTAAAATGTATTCAGTATATAATATGACCAGCACCATTCCCATGTATTACATAAATAGGGACCAGGACAGGACAGTGGGTTTTGAATTCTAGTTTTCCCACTGTCTAACTTTGTGAGTTCAGCTTATTTGGCTTGACTGTCCTTCTCTTTGACATCACCATTTTTGAAATGACAGTACTTGACTCACTAGGCATACCTGAAGTAGAAATGTATACAAAGGTATGAAATGTGCATAAGTAGAAGAGCACCTGGCATGTACTAAGCATGAAATAAGCATTTTGTTGCTATATTGTTGGGAAGTAATTTTTAATTCCTTTTCGCAGGTGAGTACCTGAAGCTCAACAAGTTGACACAATTTGTTAAGATTTCCTCCAAGGCCAGCCTGGAGCATTGCCATTATGCATGCACACAGCGACATGCTCATTTGTTATGGGTGGACATTAATCCTTTGCTTCAACAACAGTGATATCCTTGTCTCTATGTCCTTGTTATTCAAAACTCTGAGCCCTAGAAAGTCCTCCTTATACCTGAAGGGCTTTCATTAATATGTGAAATTATGTCTTTCTTTGACCCTCAAACCACCAATAGGTATAAGTTGCTAGGAACCAACTTCAGAAGTAAGACAGCTGGAGGAGTTAGTATTTCTGAGGCTAGCTCTTCTCAATGGCAGTGTATAGTTTCCAGTGTTCAAACAAGAAATCATCTAGAAGTGATATAGAGAAATACTGACTTCCAAAATAGTGTCACACAGTCCAGGAAGACTAGGGGGGAGATAAGGTACAGTGGATCGTGGATTTAAGAGCAATGTGTGGAGGACTGTGTGACTCTATCAAAGTTATTTAATCTCTTTTCAATCCAGTAAATTGTAAATAAAATACATATAAAATAAAAAGAATGTATCTTGTGTATTTAAAAATTCCCACTTTAATATTTTTATTCATGTTTTTGCCATGTTTTCCCTAAACTCTGTATGTGAGTTTGTAAATTTTTTTATAAAAATTAATTCAAAAATTCTCCTCGTTATTCCCTAGGAAAATTTTTACTTCCTGTTCCTGGAATCTTATGCTCTGCTGACTTAGAAGTCTTAGTTCCAGAGGAGAAAGGCTTGTACCAGGAAACACAATAATGATACCATTGAACTGGAATCTAGGACTTCCCCTCGTCATTTGGGTCTCCTCATGGCTCTGAGTAAACAAGAGAAAAGGGGAGTTATGGCTTTGGCAGGGATGACTGACCCAGAATATCGATGGGAAATTGGGCTGTTACTCCGCAGTGGAGGAATGGAAGAATGTAAGTGCAGAAGATCACATAAAGGTGCTTCCTAGTATTACCATGCCCTGTTATAAAGGTTAATGGGAAACTACAACCCAATCCAAGCAGGATCACAAATGATCCAGAACTTTCAGGAATGAGGGTATGGGTCACCATACTAGGGAAAGAACCAAGATCTGCTGAGGAGCTTGTTGAAGGCCAAAGGAATACAGAATGTAAGTAGAAAATAATTCTAAATACTAGCTATGACTCCCTGAATGGTTACAGAAATGAGCATTGCTAATGTAATTGTAACAGTCTCTCCTAATGTGATTTCTATATAATATAAAGTCCATCGACTTAATAGTGGTTCTTAAACATTGTTAAACCTGTGTTATATGTACAAGTTATGAAATGTTAAGAGGAAGTACCACCCAAAGAAAACTTGCCTTTTATTTTGGGGAAGGAATTAGTGAATTTCTTTTTTTCTTTTTTCTTTTTTTTTACATTTTCAGAACTTTTTTTAGAATTAGGATGGATTTATTTCAGGGGGTGGCCTAGAAAACATGCATTTCCTTTTGTACACAGGATAGTTATAGCATGTTAGACCTAATTATGGATTTGTCTTTGCATCTGGGGAGTATGGTTTAAGAAAATATGTGTTTGTCAAGTTGACAAGTAAATTGTGATAGTTAACTGATTGTGTTAACTTGAGTAAGCAATCACCAACTGAATTGGATCAGCATATTCTTGGGTGTGGCTGAAGGAATTTATGAAGAGAGAAGACCTACCCTGGGTAGACTTATCACCTGAATGGAATAAAAGGGAAGCAAAGAAGAAAGGCTCACCTATGTTTCTTCAGAGGAGCTCCAGTCTGCACCTTCACCTTGGATGTCATCCGGCTTCCAGCACAGACCCTTCAGCCTCCTGATACAGATTCACCCTGGACACTACAGCGAGCTCTAGATCTTCGACTGGATCCTTTGGCTCTCCAGAGCACATACAGCCTTTCCTCACTTTTCCACCCTTTACTCTGTGGCAGCCACTGTAAGCCGATCTGGTAAATTCTTACATATTTGTGTATCTCACATTAAATTTGTTTCTCTCATGAACACTAACGGATACACCTGTATTTTTAAAAATTCCAGTTTTATTATTTCTATTCATGTTTCCTCTAAACTTCATATGAGTTTGTAATATAATAGATATTTTGAAATAGTAAGAAATTGTTCAAAAGGAAAAGGGAATGGAGGGAAGTGAGGAAAATGAAAAAAAAATGAGGAAAAAGGGATAAAATGTGTGGAGCACCACCATGTCACCCTCCCCCTGACCCAAATGTGGCAGTATTCACTTGTGAGCAGTTCACAGTTCAGTCTCTATACAGGTGACTTCCCTCAGTTGGGTTTTGGTTTGAATAGTGAGCCTGGCTGTGTATGTGTCTTCATGGAAGCAAGTGGATGGAGTGTTAGGCTACCACTGCTCCTCACCAATGGTCACAGTTGAGCCCAGAGAAGGTGGCCATGAGACTGTGGGGCTGAGATGTCAAATAGCATCTCTGCTGAGCCCTGTGTGACTTCAGAGAAAATTCCTTCACAGAGTTGACTACAACACTGACCACAACCTGAAGCTGGCTGTTCTGTTCCTTTTGCAAGAATGCTTTGTTCCCTCTTTCACAAGCCTTGCCAGCCTAGCCACTTATCTAGTTCACCCAGCCATAATCCCCTCACTATTTTTCTCAGTGTAAATGTCATCAGTAAATATCAAGGTTCTGGCTGCCTTGTGGCTTTTTGTCGCCTGTGAACAACTGGCCATCCCAGATCCCCACTGCATCGCTATTTCTTTTGTCTTTCTTTTCACCATAAGTATGCCATAATAACTTGCAGGAAATTGGCAGCTAACTGCAGGGGTCCCCGGGAAAAATGGAAGCAAAGCTTTGTAAATGAGGAGGGGAAGAGGGATTGAAGGGAGGGCAGGGGAAGGGGAGAAAAAAGAGGAAACAAGAGGATCCTGTACAGGCACAGGTTCTCTATGATGACTGTGATCAGTATGCATATTAAAATGTACCAATAAACTTAATCTAAATAATAATTTAACATTTTTATTTAATTTTACTTAATTTACATTTCTGATTGAATCATTTAAATTTTTAGATTTGATTAATTTGAAATTTTAATGTGTGTTTTATTTATTCATCTGTACTTTTCTTCTCCTTTTAAATCTTACGCTCATCCAGGCCTCCAGGTCTTTACATCTATTGTTCCTTCTGTCTTGAGCCTTCTTTTTCCATATCAGGTCTTAGATAAATAATGTCCCTGAATAATCCCTGAGATTAGCCGTTGTCCTCTGAGTCATGTTCTGTCATACCCCCAATCTGTTTCCTTCAGGGAAATCTCTAATTCCTTGCCCAGTCATTCACTTAGTCATTAGCACTCTTTCACCATAGAACACGAACTCTATGAAGACTGGGTCATCTTGCATTTTGCTGTTCATTTCCTACCATGGAACCTAGGAGATAGTGGAATCTTAAATCATAGTATGACTAAAAATGTTTATTGAGTCCTGACATACTTGCATGACTATATGGCTTTCTTATACGAATTCATTCTTCACCATTACCCAAAAAGGTTTTGTTTTTGCTGTTACTATATTATTAATGTTATTCCTATTGATGCAGTAATAGGATTTAGACTTGTTAAGTTACTTTCTTGTTGCTGGGACAAAGTTAAAGAAGGAAAGGTTTATTTTAGCTCACAATTTATAGATGTTTCAGTCCTTAGTCAGCTGGCTCAAAGACAGGACAACATGGTAGAGGAGAAACAGTTCATGGCAAGGTAGGCCAGCAAACAGTAAGCAGTGAGCTTCCCTTTCCTTTATTCCATTCAGGTTACAAGCCCATTGGTTGGGTCTTCCCTTCACCTACACCTAAAACTATGCTACAATCCACAGAATAATCCAGTTATGACATACCTATGATCTAGCCACCTCCCTAAACTCCAATATATGAATGTATGAGATTTAGAGGGTACATATAGCTACAAGCCATAACACATTGCCTAAGTCATATTGCTACTGTGTAGTAGAGCCTGAAATTGAAATTCAAGAAGTTTGGTCACAGCCCAAGCTCTTATGTACATTTTAATCTACAATTATACTGATATTAAGAGTGAATAAATGATCATATAGTTATTCTATTAATAATTAAATGTCTTAAGATCCAGTTGATCTTTTCTGAGATCTCAGCAATATGAACTGAACTTTTTCCACTTACAGTGTAAGTAGTAAAATGCTAATCCTTGAAGTCATACTAAAAATGGGTGCCAAGTATCATAACCCATTCCTGTAATCCCCAAATTTGGGGAGATTGAAGCAGGGGGGCCACAAGTTCAAGACCAGGGAAACTTAGTGAGACTGTTTAAATATTTTATTTTTTTATTTTAAAAAGAGTTAAAGAAAGAAGCTGGGATCCTTGTGCTGCTGATGTTTATTGGTTTATTGAAAGGAACAGTTAAAGCTTAAAATATTTTGAGAAATTTTGCATGCTTATTTTGTAATTTGAACAACTGATTTATTTTAAAAATTTTAAAAAATAGACAACAGAATAAATAACCTGGAAGTGTAGCTCAGTGGAGTTGCCTGAGTTCAATTCCCAGAAAAAAGGAGGAGAAGGAGGAGGAGGAATAGGAGGAGGATGGAGCAAGTTTAGGAAGTAATTAGGTCATGAGGGTAGAGATCTCAAAATGGGACTAGTGCTTTTATGAAAAACACCTACAGCCCATTGTCACTGTTTCCACCAAGGGAGGATACAGTGAAAAGTTGACCATCTAAAACCTGGAAGATGGCCTTCACCAGAACCCAACCACACTGATAGGACACCTCTAGAAATGTGAGAAATAAATCTCTGTTTTTTATATGTTAGCTAGTCTGTAAGTAGACAGAACTATGACAGCATCCAATTTTACTTAGTTGGAAAATCCTTTAAAAAGATCTAATCTGGAAAGGGTCAAGCACTAAGTGCTCCCAATGCTTTGAGTCCTTTTACTTCCCTAGGAGAACACATTCTACCATAGTACAGTGGGATCATTAGGGCCAAATGAACACCTGTGGTGGGACAGATTATGATTCTAGCAAAGATGCTACGTTGATAATGACTGGGCACTGGTTCTTCTGAGGCTTGGCTATTTACAAAGTGGTACTGTGTGTATTACACACCCTCAATTCACAGCAGTCCTGGAAAATTATCAGTCCTAACTCCTCACTCAGAAGACATGTGGGAGCTCAGAGTCAGATTCTGCCTCAGGTTTCCCTTTCTATGCTTTTCCTCTGCTTTTTTCTCAGGATTCAACGACCATGTGCATGCTCCTGTCCAAATGTGGGGTGGTCAGCTTTCATCCCCTCAACATAACACTTCCTAAATGCCTTGCAGAATGCAAGTCTGAACAATATGAATGAGTCCCAGGAGGATTGTCTCTGTTCACTGTCAAGTCTTAACAATTTTATTCCAGTAGTGTCATCAGTATTGATTATGTGTCTACACCGTGCATGATGTTAATCCTAACAACCTACATTTACACAGTCCATATAAATCCTCAAGTTTGCAAGGAATCCCAAAGGTCACCAAATCTAACATAACCCACCGTCCTCATCCCCAGCATTGATTTTTTCTTATTGAATCCTCAAAATCATGTGAGATAGGGTGGATTTTAGTCCTAATTTAAAGATGGAGAGGCAGCAGGAATGATGCACCTAAGGTCACATGCGAATGAGCAACAGAGGTGACCCTTGAGTACTTCTCTCCTTGTACAGTGACACAGTGTGATCAATATGACTATACCTGGCCACTCTGTCTTCTTCAAAACATAGTAAGTTAAAACAGTGCCTTCTACGTAGCTCATCATATTGTGGGTTGACAAATGAGGCTGAGCTTAAAAGAGAGGCTTTGGGGGTTTCAGCTGGGATTGCGTGATTACTGTGGCCACCTACTAGGAACTGACCAGGGTACAGTGGGATCAGCTGATGTGATTTCTCTTTAATGGGCTCCTGTCCTCCAACAGGTTAGCTAGCCTTTTGAATGGTGATTAGCAGTGTCCATCGGGAAGGGAGCCACAAAATCTCTGGAAGCCTCTGTTCAGAACTGTACACGTCACTTCTCTCTCAGTATATTGGACAAAGAGAGTCCCAAGGACAACCCAGATTTAAAGGAAAAGGGTACTAAAGAGCTACAAAGTCCTCTATTAAAAGAATGCAGAAACATGAAAGAGAAGCATGCAAAAAATATGCAAAATTTTATCCAAAAAATCTTTTCAAAGTGTAAGACATGATCCTGGCACTCAGATAAAGCAAAGATAGGTGTGTTACTACCGCAACAAAATACTTGACAATTCACTTCAAAGATGAAAGGTTTCTTTTGGCCGTGGCTTTAGAGGTTTCAGTCCAAGATCATAGAAAACCACTGCTTTGGGTTTCTAACGAGGCAACACACCATGGTGGGAGGGCATGATCAGAAAAACCACTTAGAACCAAAGCCAGGAAGCAAAGAGAAAGACGAAGAGACCAGGGTAACAGAGTCTCCTCTGAAGGCTTGCTGTTTCCTAGTATCCTAGGGAGCTACCATAAGCCTCAACCTCCTAACAGTTTCTACATCCCAGCAGTGCCACCCTGGGGACCGTGCCTTTCACACATGGACACAAATACCTTTAAGGGACACTTGTTCAATCCAGAGCAACTAGGTACCTATGGCATTAGATGTGTCAAAGTAAGTCACATCCAAGGGTATTTTACTCTTCAAAGTGTTCACAGATGCCTTCTCTTTTAATCAAAGAGCAATCCTGAATCTTCAGGTGGAAGAGTTTTTGCTATTGTCTTGGTTACTTTTCTCTCATTGCTGAGACAAAATACCCAACCCCCAAAATTAAGGAAGGAAAGGTTTACTTAGCTTACAGTTTGTGGAGGTTTCAGTCCATGCTCAGCTGGCTCCAAGGCAGAGTGGAACATGGCAGAGGCCAACAGTTCATGGTTACAGAAGGCAGCAAAATCAGCAAAAGCAAAAAGGAGGAGCAGCGGCAAGCAGCCTCTTTCCTTCCCTTTTATTGTATGCAAACTATATGTCCCAGGACAGGTGTAGCATTCACATTCATATTCCCAATATTGGACCATGAATCAACCATAAACTCTAGAAGCCCACCCCACAACTGCATGAGGCTTTGGGGGGACATCCAGAGACAAACCATAGCAGCTATATCTGGGAAAGCAGAGATCCAGGGAACATGAGTAACAACCCAAAGTCACAGTGTAACTGACAACACTTTGTACAGTTTCTGAGTCAGGCATGTTTATGCTGTGCCTAACTACTTCAGGTTGCATAAAATATTTTTGTACGCAGTGATGAGGAGGAAAAGGTATATATGACCCTTTATACCAACAAGGCCTATGAGATCCTAACAGTATCTTTGTTGGTCACTCTGGGGAGGGTGAGATGTGGTTTCTGATTCCTCACCCACTGAGTGGTTTCAGAATAGCTAAGACTCTTCCAGTTCCTCCGCTGTCTTTGCAAGAATTTCTTTCATTATTTCAAACATCATGTTTTAAAACTTATAAAGTGTTTTAGGTTTTGCACAGATGTTATTCTGAATAATTGCTACAATTCAAGATCATTATCCACAATTCAAAGATCTGAGGTCACGACACTGGATTCACCTAAAAAAAAACAAAGTCTAACTCAAATAGGTTTAAGCCAAACAATAGTAAAAGGAATGTACTGAGTCATGTAGCCAGAATGTCAGTCATGTTTGCAACAGTTGCATATGGTTTACAAAAGAAATCCCTCACATCTCTCCCCATTACAAGAATGAGTTCCTCCACAATAGAGTTCCTCCACTTTATTCACGTATACGTCTACTCTAATGATGATGAAGGTAGCTGATGCAAGTGCCCATTTTATAACCTAGCAGTTTAAGGAAAGCAACAGAATAAAGCATCTTGTTCCTAGTTGGTCTAGTAAAATTCCAGGGAGGATCCTAATTGGATGGGCCTAAGTCTTGGGTCCAGGCCTGAACCAATGACCTCAGCCAAGAGCATGAATAGTTCTTTGATTGGTCGTAGTTGGGTCATATGGCTGCCATCTTAGCAGACACAGGATTGGCTCTGTGGAAACATTTGAGAAATAATCTAATAAATGACAGTTACCACAAGAAGAGGGAATCAGAAGAAGTCAAGAATGCTGGGAAGAAATATAACAAATATATCCATAATATCCAAGGTGAAAGCTTCATTATTAATGAAATGATTTTTATCTGTGAAGGCCCAGGTACAAAAACATGGTCCAAAACTTCAACCTCTGCTTTGTATACTATCGCTCACTGTCCTCTCCCTCTTTTTGAAGGTGTCTTAATCGTTTATTCAATAACTATTATAATTGTATTGATAATAATAAAATTCATAGTAAAATAGACATAATGGGTTTAAGTTTGTCACTATTCTTAGTCTTTAGATATACAGTATTCCCTTGCTATATCACAATTCACTTACTGTGGCTTCACTGCACTGCAGGTTTTTTAAAAAAAAATCTAATTCTCTATCATAGAGTTTTCGCTATATTGAGGGATTTTGCTGTACATAGGTATTAATATAATATTTATTATTTTAATTATTTTCCTTGAAAATTTTAAAACACTATAAAAATATAAAAAATGTTAATCCAAACATTAAAAGAATATTAAATCAAAATAAAAAAGTATGTATTTCATCAGCAGTTGAACACCATACTTTACACAATGGAAATGCAGTAGGCCACTACCACTTGTGCAAGTTTGCCAACTTGAGACTGTACACAGCACACTGTTGGCTGATGGAATGGAAGGTGACCAACCACAGCACTGTGTTCTGTATCTTTTGCACTGATTGGCTCAGTGACCATAGCATCAGTCTGTTTGCCCTCCCGCACTGTGCCTATACATTCAGCATCTTTCCTTGTCCACTTCACATTGAGAACCCATATAGAATTTTACATGTCAAAATTATGTGGGCTTAAGAGTGTAGAAAGTGTTTAAGAGCATATGAAGTGTTTATAAGAGTGTGAGTAAGGTTAATAAGAGAGTAGGAAAGGTTTATAGGAGTTTGGGAAGTGTTTATAAAGCCTTATAATATACATAAATAATTAAATAACTATAGTGCTGCTACTTTGTGGATTTTTGCCTATCACAGGAATCTCTGGAACATAACTCCCATGATAGGTGAACGATCACTATATAACTTATTTCATCTTCACAGTAATCTTAATAGGTGAGTACTACTAATGTGTCCATTTTCCAGCTGAGGGAAATGAATCACTAGATTTATAAACTTGTTCAAAAAATACTCCTAGAGACAGGGAAGAGGAAATGCTCAAACACCCACTGAGGAATAAACATCTTTAAAGTCTGTTGTTTGTGTGTTTTAAAATGTATGAATCTATGCATTACGTTAAGTGAAAATAACCAAACTTAAATGATTCCATTTATACCGTATTCTAGAAATGGCAAAAACATAGGACAGAAAATAGATCATTAGTGGCTGGGGGGCTCAGTGTAAGGAGAGAGGCTGATTACAAAGGGGCGCAGAGGAATTCTGGGGAGTGATGGAATTTTGCATCTTGCTTGTAGTACTTGTTACCCAATGGAACACATTTGTCAAAACTCACAGAGCTGTGTACTAAAAGGTTGAATTTAATATATGCAAATTGTACCTTAAAAAAATGAAAAATAAGCCTTAGAGATCAATCTTTCTCCTCTGTAATATATAAGTATGCATTTCACTAGAAAACTAGTGATTTAATATATTTACAACAGATAAAATGAACCCTCTTAAAGAAGTGCTTGTGGTTTCCTGTTATCTTTGCATAACAGGGTAAAACCACCAATTTTGTAAGCCAACTGGCCTTACATCAAATCCTGGCCCAGCCACATAATAGTGCCACCTATGGACTTATTTTTTCTTTCCCTCAGTATTTTAGGTGAAAAATGGGGCTAAGAGTGCTTATCTAGTAAAGCACTTGTCTGGAAGAATTCCATTATTGTATTTGGAAGCCCAGTGTTAACACAGGCTGATGTTCAAAAGTCTATGATCAGGCTGAGTTTGGTGGCATGCACCTGCAACCCCAGCCCTCTGGGAGGCTAAGGTAGGAAGATTACAATTTCAAGCCCAGTTTTGAGCAACTTAACAAGACCCTGTGTTAACATTACAAGTAAAATAAAACTTACAAGGCTGGGTTGTAGTACAGTGTGAAGGCTCTGTGTTGAAACCCTAGCATAGCAAAGAGAAAAGCTCTCTGAGTGATTATTAATGTACCACTTGTTTGGGCTTCACTCACAGATGGGCTTCTTGCCTTTGCTTTCCCTGCTGTATGTTAGGAGTTTCCCCACACAGTTGTGTTTCACAGGTGATCATGGCAATGCGCTTCCTGTTGTATTTAGCCAGTAGAAGATACTGGCAGGAAACTAGGTAGCAAGAAGAAGGGAAGGAAAATGCTGTTTTCTGAAAATGTGGTAGTCTGTGCAGCCACTGTGGGTCCACCATGGCTTCAAGACTTCCTGGACAGAGGTGCCACAAGTTCAGCTTCTCCCAGGTGTCCCCAGGCTCATGTAACACCACTTCTTCATCTCTGTGCTTTTGAGTTGGCATCAACTCCCTCTTCTTGCTAATCTGTGGGTTACTACTGCATTCTACACCAGGTCTCAACTCCTCCATGAATCAGGCAAATAATCCCTCCTATTTTAAATATTTGAAGTCATTTCTTAAAAAGGGGCTGACACAGTAATCATTTCTGAGGCCTGCTCAGGCCTTGGTTTAAAAATTTTGGATGGTTTCTGCTTCCTTATGCATTGTGATGTCTTGTATTTAGCACCCTCCCAAAGTCTCATGCGGTCTTAGTGGGAAGTTTTGACGTTGGTTGGATTTGGATTTGTGAATGTGTATTAAGTGTGTGATGCTGGGATAAATGATATGGATAACGGAAGCCCCACCTGGGTGTCAGTGGCACCAATCAATAAATTTACATCCTGGATGTAATGTAAAGAGAGGGAGGAAGGAAGGCTTGCTTCTTGATGCTTGATGTCTTCTCCTTGCCATTCCATGGACTGTTTCCACTCTGCAAGGACCTCCCCCATGCCATCCTGTGTTTAAGCAGCCAACTACAGACTGAAAATTCTACAAACTATGGACTGAAATAAATCTTTATTCCTTTAACTTTGGGTGTTGAGTATTCTGTCTCAGCAATGAAAAAACTAACCAAGACGCGTGTTATGAGTTCACTGTGATGTCTTGGCCAAGCTAATACATAGCACTGTTAGTTGTCCCTGTTGTAAAGCTGGAGTGTTCAGAGTGCTGACCACCAAGGGCCACTGTTAAGGGGCATCTTACTGTGGCCTAGACTACTTTTTCCATTAATAGTCTTAGTAACATATGTCTGTATTCTTTTCATCAGTCAAACTCAGTGATGTGGTTTCTCTGGGTTGCTGAGCCAATTACAAAGAGAGCTGGTCCAGATCCAGATTGTGAAGAATAAGTGGAGTGGCTGAGGAAAGTGGAGTCAGCGTTCTCATCCCATCTGGGAGCGGGACCACACGGCCAGAGCTTTCTCAGACCTGGAGGCCTGTCTGGTCCTGCATCCAGGATGCCACATGAGGATTTGCTTGCCCCTACACTCATTCACCATGAGGCACACAGCCAGCAGCCCTGCTGGCTCTGCCAACACCACAAGTTGAAAAAGCCTAGAAATAGGGATCCTCCCCTGCCTGAGTTAATTAAGATTTCAGCCTCCAGCAGGTGCTACATGACTGAATAAAAGGCCTATTTTTCTCTTGTGTCCCAAGCTCCTCCTTCCCTTTCTGCAGAGACTTCCCCTGGAGATGCCAATAGTAGGAGCAGAGATTCTAGGTTGGTTTCCACCTTGCTACCATCATAGCAAGTGCTGACCACCACTGATAATCATAACAAGGGTAGACTTCACTTCTTAATGTGTCTTATGACCCCAACACCTTGTTAGACAAATTCAAATGCAGCATCTCATTTATTCCTTACTACCCCTAAAAACTATATCTTTTGGTTTATACTTTCAGTAGACATTGATTTTAGAAGTCATGTTACTGCTAAATGGCTGAGACTTTATCAAAGAGAATTTCCCTAACTAACATGTCTACAATAATATGCATACACACACACATACACTTTCAGCTCCCTTGCTTTGTTTGTCTTTAAAATTCTTATTGCCACCCAACCTATATAACCATTCATTTTCTTGTCTGTCTTTCTCCTCTGGAATGGGGAATTCGATAGAAATAGTCTTTATTTTCTCCCTCTTTTGTATATCTAGCTCTTATTACAGCCCCTGACACATAGGTGTTCATTAAGTATCTGTTGTATGAACTCACTAAATGAACCATTCTGTTCACAGCATTCATTATTATATGAAATGATTGTGATTATTTGTCAACTGTTACCATCAATCCCCCTCTATCAGAGTGTTAGATCCAAAAGAACAAAGGCCTTGATTCTTTCCCCACTACATCTCTGGTGCTTAAAACAGTGCCCTCCATCCAGTAAGCAGTTAATATGTGTTTATCTGGAACAAAAATCTGGTAGGAAATTGAGCTCATTTCCTCTTGATTCAAGTGCCTTAAACTAGGATATAGTTCAGTGGCAGAGCTCCTGCCTAGCACACAAGAGACCCTTGTGTGATTCCCAGCAACATGTGATCATAACAACAGAAACTATAATAATACCCTTCCAAGCACCTGCCTTGTCCTCTATTCTCAGCTTTGTTCTAGGGTCACTTGTATCCTGAACACTCTTGGAACATGAGTGAGAAGGTACCAGATACCTCTTGACAGGGTGCATCTTAAGTTCATAATGTGACTTCACTTCCATTTATCAGCATAGCCACAGCCACATGGTCCAACCCAAGGGAAAGAAGACATGCCATTATAAGCAAAATCTTTATCTTGAAAAGCTAAGCAGGCCAGTAGAGGAACTTTCTGAAATGCTGTGAATATAAGAATAGGTGCAGATTTCAAGTCCAGGCATGTGCTTGATGGAATAAATAAGGTGTGGTTCTAACAATTAATTTGCATATATTTACTGAGAACTTACTCAGTGGGAATGCCTATTCTAAGAAAAGGAAGACAAAAGCCTCTCCATGTTCAGAGAGTTCAAATCTCAGCAACTTTCCCAAGGGCTCAAAGCCAAGACCAGAAAGCAGGTTCATCTGATGTCAAACCCCATGCATTCCAGCACCATGAGGATGGAGCACTGATGCATCTTTTAGAGCAAATGTGAAATATGAGGGTCAAATGGCTCTAAGATGCATGCAAGTGTACAGCACTAATCAGGGCCCAATCTGCACTTATGTTTTCCTGGCACTGCACACCCCAGGGAGAATAAGCCATTTCCCCTCATTTCTCCTTTGTGCTAAGTAAAAGCAACCCATGTTCTTTTCTTCACCAGCAGGGGCGCCTCTACCATTTTCTTTTCAACTGGAAATTGGAGTGGCCCATTAAAGAGTGTGCATTCCCCTTCCCCACTGGAGCAGAGCTGCGCCTCAGACAGCTTTGGGAACTCCGATGAGCTGCTGCTGCCCTTACACATGAGCTTGGGACCAGGCAGAAACCTGGACAGCTTTGGGGGCCTGGGGTCCACTCTCCTCCCCTCCCCTTCTCACTCCTTCCTCCCTCAAGCTGAGCTGCTCCTCAGAAAGGTTCAAGAACTCTGGTGAGCCGACCCCACCTCTGCCCCATCAGCTCAGGAGCCAAGGGGAACCCCAGACAACATCAAGGGCCTTAGGTGCTCCTCCCTGCCCCCACTCTGCACCCTCAGGGGAGCTAAGCTGAAACTCAGACAGCTTCAGGGGCCTCAGTGGCTAAGCATTTACCCCCCACACTGGTTTGGGAACTGGGTAGGGCAGTGGCAGTATATGGAGACAAAGTGACCATGACCCACCCACTTCTATACCCCAGTGGAAACAGGGCTGAAACCTGGACAGCTTTGGGAACCCCTGAGTGGGATCCAAGCTGAGCCTTGGACAGCTGTGGGAGCATTGGGGATCGCACTCTGCCTGCACACACATCATCGAGAGAGTCACACCAAGCACCGGGGACCTTTGGGTCCTTGCCCCGCCACTACGACATCATCCTGGGAGTGAGGCTGAGCTCCAGGGAACCTCTGCATCTCTGAAAATGACAAAATGAAGAAGGAAAATACAATCTCAGACCTCTACCACACCCAGAACAAGTCCAGGAGATTTTGACACAGATGAGCTTGGAAGTCAAACACCTGAAATTTCTAAAATGATAGCAGCTGAAGAAAAGAAACAACTCCATCAGGCCAAAGAAGACATTGGATCAGAATTAATCTCTGAGAAAAAAAGGAACAACAACAATAATGAAAGAAATGCTTAGCACCTCTAAAGAAGACATAGAAAACAATACAGGAGCATAGTAAACTAATCGAAACCTTCAATGAACTGTATAGGAAAGAACTGGAATCCACAAAATGGATTCAAACAAATATCCAGGAAATTAAAACTTCCATCAAAAGCTGGCAAAACCACTTGAATGAAGCTGAAGATAGACTTTCAGATCTTGAAGACAGCATTGTTATGAATGACTGTGAAAGGAAGGATCTCTTAAAAATAACAAGAAACCAAGAAATAAAAATTCAACAGCTGCAAGATGAAGCAAAGAAAAACAATGTAAGTTTGATAGGTATCAATGAAACAGAAGGTGTCAGCACAAATGACATAAAAAGACTATTTGCGGAAGTAATAGCAAAAAATTTCCCAAGCATGGAAAAAGAATTGGACATCTGGGTAAGTGAAGTATATAGAACTCCAACTAGCCATAACCACAATAAATCTACACCCAGACATTTAGTGATCAAGATCCCAGAAATTCAACAGAAGAATACAATATTAAAAGCTGTTAGAGAAAACAGAATGCCAATGAAGGAAAGCTCATCAGAATCACAGCAGATTTCTCAACACAAACCACCAAATCGAGAAGACTTCAGAGTGAAATATTTCAGGTCCTGAAAGAAAACAACTTCCAACCCGGACTGATGTATCCTGCAAAACTATTCTTCAAAGTGAATGAAGAAATAAAATATTTCCACAATAAAGATCAGGGAAAGAACTTCATGAGCAATAAACCAACCCTACAAAGAGTTCTACAAGATATTCTAGAAAGAGACAAAAAAGACCACAACTTTAAGAACAACAACAGAAAGGAAACTCCAAGAAAAGCAAGCAATTAAACAAAGGGAAACAAGAGGAATTAACATCAGGAAAACAACATGACAAAGATAAGCCAATATATATTACTTATAACCAACAATGTAAACAGACTCAGTGAACCAACCAAAAGAAGTAGACTTGCAGATTGGATCAAGAAACAAAATCCAACAATATGCTGTATACAAGAAATACATTTAAAACACAAGGAAATTCATAAACTGAAAATAAAAGGATGGAAAACAATAATTCCATGTGACAGGTACCCAGGAAAAAAACAGGCGTCACTATTCTGTTTGCAGACAATGCGAACTTCAAACCAAGAACAATTAAAAGAGATAAAGAAGGTCACTCCATACTTGTGAGGGGAAAACTTCAAGAGGAAGAGATAACAATCATAATCATCTATGCACCAAACACAGAAGCATCCAAGTATATAAGACAAATTCTAACAGACATGAAAAATGAAATAAGCAGCAACACAATTATAACAGGGGACTTCAATACTCCATTGTCACAGAGAGATAGATAAACTAGACAAAAAATTAGCAAAGAAATAACAGAACTAAACCAAACATTTGAACAAATGGACTTAGTAGACCTGTACAGAGTGTTCCACCAAACAGCATCAGAATATACTTTCTTCTCAGCAGCAGAGGGAACATTCTCTAAAACAGACCATGCTTAAGGAAAATGCAAGGGAGAACATGCTTAAGGAAATGCAAGGGAGTTGAAATTATCTCATGCATACTCTCAGACCATAGTGCACTGAAATTGGAAATTGATGACAAAGGAAATCACAAGAATTCCATCAACACATGGAAATTAAACAGCACCCTCCTGGACAATCAATGGGTCACAGAAGAAATCAACGAAGAAATTAAACACTGTGTACAATCCAATGAAAATGTAGACACAACTTACAGGAACCTGTGGGATGCAATGAAAGCAGTCCTCAGAG